>NW_024423453.1:19863927-19867323 GCF_017311325.1 Ursus maritimus | reverse complement strand
TTTTTTTTTTTTTTTCCTAAATAGCACTAAGATCTTTCTCAAAAGTTATTAACTACCTGCAACACCTTATTCACCCACTAGGTAAGATGGTATTGAATAGGTCTAATGTAATATCATCTGTATAAGGGGAAAGTAAGATACCAAAATCAGACTCACTTCAAGAAACCAACAAAGTTTTATAGGAAAAGGGGGCCTGGGGCTAAAAGCACTCTAAATTGTGACTAGATTACATTATATCCCTTTGGCACATGTGGAAAAATGTTAATTCCTCTCCTAATTTCTTCTGTCCAAGCCGCTCTTCCAAAGGCTAATATTTTTACATGACAAAAACAAGGAATGACAGTAGGCCAGCAGGACAGTGAACAAATTTTTGAGCTTATTATAGGCCCCGATGTAACAAGGGATACATCATCCAAAATGACCCCCTATCCTGCCATATCCCCTGATGCTAGTTCCTTTTGATTCCTTATAATGGCAAACTTCTGCTAGAGTTCCTGTTGTTATTCTTCTCCTTGACACTAACTTCATTTGGAGAGAAATTAGCAGCTACATAAGAACTCCAGACTTGCAGAAATATTTGTAATACTTTAGTTCTTTTGTGACAAATCACTGGCTCTCTTTTAACAAGCTGACAATGAAATGAACTTTTATAAGAATCGCAAAATTTTCAGGGATGACATATCTGTGGATTGTCACTTTTGCCATCAGTTTTTTCCCCGTGTAATAAGGCTTTAACTTGGCTTACTGAATCAAATCCTGAAGCAATTATAAACTGGTTAATAACTATTTGAAATAAAATTAAATCTGCATGTATATATAGCTTAGGTTTCAAAATGGTTAAATCTAGTGAATTATAATCCTGAACTACACTAACTATATTTCTTTCCCTTTCTCTTTCTCTCTTTTCTTTTTCTTTTCTTTTTTCTTTTCTTTTCTTTTCTTTTCTTTTCTTTTCTTTTCTTTTTTCTTTTCTTTTCTTTTCCTTTCCTTTCCTTTCCTTTCTTTCTTTCTTTCTTTCTTTCTTTCTTTCTTTCTTTCTTTCTTTCTTACTTCCTTTTTTTTTTTATATAGAGGTCAAATAATTATGGCCAAAGGGATTTGATTTATTAATTTCTTATTTGTGGTAATATAAAACACATTAGGTGAAAACAAATCAGGGAGTAAATACTTTGTTTACTGCTTTACATAGGTATAACAAATTCTAACATATTTAGGGGTTCTGCTGCCAAGTGAAATCTGGTGGTCCTGATGGGACAAAAATAAGAGAATGGATTGTTTTGGCTCAACTCTGGGTAGTGCTAAGCATAAGATTGTGTCGGGGAGTATAAACTTTAGAGGATGTGGATAGAAAAGAGTTGAAAAAATACATATATTCCACATATTCAACATGTAAAATTGTAACCGTATCATAACAGAAAACATATGTGGTGCCATTAGCTTGACTTGGATTACTGAACATGCGCATAGACCCTTTTAAATTCTCCAGCATTTTAAATAAGGGCATAAAATTCTTTTTTTTTTTTTAAAGATTTTATTTATTTATTTGACAGAGATAGAGACAGCCAGCGAGAGAGGGAACACAAGCAGGGGGAGTGGGAGAGGAAGAAGCAGGCTCATAGCGGAGGAGCCTGATGTGGGGCTCGATCCCATAATGCCAGGATCACGCCCTGAGCCGAAGGCAGACGCTCAACCGCTGTGCCACCCAGGCGCCCCAGGGCATAAAATTCTAAAAGTTGTTTTAAGAATATATGTCAAACCAACCTGATGATTAAATAGTATCAAAAAATAAAGAAGTTTAGGAGGAAACACTGTCATACAAAATTTGGACCTTAAATTTATAAATAAGGAGATGAATTTCAATAATAATTAAGCTGGCATTTAAGTACTTTTTTTCTGAATATAGAAATCATGCTAGTATTGTTGTCTGGATATGATTAGCTTATTATGACAGACTGTGAGGTCATTAAGAAAATTAACATATTCCAGGTGCATTATCCTACTGGCATAATACCATGGGGGAAATGTGTTTATTCACTGAAACCAAGAAAAATATAATTTAATTCAGATGTGCAAGATAAAACTCAGTTTAAAACTACTAGTGGCATTTCCCCCCATTGGCACCAAAAAGCACAATCTGAGCTTTTAACAATATGTTTTAGCAAATTACAAATGCATTTTACAGGAGTGTTTTCAACCCCAAATTTTATCAACATAGTGAATGAGGGATGTAATACATTTTTGGGTGCTGATTTGGAATTTTTTTTGCAGGAATAATCATATGTTAAGGTTTATGAAAATTAGGTTAATGAACATATATACACATAAACATTTCTTTGATTTATTAACTTAGTAAGAAATTTTGAGTGCCTGCTATGTGTCATGCTTTGATTTTAGGTATTTGTTGATGAGTAAAACATCTGTTAAATTAAAATACCTTTTATGTTCAGTTTGCTCTGAAATAATTTTTTGTGAATAAAAAAACTAAGATTTAAAAAAATGTCATACTACCCAATTATTTAATTAACTTTAATTTATAAGTTGATTTTGCAGTATTGGAAGAGACCCAAATATTTAAATCTGAAGTGTAGTAAATATTTTTTTAATATAATATAGGAAATTCTGATGTTCTTCCTAGGAAAATTAGCATAAAACTAAGACTATGTATATCTTGATTTAATATGAAATCCTTCATGAGCTCCTCGAAGTAGTTTTAGCCTGTTAAGTATTTAGTTTCACAACTGAATTAATATTTCTTACTTAAAATGCTTTTTAAGATTCTCTTTTAACCTTTTTTCTCAATTTCTCACAATAATAGAGGAGAAATTGACATTTACAGGATGGTACAGTGTTCCTGGTTATGTAGGAATAAACCACTTTTCTTTAACACAGATTTTTTTCCCTAGTAAAGTATGCATGGGATAGAATATACCTGATCTGAGTATACCTGAGGTATTATTTTTTTCCCTAAAACAAGTCTATTTTAATTATTTTAAGTCACTTCTGTTTAGTCTAATACTAGTAAGTGGCAGTTGGAAAGAAAAGAGAAAAATATCCAGTTGAAATTTAACTTTTTTAGTAGATTACATTGGCGGGGCGGGGTAGGAAAATTTCCTTTTAGAAACACAGGTACCTTTTAAATTAGTATTTTTACTTCACAAGGTGTTCATACATCATACTGAAGCCTGAAAAATGTGATTCAGAACTGTAGTCTGGGATACTTCCTTACCTATCTCATCTTAAAATTCTTGATTAAATCATCAAATCCTATTTCTACTTCTACATGCATTTTCAGAGTAAAACTGTGTTCTGTGAAATATCAGCCAAACCTTAATGTTCATAGTCCCTCCTCTCCCATTTTTCATAAAATATGGTGAATGTGAGTGATTTTTTTTTTTT
>NW_024423453.1:19861380-19863912 GCF_017311325.1 Ursus maritimus | reverse complement strand
TTTTTTTTTTTTCTTTTGTAAGAGAAGGTAAGAGAGAGATGGGGCAGGAGGGGCAGAGAGAGGGAGGGGGAGAGAGAGAGAGAATCTTAAGCAGGCTCCATTCCCCAGCATAGAGCCTACCGATGCAGGGCTTGATTTCACCGCCCCGAGATCATGACCTGAGGTGAAATGGAGTTGGACACTTAACCAACTGAGCCACCCAGGCACCCCAAGTGAATTAGTTCTTAAATAACAATTCCATTACAGAATAGTTTGGAAAATTGCTGACATTCCTGCTCTCTAACCTAATTTACATCTTTTTAACATTAGGCCTTATATACTGAAATTTTATCTTTTTTCCCTTCATTAATAGTCTGTGTGAAAAAAAACATATGTAGTTTACTTTGAATCTTTGGTGTTTTGAAGTAGAATTAAAAAGTTCTTGTTTGTGTAAAAGGCTCCACAACTATTTAGAAAAGCATAAGGCTACAAAAAATTAAAACTGAAATGTTACGAAGATTGATAAGAATGAGAGCTAAGAAAACAGAGCATTCAATACAAGTGGTTTGAGATAAGGGGTCTTTATTCATTTATGTTGTTCTTGGCGATCAGGAAATTAAAATTAGAACAAAGGAGCCATTGCAGATTTCCAGTGGCATTTCATAAGGTACATCTGTACAACCGCTAAAGCCGTCATTTTGAAGTGGTTGAATTCTTAGCAGATAGGCTTCATTACCCAAAACACAGCTAGAAATGAACTAGAATAATAGGCCACATTACATTATCTCTATAGCTCTTATTCAGGCATAAGCTAGATCTCATTAGCTATGACCTTGGCTGTGCCTCTGGAATCTACAAATAGGAATTCGATTATTATTTTTCCATAAAAGAAAAAATGGAAACTGAAGGGAGCTAATGTCTGCGGGACACTTATCATATGTCTTTGCTAACCTGTCTTGAGAAAACCAGGCCTTGTGGAGGCTGGTCACCATTGCTTTAACGAATGGATCAACAAGCCTGATTGTCCAGGCTTATGAAACAAAATGCTTGTTTGGTTGAGTGTAAAGTCGATATACGGGATTTTGTCAGATTTCAGATTGAGTCATTGGCTACCATTCTTTGTATTTTTCTAAAAGAGTTAAGAAGCAAATGTAAATGAAATGTATGAAAACGATTGATCTGTTTAGAGGAAAAAACAATTATCAGTCTGTTAAAGCAGTTTTTGTAGGGGAAACTTCCTAGAATTGTTCCATAAATGTATTTTTGCATCTGATAGAATCTAACTTTATGAATTACTTTTAAAATAATCTCATGATTCTGAATTTTTACTTCAATAAGTTTCGCTTTTTCTCACACTCATTTTAGTTATGTTTTCCTCCCTCTGGCATCACAATATTCTGTGATTTTTTTTTTTTTTTTTGACAGTATAGGTAGGAGTTTTTGACCAATACTTTCTCACGGTTATGCATGGTTTACATAATTTAATTCTGGAGGAGACTTCATTCTTTTTTTTTTTAATTATGTCATGTTAGTCACCATACAGTACTTCATTAGTTTTTGATGTAGTGTTCCATGATTCATTGTTTGTGTATAACACCCAAGTGCTCATTGCAGTATGTGTCCTCCTTAACACCCATTACTCTTAAAAAATTTTCACCGTCCTGAACTGAAAGAAATTTAAAAAGTCATAAATCATTCGTTACATGATAAGGGACATGTCTTTTCTGGACTTGCCCTCCCAAATGAGGATCTATCATGTATTCTTTTTTAAGTACTAGCTCTACCTTCTTATCAGATTTTTATAGAGTAATCAAATGTGAAATAGGAAATAATGCTCTAACATAAAGGCATACTAGCACAGAGATAGAGGTCTAAATTGGATTGATTTTCTTTTCTTTGTCGTTGCTGTTGTTGTTGTTTTCCTGCAGAGATATATGAACTTTTACACTTTTTCCTATTTTTTAATACTAGGTAGGTTAGATTCTGTCCAAAACAGACTATTTAGATAATTGTCTTTTGGAGAAACTTAATTTATACTTGCTTTCTGGCCAGTATGTTGGTAAGACTAACCAAGGCACCAGTGTCTCCTTACATGTTCAGTATGCTTACTTTTTTATTAGAGGAAATTCTTTAGCATTAGATTTTGTTTCTCAAAAATATTGATGAATAAAATAGAAAAAAATTTTAATTTTAAATACAGTAGAGAGGAGACACAATTTGACTCTGTTACAATATTTTTAGTGTTTGAGGCCCAGATTATTCACCCTGTCATTTGAAATCTTAAATTTATGTACATATATATAAAATATATATAAAAATTTATACATATATATAATTAACACAAGTATATACTTCAAGTGAACTGTTTAATATGAGTAATAGTGAAATGAATATATGTACTTCAACATCTTAGGTATAGCATTATTTGAAATATTTGAGTTATTTTATTCCCCTTTCTGCATGTTTTGATTCGAAAAGGTACAGTTTTAATGCCTTGACTGAGAAATCAAGCTTTTTTTTTTTTTTTTTTTTTTTTTTTTTTTTTTTTTTTTT
>NW_024423453.1:19550775-19861358 GCF_017311325.1 Ursus maritimus | reverse complement strand
AGAGAGAGAGAATGCACATGCATGCAGGAGTGGGGGGTGGAGGGGAGAGGGAAAGAGAGAATCCAGAGGGAGGCTGCATGCCTAGCACAGAGCCAGCTGTAGGGCTCAATTGCAGGACCCTAAGATCATGACCTGAGCCAAAATCAGAAGTTGGAGCCACCCAGGCCCCCCTGCCCGAGAAATCAAGCTTTTGAATAATTAAATAATAGACTAATAATTTAAACATGTAATTTAACAATAGGACTAATGTATTAACAAATTGGAAGGTGTTTCCTGTGCTCGATAAAATGAATTTTTAGAAATATCACGTCCTGAATGAACACTTCTAGGTAGGTTTCTCGAGATTATAATTACTAGAGATAATGATTTGATAATCAGAATGTTTTCAGTGCTGATAAAAATTAATAGGAAGATAGTTTTAGGGTGGCATGCATACAAAACTGTGAACGTAAGTCCTTTGTTGAGTAACTGTCTTATATTTTCTATCATTCATTTAAAACTCATTATTTAATAGTGCAAATAAATGAATTCAATTTAGTTAATTGTTTCAGAATTAGTGACTAGTTAAAACGTTTACTAGATGGAAAAGTTGAAGCCCAGAGAGGCTGTATGATTTGTTTGATCAAGATCATAAAATGTGGGGCACCTGGGTGGCTCAGTCGTTAAGCGTCTGCCTTCGGCTCAGGGCGTGATCCCAGAGAGCCTGCTTCTTCCTCTCCCACTCTTCCTGCTTGTTTTCCCTCTCTCGCTGGCTGTCTCTCTCTCTCTGTCAAATAAATAAATAAAATCTTAAAAAAAAAAAAAAGATCATAAAATGTATTTGTTGTCAGGCCAGAACCTGATTGAAGGTTTATGTACTCCTAGGATTGTGTTTTCATACCCAACTAGACCACACCATTATAATGTCAATAAACTTTAGACAACCCCCTCCCCTACAAGATGATTTTATCCTCATCCATGGAAACTTTGAATATGTTACATTACATAGCAAAGGAGAATTAAAGTTGCAGATGGATTTAAATTTGTTAATCAGTTGAACTTAGGGAGTGTCTCCTGTATTATCCAGGTGTGCCCAGTGTAATTACAAGGGCCCTTACATATGGAAGAGGGAGGTAGAGGAGTCAGGGTCAGGATCAGGAAGATGTGACATGAGAAAGATTTAAAGGCCTTTGCTGGCTTTTAATATGGACCAACAGGGCCCGGCCTTAAGGAATGCAGGCAGCCTCTCGAAAGGTGAAAAGCTCAGAGTAAACAGATTCTCCCCAGAGCCTTAGAAAGAATGCAGCTCTGCAGACAACTTGATTTTAGCTCAGTGAGGCCGATTTCAGGCCTCTGTCCTCCAGAAGTATGAGTAAGATACTAAATCTGTGTTGTTTTAGGCCACTAAGTTTGTGGCACTTTGTTACAGCAGTAATAGGAAACTAATACACATTAGAAACAGAGATAGAACATTTTAAATTATTAAGTAGAATTGAAAGATTTCCACGCATGAGGAATGAAAGATCTTGTTAAAGGAAAGTTAAGAATAAAAAGGATATGAATGGATGCTTTCTCTCTTTTAGGGTTCACAAACAAGTTCATTCTCTCTCAGTTCTTTCAGATCAATGAGCATCATACAGCCGGCATATTTTTTATCCACAATTGGGAAATAGCACACATTTGTGCTGTTACCTCCTTTAGAAATGGTGTGGCCTGATTTATTAGATGAACGTAAAAATTTCTACTCATGGTTGTGCTTTAGGAATTTATTATTTCTTAATTTTTTTGTTTTTAATATGTGGAATGGGAGTAACACTAATCATATACTAGATAAGGTTTGGATTTTCTCTTTGAAGACTTAATGTGGTAGAAAAATTCATTTGCATGTTTATTTTTTACAATAGAGTGGGCTAGTCTGTAAGAAAATCCTGATGCTTTGATCTTGTTCATTGACAAACTGGTTTTCAAAAACTACATTGTTTTCTTTATCTTTGTTTTTGTTCACACACTTAAATTTGCTTTATTTGGGATTATTTGGGTTCACTGCTATTTTCATGACAGCTGAAGGACTGTAGTAGTGACCTCCTGCTTCCACTGTGTCTATAATAGCTTCCATCTTTTGTTTCCTAGGTCCCTCTCAGCAGTCATGCTGAAAGCAGTTTTATTAAGACCAGGAAGATTTGATTTCTTGGAAAGAATCCTGGGAACATTGTCATATGAACTTTACGAAAGTTTGTATCTGATAAACAAGGATCATACTCAGATCAAGCAAGAAGGTTAATAAGCTGGCATAGATGGAAAACAGGTCAACATCACACAACAGTATGTTCTCTAGTTATTAGCCCTTCACGGTGGCTGATTCATTTTCTTGCAGGAGTTATACCAAAAGGTGTCACTAGACTAAGCATTAAGGACCCAGTGGTGCATTGAAATTTTAATTTTTGTCTTTAAGGTATCATGGTGTTCAACTTTTTAAAATCAAACCTTAATTTTAGTCAAACTAGGCACTTGCCTGCCTTTTTTATTGACATGAGGAATAGAAACCTTAAAAACTGTAGAGTCATTACTCTCACATTAATGGATAGATTTACAATTGATAGAGATTAAATTCCAGTGAGAGGGTGCATGGACATAAGACATTATTTATAAAAACTATATGAAAAACTAGGAAATTCTATATAACATGTCAATAACTTACTTTATTTCTGTGCCTTTCAAAGATATGTTGACAATTTTATTTAATGCTAGTGTTGTAAAATAAAATATTTGGCTGCCTTTAGGTCCTGGAATTTCCCAAACTCTAGGATTGTTTTTGTTATTAATGGTGGACACCTGGGATCACTCCTGAGTTTATGCTAATAAGGTGACTCATGGTGGGCCTTGGATAATTTCAGCATGGCGGCTGATTAAATGGTTGGGGCTTTGAAGCATATAATATAAGAATGGACTCCTGACCTTGAGGGTGAGAGGGGAGCTGGAGATTGAGTTCAATGACTCAACCAGATATGCCCACGTAATGAAATTCCAATAAAACTCTGGACTTGGATGAACTTTCTGTTTGGTGATATACATCAATTTGCTAGGAGTATGATGTGTCCTGAGGACACAGAAATTTTGCATTTAGGACCCTCATGGATCTCATCCTATGCATCTTTTCATTTTGATGGTCCTTATTTTTATCAATTATAATAAAACTATAATTATGAGTATAGTGTTTTCCTAAGTCCTGTGTATCATCTCACCCAGTTATTGAACTTGATGAGGTAGTGGGAACTCCTGAATTTGTAGCCAAATGGTCAGACGTGTAGGTAGCCTGGTAACCCCAGAGCTTGGCTGGTATCCAAAGTGAGGGATGTCTTGTTAGAGAGGATTGTGCCTTTAACCTGTGAAATTTGACTTAACTCCAGGTAATTAGTGTCGTAATGGCATTATAGCCAATTAGAACTTTCATACATAGAAATACATATCTATTTATGTATGTCTGCATCATTGAGTTAATTCTGTTTCAATTTAGAATTTTGATATTTTTTATCTGGATACATAATATACGGAACTAACATGCTTTAAAATCATTTCCGATTTCAGTGAATTTTCATAGTTCGTCAGTGCTAAAGCGTGTGGAAAGGAATTATCCTAGTCTTTTGATGAAACTAAAATTATTTATTCTTTGATTATTAAAATGCCTGCTCCATTCACTCTAAAACTGGGCTGGGAATACTGGGATGGTTGCTTGATAATCCTAGTGAAGCACTGATATACAGTGTTGTTAAGTTAAGGTAATTCATTTACCTGATCATACCCTAAATCATATCTTTATCTTAGACTCAGGACTGTTATGGGGACAAATTCATCCTTTGATCATCATCCAAATGCATGCTGCCATTCATTAAAATTATTAGAATTAAGCACTAAAAACTTGCCTAATACTCTTTTTAATTGAAACAAAATGGTCATGCTACAGATACTAATACTACCTTTATTACCTATGACAAAGCTGAAGCATGGAAAGTTTACATAAACTGTGAATGTTATGTAAGTTGTGGATGGCAGAGCCAGTGTCAGTTTCGGTCTTGTCCTTGTCCTTGACCACTGAACAATTCATTGGCCAGTTGTGTTCACATCTCACATTCACAAGGTGATGCTGATTTTTAGACACTTACAATTAAAATATAATTGAATACATTAAATTCAGTGTCAATAATTCATTTATTAGTAATATTTACAGAGCACCTATCATGTGGCAGGTACTGGAGATATAACTCAAAACGGAATTGTTTCAGTTCACTTCGGGGCAGGGATATCTGGGAGATTTGTACCAGCTGCTCCTCTCAGACCCTGACTCTTCCAGCACACTCACTGAGAACATTCTGGGCTTGGCTTCTTCTTTTTTTTTAGGTTAGCAATTATGTTTATTTTTTTTAAATAAAATTGTTTTAAATTTAAATTCAGTTAATTAACATATAATGTATTATTAGTTTCAGGGGTAGAGTTCAGAGATTTATCAGTCTTATATAACACCCAGTGCTCATTACATCCCGTGCCCTCTTTAATGTCCATCACCCAGTTACTCCATCCCTCCACCCTTCTCCCCTCCAGCAACCCTCAGATTGTTTCCTATGATTAAGAGTCTCTTATGGTTTGTCTCCCTCTCTGATTTCATCTTGTTTTATTTTTTTCTCTCTTCACCTGGGCTTGGCTTCTTTTGTGCCCTTTGTGTCTATGGGAAAAAGGTATGAAGAGTTAAAAGGAGAATGTGAAAAAAGCAAAATCAATTTGATCAGTAAAATAACTGCATAAAACGAATGATCTTTTTTGGTCCACATTTTCATATCCTGTTATTTTTAGTCTTTTTCATTAGAAAATCTACCTAAATTTAAATGGGATTTTATAGTTCTGAGATTGTTATCAGAACATTTGCGTATTGAAGATTCCTGAATGATACTTGCCCTTCTGTGTTTCTATTTAACTTTTCTTTAACTTGTCATTTGAGATCACTGAGGTCCCAAATTCTGGTTCTTCCATTACCCCAACTTCCCTAATTACCATAATGTATTAGTTTTGACTTTCCCTCCCTTCCTCCCTCTCTGTCTCTGTCTCTCTTTTTCACACACACACACACACACACACACACACACACACACACACACTATTGAGGAGAAACTGATTTTTCAGATGGAGACAAAAATATAATACTGTTTCATGTACAAATTACCTTTGAGTCTCTATCAGTACTCAAAGTCAAATTTCTGTTGCAGGAAGACTGGAAAATAAAACTATACAGTATTTGGCTAAAATTAGCTAAATTACATTATAGATTATGTGTAAGTATTTGGGGGTAGTGTTATATGTATTTTTAAATTTTGTGCCTTCATCTGAGATTGGAGGTTCTTTTTAATCTAAAAAGATTAAAGCACATATGTGCATCATAGTGATTATTATATACATTTAACTAATGGGCTATATTATATATACATTTATAATATAAATCATATATACATTTAACTAATTAGATTTTAAATTATTTAAAATATGTGCAGTTGCTCTATGTTGGCATACAGGCAATTAAAAAAACAATTTTTATGTTAAGAACTGTTAAGGTATTTTAAGAAACTGTTTAGCTGGAATCTGCATGTTAACTGAAGTCGATAATTGAGATAATTACTTGAACTATTCCAGAGAAAACTATATTTCAATCAACTGTATCTTCCGATATTTTTTACCTGTTTAGCCTAATTATTTCGATTATATTTTCAGCTTTTAATATCTAGTCCTGCATATCTAAACATGCCAACATACTTTTTTACATTGGGACTGCAGTTAAGAATTATTGTTAAATATGGGGCGCCTGGGTGGCTCAGTTGGTTAAGCATCTGCCTTTGGCTCAGGCCATGATCTTGGGATCCTGGGATTGATTGATTCCCATATTGGGCTCTCTGCTCAGCAGGGAGTCTGCCACTCCCTCTCCCTCTGTAATCTCTCTTTCTCTCACTCTCCCTCAAATAAATAAATAAAATCTTAAGAAAAGGATTATTGTTAAATAATAAACAAAATGAATATTATCTCAAAGCCAAAAGACAAATATAAAGTGCTTTAGGAATATTTTATTTAATAAAATTAATATTATATCAGAGCTAAATCTATAATGTTTTAGCAGTATTTCATTTAAGCTTCCTTCTCTATATATTCATTTAAAAAAAGTGTAGGAGGAGATTAAAGAAAGATGTATCTTTTCTTTTTACTCCTTCCAGCCTTCTCTCAGGTCAATAAAAAACAGGTGTGTGTGTGTGTGTGTGTGTGTGTGTGTGTGTGTGCACGTGCGTGCTGGGGGGTAGGCAGGGCATGTTAATGGAAGTTAGAAGGTGTGCTCATTGCATGTATCTGGGCAGAGACACCTTGGTTGAGGGACTTTTGGAGGATGGTAATATGCTATTTCTTGATCTATGTAGTACATACAAAGGTGTTCACTATTTCTTTATTCATTACATTATATGTTTATATATTGTTTACTTTTGTCTTGGTGCATCATATTCCATAATTTTAAAAAGAAAGCAAAAATGCAATCTTATTAAAGGACATAAAATATAAACTAGACAAATTGAGAGATACTGATGGTGCTGGATGGGAAAACAATATAAACCTAGCAGTTCTTTTGATTTGTATATTTAATGTAATTCCAGGCAGAATAGCAGTGTTTACAAAAATTAGATAAAATTATTGGCAAATATATATGAAAGAGTAGATATTCTAGAATATTCAAGAAAGATATGAGAAAAAGAATTTTAAGTAGAAACTTGCCTTGGCTGATACTGAAACTTACTACCAAACCATTGTAATTAAAAAGCATTGGATCAGCACAGGAGTAGAAAAGCAGATTAGTTTAACACAATAGGAACCCAGATATAAAATCAAGGGCATAAAGAGATTTAAAGTAATGTGCAGATGACATTACAATTTAGTGGAAAAAGAACAAATTATTTAATTAAAGATCTGACCTAGTTGATTATCCACCTGGCAAAGACTTTAACAAAGCTGAGATTTTAGAGGATCAAAGGTAAAAATCTAATAATAAGAAATGTGTAATTGTTAACCCAATATAAAGGATATCTTTCTAAACAAGTTAGGAAACTCAGAAAAGATAAATATATTTGACTTGAGAAGGAAGAGTGAAAAGTTTGAATGACAAGACTGTATCACAGTCAAAGGGCAAACTGTTGTCTGAGAAGAAGGACATTATCTGTGTCAGTGTGATGGTCAATATTTCTAATAGGCAAAGGACTCTTGTAAACTGAAAATGTAAAAGCATATTTGAAAAAAATGGCTATGGAATATGTATTATGCATAGTATTTTATCTGTATTAAGAATTTTCCAACAATTATTCACCATATTGGAAATCACATCACAATTTATGGTATTGAATTCATTAACACGTCTGCATATGCATTTGTTTATAACAAAATAGTCCTTATTTTTATTTACTTATCTATTTTCTTATTTTTTATTGAGATATAATTGACAGATCATACTATATTAGTTTCAGGTGTACAACAGCCCTTTGGGTTTTGTGGGTGTGAGTCCTGTTGGTTTTCAAAGCCAGAAGTTTTGAGGGCTCATAGCTCAGATGCAAGTCTTAAGTGTTGGGTTGCTTAATGTGGAGAACAAACCCTTTGCTCTTCAGGGAGAAACTCCGATGATTTGTTTGTTTCCCTCTGACTGCGGGTCCCTGCAGGGGTGGGGTTTATGGTGAGACCCTGTCTCAGCTTCTCCTACCTGCCTGGATGTGGCCCCTTTATTATTTCATGTGAAGGAACTGTTCAGGTAGATCTTAGGTGTTTTTCAGGAGTAGTTGTTCCATATGTAGCCATAGATTTGGTGTGTCTGTGGGAGGAGGGGAGTTCAGGATTTAACTTCATACCATCTAGGACCACCTGTCTTCATTTGTCCATTATTTTAAAATGTCAAATATAGAGAAAGAGTATTGATAATATTTCAGTTGAATATTGATATTGGATTTTAGGATATTTCCCACAACTGAACAGGTATTGAATGCTTACCCTGCCAATATACTGTTTTCCTGATAAAGCAACAAAGCAGTCAAGATTAAATGAAAGTTTTAGAAGCAAACATGTTGATAAAATGGGAAGATACATAAGATATTTCATTTATCAGAGGGTTAAAGGTATTTCTTGGAATGTTTAAAAAAATCTTCTGATCAGAAGGATGCACACTGTGTTTCTTAACAAAATAGCGCAAAGAATTGCAAAGTGCTATAATTGATACAACATAAAGGGAAAAATAACCTTTCTACAAATTGACCAAAATCCGAATACAATAACCTTGTCTGTTTTATTTATGGCTGAAGTTTGAGTAATATTGTCAAGATGGGGAAAAATATTGAAATTTATGTAATGTACTGCAGTCAAGTGAGTTTTCATGTTGATACTGCAGTTTTACTTCTGGCATATTGTTCATAAGGAATAGTCCTAGTGTATATGTGTTGCTGAAGCAAGCACGACATAATCATAGTGTAAATGTTACTTTCAGAATTACTCATGATGGCTATATAGGGTTGTTAATATATAAAATATTTATAAGTTATTTCACAGAAAAAATTATTGCTTATATGTCATTGCTTATACCGAGGTACAGCACAAGCTATGATTACTCACTATACAAGTTTTCAGTCCATTTTAAAAACTAGCACCAGAAGTTGTAGGAATTCATTGCCTTATACTTTGACAGCTCTTAATCTAAGGGGTCTGAGTGAAAGATTCAACAAATTAATGAATTTTTAAAATTCTATTAAAAATATGTGATTGACCATTTGATTAATAGATTATTACATATATTATAGAACATTGTCATTCTATACACAGTAGATGACTCTCCAAAGTAAATAGTTTAACATTTAAAAATATTTCATATTGTTTTATATTTTTTATTCAATCAATAAAAAAATAAACATCATAATTGAGGGCGGCACCTGGGTGGTGCAGTGGTTGAGCGTCTGACTTGTGGTTTCAGCTCAGGTTGTGATCTCTGGGCACCAAGTTCGAGACCCACGTCGGGCTCTGTGCTCAGTGCAGAGTTTGCTTGAGGCTCTCTCTCCTTTTCCCTCTGACCCTTCCCTGCTATTTTCTCTCTCTCCCTCTCTCTTTCTAAAATAAACAAATAAATCTTTAAAAACTAAACATCATAATTGATATTATTAGTGAAATTGTGAAAATAATATGATAGTTTTTGAATGTGTTTGCAAATAATCAAGGATATGAGATTAATTTCATTAAATGAAGGGAAATTTGTGATTTATAAATAAGCTTGTTTTAAACAAACACATTTGCTTACCAAGAATTTTCCATTTCCATATTTGCAGTCATTTATTTAATTTATTTAGGATAGATTTAAAGACTGACTTGAAAATACAGCTTTTACTTGGATGCTTTTTAAAAGGTTTAATGGGTCAGATTTAAAAATCTCCACCTTGGTCTTTTCCAACTCAGTTGGTAGTAACATGATCCTTCTAAGCCAAAAGCTTTGGAGCCATTCTTGATACGTCTTTTTCTTTCAAACCCCACATCTTATCCTTCAAGAAATCTTATTGGCTCTCTATTCAGAATCTGACAGCCATTCACCACTTCCATGGTCATTACTCTTGTTCTTTTGGGGTGATTACAGTAGAGTCCTAACTGGTCTCCCTGCTTTCACACTTGCTGCCTGCCCCTCTCTTCTCAAAACAGAAGACAAAATGACCTGGCTCCTGTGGTGGGTCATGTAAATTGGATCTTTCTTCTGTTCAAAACTCTGCAGTGGTTTCCAGTTTCACCCAGGGGAAAAATCCAAAATCCCTATGTGACCTGTGTGATCTGGCTCCTCAGTGTTAGTTCTTTCAGCTTCTATCTCATCCCAGAGCAGCCGCAATAGCTTTCTTGCTGTTTCTCCAGTGGGGCTGATAAGCTCTTATCCTGGTGCCTTTGTTCTAGCTATTGCCTTTCCCTGGATAAAAATCCATGAAAAGCTTCAACTTACTGCCTTATCTCTATCAAGTCTTTGGTTATAAGTCCTAACCATGACACTTTATTTTATGAGAGCAGTCTCTCCTCCTTCCTCCTTTATGGTTATTTTTTCTGTGCCCTTTATTGCCCTATATAACATACTATATATTATTTACCATTTATATTTACTTTCAGTCTGTCCTTCCTAGAATATAAGCTCCACAGGATGAAGGATCTTTTTCCGTTGTATTCATTTCAGCCCCTACCAAGTAATGATTCGAAATATATGAGGATATTTGAATCTTTTAAAAGATGGGATTCAAATAAAATATTATTAAATAAGTAGAGATTCCGGGATCTCACTGCATTAGATTAATGCAGAATTTTTTTAAGTATTTCATATTATTTTAAGCTTATAATGTTTAATTTTTATAGCCCAATAAGAAATTTATGTTGCGAAAGTTAGATATGGGAATAATTTGTTTAATAATGGCTTATCTGCTGTTTTTTAATCTTATTCTGATGCTGTCCTCAGAGATTTACTGTATATTCTGTCATTATTGGTTCTTTTCCTAATCCATTCTTCATGCCTCCATCACTTGTTGAAGGATGCATTCTTCCAAGGTCTTTTGAAGTGGTAGATGCTGAATATGTGTTAAATGTCAAGATA
This sequence comes from Ursus maritimus, assembly GCF_017311325.1. Classification (NCBI taxonomy): domain Eukaryota; kingdom Metazoa; phylum Chordata; class Mammalia; order Carnivora; family Ursidae; genus Ursus; species Ursus maritimus. The sequence goes on along the minus strand of NW_024423453.1, from coordinate 19,850,719 downwards.
AGGATTTGTGTTCTGTGATTCTTAATCACTACTCTATCTTATGTTGTATTGGCCTTCTTGTTGCTGCATGATGATTTTAGAGGCTTCAATTGGCATACATTTATTGTCCCACAGTTTCTGTGGGTCAGGATTCCAGTTACAACTTAGCTCGGTATGCTGCTCAGTGTCTAACAAGACTACAATCAGTGTTGGCCAGGATTTGACTATCATATAAGGATTGAGACCCTTCCAACTTCATGTGTTTTTTAGCATGATTTATTTCCTTGCAGCTCACAGAATTCATAGAGACTTACTTCTTCAAGGACAGCAATAGAATCTCTCTGACCTCTATGTTATTGTTAAGGACCTCACCTGATTAGATTAGGACCACCCAGGATAATTTCCTTTTCTATTAACTCAAATCCAGCTGACTGGGACCTCAATTACATGTGCAAAATGCCTTTTGTCATGTCACATCTCATTAAATGGTACTCTGTCACCTTTATTATAACTATTGGTTAGAAGTAAGTTACAAGTTTCGTTTACATTCACAGGAAAGAGATTACACAAGGGTGTGAGTCATTATAGAATTTAGAATTCTACCTACCATACATGTCATCATATAGGAAAGTAATTGGATAAAAATCTCATAAACGAAACCCATTTCATTTGCAATAATTTGATATTTCCTTTACTTCAGTCATTCATGTTGTTATGTTACTTCTATTTCAGTTAAAGTTATTTCCCTCTTTATTTTATGTACAAATAAATAAGATAATACAGTTTGTTTTTGCAAAAGTTTTATTTTATTGCTTATCTATATCAGCACTCTTTAAAATTTCCCTAATTTCTTGTACAGAATGGCAAGCAAAAGAAGAATCTTTTTGTTTTACTTTTAAGATTCTTTATTTAAGCAGGTGCAAGCGCATAATTATTTCATGGTATTATTTAATATAGTCATCCCCAAACATTTTTATGTTGATATTTTAAAATTATTTATTAGGAATACTTTTATTCTATTCCCTCGTATGTTGCAGTTTGAAGTTATATGTGTAAATAGGTGATATATCTATGACTTTAATTTCAAAATGGCAAAAAAATTGTTACATCTAATTTTAGGGTGGTGAAGGATGCATTACTAAATATTCCTAATAACAAATGGGCACACAGATAAGCTTTAAAACTGTTTAGGTAGAAATTTAAATGACTTATTTGAGTAAAATAGAACCAAAGGCTCTACTACAACACTAATATGTAAAATTATAATCTGAAAGAAGGTTGAAAAACTTTTTAAACAGGAGTGTGAATGAAGAAAAAATACAGTAAAGCACCTTAAATCAGAACTGAAGTTATATATTTGGGCAGGAATAAGACTAAGACGCTGGTTTGAATTCCTGATTAAAATCATTTTTATATGTGTGTGCCTAATGTGCATGTTCTGTTGCTATTTCAGTGATCATTCTCAGTAACAATAATAGTGCAATTAAAAATACATAAAATGCCAGTGAGGTTAAAATATAGGTAGAAGTCAGATATTGAGTAGAATATTGGTCATGTGCCAGCTTCTGGCAGCCCTGAGAATGTGTGTCACAGACCTCCATCTGCAGGGCACGTGATTGAGAGGGCCCCAGCTCCCCTGCCTTGAGATCTATCAAGGCATTTTCACAGAGGCCATGCTTCCCTTAGGCTGTTTCTAGTCTGTAACAGAGAGCAGGGACATTAAGGCAGGCCTGTTCTTACAAAACACAGGACTCCTCTGATGGGTGACTGTGGCTTGGCCATCCTGACCGTCTGGTTGAAGCTTCCTTGAACTGCATGGAAATCTTCGATGCTTTCACCCAACCTTTCTTTGGACTCTCCTTCACTTGGAGTCAGGCTTCTATCAGGTCTTACTGTCTCTCCTAGTCTCCCTGGCTCCCCCCCCCCCATTTCCTCACACGGTATTTTCCTTAATAAAATTTTACACATTTAATCCCATCTTGGATCTACTTCTAGGAGGACCTGAACTAATTTCCTCTTATTTCAGTGAAATGGAACATGAGAGTCATCTCATAAAGGTCTAACACAAATAGGATTTTTGAGTATTTTTCATTTGTTTGACTTGTAATTATTTCAGGTGGTAGTTTTAAGCCTTTGTTCACTCTCTAAAGGAATCTAATTACATCCCTGGGATGGCGAATATCACTTATGATTACATGTTTTGGCTCAGCATAGTGGATTCTATTATTTTTTTTCTAGAAGTAAGGGGCAGTGTCTTTTTTGGTTACGAAAGCCATTATCTCCATTCATTGTGTGCATTGTGGTTTACATAATTTTAAGTTGCATTGAGGGCATTGAGAGGTTTTTATGATGATTGCTCTGAAATGGAAGATTGGGCTATAGGATGTCATTATTTTTCTCAAAGTAGTGCAGGTTAGCACTGTATCTGATGGGACACCAGGAAACATCAGTGTGGATTTAGTTAGAAACAAAAGCCTGCATGAGGTAGATCTATTTACAGATAAAAATTGTTCATTTTAATTGGGAAAATAAAACAATTTTCATTAGTCTGTCTAGAGTTCTCAGAAGAATTTTGAATACATTTAAGAAACCAAATTCCTTGTCCTAATATTTTTTTCTCATGATTGATACTTGTATTTCCCTCATTGTCAGTGGAACATCCCCTTTTTTCCTTTCTTACCAGATTAATATATCTGTCAGAAATACTGTGACAAATCTAAGTGAGAGAGTAAGTGGGTATTTGAGGTCCTGTAAGGTTAGGAAAATCATTAGAGATTCATTAGGTTCAAGAAAAAAAATGACCATTGATCAGAAAGAATTCATGAAGTCAGTTTTAGTTCTGTAGTTATCTAGAGTCAATTCCTAAATTTATTGTCAGGGAATAGGAAACAGGAAAATCAGAAGTCTATATGGTGTAAAAGAGACAATGGCTTTACTTCCTAACCCTGGCTGCTAACCACTCAACGTTCCTGAAGTTAACGAGACATAAAGGGTGTGAGACTGTTTCAGGTCCATGTTTCAACAATGCAGTTATGTTATGCTGCAGTTCTCTGATTTATTGAGTATTTCTCATATTAACATCATATTGATTATTATGAGCATACCCCTTACTGATCTAATAAAATTATGCCCATTAAAGAATATAAATTTTAGTTATGACAAATTATGTGATTCTATTATTTCAATGGATGGTACTTATTTTCTGTTGTTTTTCATGCTTCTTAATGTCCAGGTTAACATTAGTGAGGTAACACAAGTGCAAGATCAAGACCTGAGACTGCATGCCTCATTAAGTTTTATATCCAGAGTGCCTTACTTGCCTCACCTTAGTCCCAGATCTGCTGTCTTTCCTTCTATTATGACACTGTTTGGCAGGATCAACTTCCTTAAGGATGGTTTATCCTGTACCAGTGCATCTCAGTTCCTTGACTTGACAGACATGTCTTCCAATGATCTTTTTTTAATCCCTTCCCCTTTTTTATGGTAAACCATAGACTTTGTTATTACCAAAGACTACACCAGTTCCAATACATAGATAGATGTCAAGCATCCCACTTTTTATTAACTCTACTAACTTACTAGCTTACTCTCTCTAGTTCCCTCACTGGATGAATTCTTATGCCTAATTGAGAAATTTAACGTTATTTTCTCCATACTGCTCTCTTTCATGTGCTAATTTTTCCCTTTACCATACTTAGAGTTTATTACTAAAATCATCCCCTTGGATACATCTACATTTCTCCATCGTCTAAATTACCAAACTCCTTTCCAAGTCTTCTGCTTCACATCCGTAACTAACAGATGGACATGTTGAAAAAAACACACACACACACAAAAACAACCAACCAATCAACCAACCAATAAACAGAAAACTCAGTGGACTGGTCCTGTTTTTCACAGATTTCAAGCTTTCCCTGAGCTCTGTCCAACTGTTCCACTATGTTTCCCTAGTCATTTTTTCTCCTAAGCTTCAACATCTATTTTGCAGTTTCTCCTTCTTCTCAAACCTTCAATATCCATTTCTTATTCTTCACTTTGAGCTAATAAAGCAATCAGGACACAAATCTCCTTGTAATTAATTGTCTTCTTATTTATCAATTCCTCTGTATTTGTGCTCTTATTTTCAGCCTTCCATTATGTTAGATGAATTGCCTCAGAATCCGTTTAAGACCAACCCTTTGTTGGGTCCCCATTTGCTTACTCAAGAATTTCACTTCTGAAGTATCTCCTTTCTATCCTGCGTCATCAGTTTCTCCTTTTGAATCAGTCCCATTGGCATACCAACATGCCATAATATTTCTGATCCTAAAAATTAAAGAAACTTGTTCTTGACTCTATGTCTACATCCAGATGTTTCATATTTCTCTACTTCCCTTTGGAACAAAACTCCTTAAAAGGTTTTATACTTGTACCAATTTTATACTTGTACTCAGGGAAACCAAATGAATATTATGGAATAAGGGATTAACTATAGAAATGATGGGGGAGAAGCTGGGAAATACGGCCACAAAAAGGGGAATTGGAGGATCATAGAAAAGTCACTAATCACTCTTCTGAAACACTGGTGTGGGTGAATAAGTCAGAGACTTCTGGAAAGCCAGGCATGTCCAGCTGCCAGGTGGGGCCATAAAGCAGAGCTAAAGGAGAAGTCTGTGGAAGGCTGTTGCCTATGGATTTGGTGATGGGGCTGGGGTTCTTGTGTCAGCAGAGCTGGTAGTAAGGAAGAAGAGCTACATATAGAGGGAGAGTACAAGCTGACAAATTCTGTGTCTGCAAATTCTCACTGCATCTAACTTTGATTATCTTCAGAGAGTAATCGCTACTGCCTCAGTCTGCATGCAAATTTCTCTTTTGTCCAAATCTAATCTAGAGGCATACAGAGAATGGATTTTATAAAACTTAGTTCTAGCTTACTCAAATCATCGCAGTACAAAAGCACCACAACATTTATCTTTATCAACTTCTGCTTTCCATTATTGCTTCAACTCATTCATATAAGAGTTTAATACTACCATGTCATTAAATCATTTCTTGTAAAGTTTACCTGTGAGTTCATGTCATAAAGTTCAATAATTTCTCAAAATTGTGTTAATTAACCTTTCAGGTACATTTTTGCAGCTCTTGAAAGAATTCTTTGCCTGTGTCAGGGACATGCAGTCTCATATTTCTTCCTTCTGCATGAGCTAAGACCTTTCCATTTTTCTTATAGGTTCTTTTCCTTTTTCCAACCTATATAGTTTGGAGTGCCTGAGAGCTTGCTTAGTCCTTCCCTTTTTTACCTACTGTCGCACTACAGATGTTCTCACTAATTCCCGTTTAAATATCATGTATATCCTGATGACACCCATATTTATATTATTAGCCCTAACCTCTCCTCTAAACTCCAGACTTGTATATATAGCTTTACTTTAAAGGCATGTCCCTTAATTTGATGATTTCTTGCTACCTTCTCTTCTATCACCCAGGTACCTAACTGGTACCACCTTTCAACCAGACCCATGTAATAGCCTCCTAAAATGTTTTCTTGTTTTCAAGGGGCAAGAGTGCTCTTTATAGTCATTTCTTCACAGAGAAGTCAGAATGTGCTTTCAAAAATGTAGATAGATTCCCATGATACTTACTTTGCTTGTAAGAGTACATAATCCACCCTCTTAGAGATAATATTCCTACTATTCTCTTTTGCATCTTTGTCTTTTATCATTCTGAACTACTTGTTGCTTCTCAAACATACCAAGGTCATGACTCTAGTTTGGTTTTTGTCCCTCTTAAACTTTGATACTCTTGCTCAACCCATCATTCTTGAATTTTTTTCTTTCTTTGGTTCTGGGATGCCATTTCTTCTAGTTTCCATCTGTCTTTTTGGGCACCCTTCTAAAATTTCTTCTGATTACTTGAGTATACCTGTGGTGGGCCAAGCTCAGGTGAGGCTAGAATTGGGTCCATCTGGGGTAAAATAGACCCTTTCCTAGTACTGGAGGCATTACTTTGATAGGGTAAGGTTAGATTGTATGAGGAAAGGCACAAAGGTAAATGAAATTCTGAGATGTTATTTTAACATTGTGAATGCTATCTCCCATTTATATTGGTTTGACTGGTTAGGGTAGAAATCATTCGATATCAAGTGAGCTCCAAGAATCATGAGAAATCTTAGGTGACCCACTAAATTTCTATTCCAGAAGTATCTATAATGGATAGAATATGGCCTAGGAAATGTACCTTAGGGCTTGTATAATATTCTTATCCAAATCAGTGCCCCATGTGCCGGGCAAATTCTCTTGTCTACTTTCCTCAGTAAAAGCTATCATCATGATTGCTAGCTTTTAAGGGCTGTACAATTTGGTAAAATAGTTCAACCTAAGATATTGGAGTCTGGATGTTGGTTAAACACATTAGTGTTAAAAGCAGGTAATCATCTTAAATTTTATCATCTACTTCCAGGGCTTAGCAGCAAGGAAGCCTAGTAGCAAGGAGTGAATGATGTGGGAATTTCATTTACTGTGGCAAGACTGATAGAGGGGCTAATGTTTCTAAAAAATATTTTATTATAGAACCATGTGAATCTAAGGTTGATTTGTGATTATGATTATGATTTTAGGTTCCCAGACCAAGGGGATTATGGTATTTGGCTAGTCTATGGAAATAAACTTGACTTTAGAATTACAAAAGAGAAACCTTTATACTAGCAACAACAATCAGGGAAATTAGATACTCAGGTGTAAATGAAATGATTTTGTTTTCATATAACACTGGTAAATCTTTTTTCTCATAAGGATAACATATTCTAAGAGATGAAATGTCATGTTCTGAAAAGATGGTTGCAGGTCTTCGAAGTTTATTCAATAGACTCTTGTTATATGAGCGATCAGCATTTATAGTCTAAACATAGCAGAGTTCTTATCACTGAAAATGCATCTCCTATGGCATTTTCCTTCCTAACCACAATGAGAGGAGAGGCAGCAGAGTCTCTTACAAACCCTCCACTCATTTCAGAAAGAATGGTGTACGTTTTGGCTTCCTAAACTCCAGTTGTTTCTGCATCAGATTACTGCTTTGCAAATGAGCAGCATTTTTTTTCTGCTGTGGTCTTGTGGTCTAATATTAATACGTTTTCACAATGGAAACCCGATGGATTAGATCATTTTCCTAGGTTTGTATCCCAAGGGATATCTAACCTATGTTGCTTGTTTTAATTAAATTACCACATTTTCCGTATGATTAAATGCCTGAATAATGAAGACTTATGGGACTAAACGTTAATGCACCATACATTAATATGAGCAATGGGGGAAACATATGATTTTACTTTAAGTAAAATCTTTCAGTAGCAAATGTTTTACCTCATCCCTTTTTTTCCCAGAGCAAATGAGAGTTTCAACACCGCAGAGCACCAACCAGTGAAGTCTCCTGCAGTGGCACTCAATGAGTGGGAAAGAGCATCTTTGAGATTTTCTTTTAGACCTTGGAATATGGAAGGAGATTCTGGGTATGGGCCAATGTTTTTGGAGTAATGATGTTGGCTGACTCCTATTCCTACTGGAATAAGACCACTTGCCTTTTTTTTTTTTTTCCCTCTCCCCACACGTCAGATATACTTTACATCAGCTGTGTAGACCTATCAGCCCGTCAATATGGATAGGCATGGGGGATCTAATAGGAAAATTGTGTACAACCACTTTAAATTTCAACGCAGAAGAATTTGTACAATGTTTTTCCTTTTCCGGTATCATCATGATAGCCTCAAAATCAAAACTAATTAGGCAAAAAGGGAAAAGAATATATCTTGATTTGTACGTAAGAAACGTTCCCTAAACTATGGTTATTAAACTAAAAATAAACCCTCTAAAACCGTAGTAAATGTTGTGCATACTTTAGCCAGAAGTGATTACATTTAGTTACATCTGAGATCAGTTAGGTGTTTTACTTTCTATTTGATTAATCAATGATAATTCTAACATAAAATTATATATTTTGTTAACCAGAATTTAATTGAGTAGACTATGAGAAGGACTGTAAATACATGGATAAAGTTGTTTTTCTTAGACTGTTTAAAAAGATAAATAAATTCTATCATCTTTGAAGAGTTTTAGCACAGTATTTCGTTTGTTTTGTACTTTGGACTTTTTTGAGAAGAAAGATACAAAAGGAAAAAATTAGAATAACTCTTGCATTTTGGGGGGTAAATTAAGAGGGTAGACTAGGGAAATAATATAGAGTTTTTGGGTTCAAATTCTGGTACTTGCTAGCTATATGAGTTGGGCATTAGTTTTTTCATCTGTATAATGTGGTTATGGGTACTTACCTCACAGGATTATTCTGATTAAATGAAATGCTTCTTTTGAAGGATCTAGTAGGTGCCATGTAGTAAATTTTCAGTAAATGTGAGGTCCCCTTTCTTTCCTCTCTCTCTCTCTCTGGAAACTTCCACCATATGTGAGTGAAAGAAATAAAGGAGAAAATTCCTTTTTTTTTTCTTTCCCCTTTTAAAGCCATAAAGTATTTAAGGAAAATAACTATACTAGATTCTGAGATGGATAAAACACATGCATTTGGTTTATTAACTTTCTAGTTAAGAGATTTATTCCCTAGCTCGTTTAAATATTTTGAGAAACATACTGTTACATTTAAACATGAAATCTGTCTCCCTTACACTTCATGAAGCTTTTCCAGTTTCCTGTCTTCAAGTTAGGAAATGATGAGGTTGAAAGCATTCTGGCCTCAAGACACTGACCGCGAAAGTTCATTCAACTTCTCATAAATGCCTCAAGACTTTCAAATGTAAAACATTTGGGCAATAGGCTTAGTCAAGGGACATGATACCAGCCTCCTTTGTTGTGCCATTTATCAGATCCTGATTTGTAGAGTACAGAGTTTCAAAGCTTGACTTTTCTTCGTAGATGCTGCATACCACTCAGACTATCTCATTCCCTGATGTTTGTACTCCTTTTTGCCCATGATTCACTTCCTATTCTGCCCAGCTTCATATCGTCATAGTTATTTTGCTTGTGGTTTTTCTCCTCCTTTAAGACATTTTTTCAGAATTTAGAGTTGTGGGAAGAAAATATAAGTTTTGACTCATTTAAGCAGATTCAATTTATACTTCTGACAAATATTTGCCCAAAATAATATCAGTAGAGTGCCATTATCTTAGTGTATCTTTGGTCAGTAATAGCCTCAGTCTTGCCCCTCTCAGTGTAAACAAATAGGATCTCATAGTTTGTAACCATGGAGAAAGCAAGAGTTTACAAACATTTATACACAGTTATAAAGCTTCCCTGGAGCAAAATGGATGCAACTGAAGGGAAGATAAATTATCTTTAAAGTTGTTTCTCAGATTGGATTGTTCTTAATAAATAACTCCATTCTACACATTTCTCTCTTGCAGCCAAATTTTGCTTTTGGTTTGTTGGCCTTTCTGTGTGTTCACAGAGGGAGGTCCACATGGGAAAGTATACTGCTGCCTCAACTTTAAAGAATTCAGAAAAAGTAAAATCATGCTTTGCTGTGAAGGTTTGTTTCTATCAGTGAGTATTTCTTGAGCGCCTACTATGTGATTATCATGAGTAGGAGCTTATTAGGGAGACAGATAGGTGGAAAAATTAGGCAGTGACATAGGACAGCAGATATCCAAGTACCAGATGACTACACATTACTGTGGAACAGTAATTCTCAGCTGGGGTGATTTTGATCCCCCTCTCCCAACAATGGCATTTGGCAGTGTCTGGAGGCATTTTTGATTGCCACAACTAGAGGGGAGATGCTTCTCACATCTAGTAGGGGCAGCCTTTGTAGGGTGTTTAGTAGCATCCTGTAATACACACCATAGCCCCCACAACAAAGAATTATCTGGTTTAATAATGCTGAGCTTGAGAAACCCTGCTGTAGAAATGTCAAGGAAGAGAGTCTGACAAGTGGAAAGGCCTTTCTTTTGCAAAATTCTGTCAGAATATGATAATTTAAATAGCCCTTTAAAATGCTTATTTCTTTGAAGAATTTGGAAAATATTTGTTTCTTTGTTCAAAAGGAGTTGAAGTACCTTCTAGTTGTTAGCTAGGCACCAGAGTAGTACTTCTTATGTGCTTCCTTAGAAGGTTTTGTGGAAAATGCTTCTTGAGTTTTGGCTTATAGCCTTATCCTCTTTTGTGCTCAGATAGGAGTCCATGAGACTTGGTGAGGTAACTAGTATCCATGACACACACATTTCTGTCTTTTCCCAAGGTTTCCTTTACTCATTCCAGAACCATCACATAAATTATCTCCTAGAAGGGTTTCCCACCAATCCATTATACCTGCCAAGACACACTTGTATCCCACCAGAGGACAGAGTTAAGGCCAAAGCTGGCATCCCTGCACTTATTTTGGTGCCTTGTAATCAGAAAATAGATGGATGAGAGAGAGGGGGGGAGAGGGAGTAGATATGGAGGATGGGGAGACAGGGAAAGGGAGAGGGGTTGAAGGGAGAGGAGAGGACAGGCATGCATGAGGGGTGGTACTTGTGACATCAGTTTATAACTGTTGAAATGCGCTGATATTTTGGCAGATCTTCGGTTTGGCCATGGTTGTTCCTCTTATTTCCTTTCCTCTTCAGAGAAATGTTCCTAATCTTCACAGAGGCTTAGAGGACTTTCCTATATTCTCCTGCACAGTCTCTGCATCTCTTTGAGTATTTATATTATAACTGTCTCTTTAGGTGTTCTTCTTCTCTAACAGGCTGAAGGCAATGGGAGGGCAAGCGCGGTGTTAGCGCCCTGTTTCTAGGATGTTGCCTGCTGCTCGATAGGCACAAACACATGTGCAGCTGATGAGAAGCCAGTACCTATTATGGTGTTTAACCACACTTCAAAAAAGGAGAACGCTTATGAGGTTTTCCATTTTCTGGGTTTGGTGGGCCTCCTGTTCTGCCTGACACCTCTTTCTTGGGGGACAATGAAGGGGTAGATGACATTTTTTCCTCTTACTTCTTTCACCTATCAGCGCAACCACAGTATAGACTTTATTTTTGGCTCCATCTCATCTTACAATTTCTTATTCTAAGTTTCTTTTCACAATTATTGTCTTTATTTATAGTGATTGTGTTTTATCTCTTCATTGAATTATTGGCTCCCAGATGACAAAGACTCTGCCATATATTTGTTTTTTATATTCAAAGTACTTGATTTTCACTAGGGCATGTGAAAGTGCTTGGAGCTGCTGTAAATGTATTAAGAAAGAGGACAACAGGTAGGGTTTAGTCTTTGTCTCCTAATGCAGAACACTGTGAACAAATGGTTTTTTTCTTTTTCTTTTTCTTTTTCTTTTTCTTTTTCTTTTTCTTTTTCTTTTTCTTTTTTTGTGGAAAGGCAAAGAAAAATGAAATGAGGAGGGTTGGCAATAAAGTAGAAGTTTCAGTGGGAGGGGAAAGAACAAGGTTTTAATGGAAAGTGAAAGAACAATGGAGTATAAAGCTTACGATAGAAGTGAGATGTAAGGAGAATAGGGGAGATGCAGAAAGTAAGTGAGAATAGAGATGAGGTGGCAGGAAGCATATGCTCTCAACATGAATTTGTGCCAGGAATCTTAGGTTTCTGTTCATTTTTAATTTTTGTAACAGATGAGTAGCAGACTCAAAATAGATAACATATTAAGGGATAATTTTCTCAACTCTTTAGTCTCACTGCTACTCTGATGGAGAAATTACTTCATACAGAGAAATAATTATGCCATTTTTCATACTCAGCTCCATAGTGCAGAATTATATTTGTTTAGGCAAGATCTAATTTTTCTCAGATACTGTGGGGAATCCTAAGTGTGGGGTTTGCAAATCTGTTACTCATGTTTTCATTTTATGATCAACTTAGTTATTAAGTAAACTTAGAGATAACTGATCTTCTCTCTTCTGTCTTTTCTCTATCAATTATATCTTGGCAATTAGTGTGAACATATATCATCTGATTTCAAATAAAAATTAAAGGCATGCAAATCATTTTCCTGTGGCTCAAGCTTTGCTCTTACATTATACATTAGTACACACACTCTCTCCTTGCAGAATTATGAATTGTAAAATATATGCAACATTCTTATACAGTTTATGATGAGCAACTGACAAGAGGGATTAAATCAGGAGGCAAGATGCTCTGCTGGAATTGACTGGAGTCACTGCTGTTGAAATGCCAGAGCACAGTATGTGCATATTTTCCCTCTTTTCTCACTGCCTAATTGAGAGAGGCGTTAATGCAGTGAAGAGTGCTGAAAGCAAAATGCCAGCTCTGTGAAACAGGAAACAGATATATCCAATTATTTTTTGGTTGGACTACCGTCCATGATAAAGCAGAACAAATGTTGCTGCTTTGCCTGTATTGAAGTTATGAACAACAGAGAAATTTGGCATGAATTCAACCGTTGATAGCACCAAAAAAACACCAGGAAACTCAAGGTACTTATTTAGATGATAATAAGGGCCTCAGTTGATAAGTTTGATGAGTTGAATAAAAATATTCAATGTATGTTTGGTCTTCTGTATTGACTGATATATATTGAAGAAAGAGAAATATTGATCTCACATTTCACTAGTGCCTTTAGGATTGGGAGAGTGAGTTTTTCTCATTGTCTCAAACTGCTTTGGATGAAGCTCTCTCTAAAAGGATAAGTTGCAATTATGGAATAGTGTTTAGTGTTAACATGAAAGAAGATTGGATAGGCCAAAGTATCATCATTAAATACAATGCACGTAACATACTGGCTCATGTTAATTAGTTAGTGAAAAGCAAGGAGCTCCAAGTGACTGTGGGAAAGTGACTTGGTGATTTGCTATTGCTGGTCAGTCTCACAAAAGGAGAATTGTCTATTGTGAAAAAGTAGAGAATGGGAAATCAAAGAATCTGATAGAATTTGGATATGGTGGTATTGAGAACGATAAGCAGGAGGAAATCTAAAACCTATCAGGTTAATTTCCTGAAAATATAATCTGAATTTATCTCTGGGGTTCCAGAGGAGTCTAATTTTGGAAGATTGGGATTTTAGCATGTAAAATGTTTTTTCATACTTATTCACATTATTCAGGTCAGCAAATTTAAAATCTGGTAAAAAAGGAAAGAACTCACATCTTAGACACCAGAATTTATCTTCAGTGCAGCACACAAAAGTGCAATGCAGAGCAGAATCACAAGAAACTGAACTTACTATGCAAATTCTTTATTAAAGCTTTCACTTTCTAGGTGCTGCTGCTGCAGGCACATTACTTCCTTGATTTGGCCACATGAAGAAGTCATAATCATGGAATATAAATTTAAATTATTTTAACGAATAGAAACCATACTTGATTAGTATATTGTGACTTTTATTCATAGTATTAAAAAAGCTTAGATGAGAAGATGGCAGACTGGAATCACCACAGGAAGGATCTGCCACAGGCAGCATTTAAAATAATTACACAGGTTTTATTTTTTAGCACAGTTAATGTCCATTCAATGGCTAATGACCAAGATGTAAAGAAAAAAGTAGAGCAGTCTTATTTGTGCACATATGAATAGCTTACTATTAAACAAAGAGCAAAATACTTTGTCAAGTATGTTTATTTTATTCAATTTATTTTATTCTATTCATGTTATACTTTATGCTCCAAACAACTTGAAATAAATGAATTGCTGAATTCTTTATTAGCTCTAATTATTTATATCCTACCCTCCATCTCTCCCACTGTCCCTTCCTCCCTCCCTCCCTCTTCCTTTCTTTCCTTTCTTTCTTTCTTTCATATTTATTGAGCAGCTAACCAATTCCAGGCATTTGGGTAGGTGCTAATTACACAATGAGGATTAAGGCTGAAATCACCCTTATGGACTAAACATCAATTGAATAATCTTCAACATATCCCTCAGATACAAACCCTTGACATTGTTAAGTTTTAACGTAAGTTTTAACACTATGAGATAAGGTTCTATTTCACTAGGGGAGAAAAGAAGCGTTTGAACAGAGAAAGGGAATTCAGAAATTAAAAAAAAATAAACTAAAGCAAGGCCATCAACCTATTTCATTCCTTATTTTAACATTTTAAGGATACACAGGTATTACTGATATAATTGAAGAAGTCAATATTGATTTCTGTTTAGCCTGTTAGAGTGATGGATTCAAGGAACTGGAAGAGATTGTTAGAAGACATTAGTTCCATTCCTCTGCTTTTGTGAAATGTGTAATTTGCTAAAGTAGCTCTGTGAGTGTCGTAGGGAATAGTAGAGTGACTGGTTTCTATTTCACTGCTTTCTATTTATTTTTTTTAGGTGAGTATAATGTAGGTGGTGTTTAGGTAGAAATCTCTTGGTCTGATAGGACTCTCTTTGGATTACAGGTTCTCTAACTGAGCACTACTGACACAGAACCTGAAGAAGCTAGAAAATCTTCACTATGATTGTCAATGGACAAACCAAATGCCTTTCAATAAAAAATTCTATTGAATTTTTTTCATCTTATATATTGTTTAAATAATAGAAGAAAGTTCTTTTAAAATCAGATAATACAGTATGACATTCTTGGATGTGATCTTGTAAACAAGTTTCTTTCTTTCACCTCCTCTTCCCTCCCTTTCCCACTCCTCTCCTCCCTACCCCTCCTTAAATCAAAGTTCTGCTTAGATAAGGGTAACATGTTTTGAACTCACTTGCAATAATACTGACCTTTTGGTTAGAAGGTATAAAGATTAATGTGACATGATACCTGTCATTCAGAGCTCAAAATCTAGTTGGGGTCAGCCATATAAACAAATAAGTTGGATTTGATATAATAAGCCCTATAATATAAATAAGTACAAGTTTCAGAGCTTAGCACAAAAGAGAGACAATAAAATACACAGTTGAAATAAATGTTTTCCTCATTATACTTTCTCCAGTTGAATATTCTTCCAGTATTAAAAGACAAGGATTTAAGAAGATAGAGTATGTACTATGTCTAAATGACAGAATCCACATTTTGTATTGAGAGTAGAATTATTTAAAAGAGTGTCTAGACACAGTTCATGAGATGGATGAGAATGGGAGAAAATGCCTTTTTTTTTAACTTTTTCTTTTTTTACCACTTTTGTGTGAAGTCTCAACATTTTGTTCCAAACCATCTGCAATTGTCTTCCTTTCCATTCTACCCTCATATTTTCCCTTCTTTTTTTGCAATCCTCAGATTCCAACCATTTCTTATCTTTTTTAAAGGTAAAAACTAAGAAAGCTTTAATGTCTCTTTAGCTTACACTCTCTCCACTTGTTTTTACATATGTCTGAGTCACATTTAATGGATAAAGACCCAAGATATTTGTTTACAGGCATAATAAATAAAGACTTTTAATCTAAAAACAACAACAATAAACATCTCAACTTGATAACACATAATTAAGAAAATCACAAAAACTTGGATCTCCTGGGTGACACAGTTGGTTGAGCCTCTGACTCTTGGTTTTGGCTCAGGTCCTGATTTCAGGGTCATGAGATCGAGCCCCAGATCGGGCTCTGTGTTCAGCGTGGAGTCTGCTTGAGTTTTTCTCTCTCTCTGCCCCTCCTCCCATCCAAAATCAATAAATAAATCTTAAAAAACAAAACAAAAACAAAAAACCCAGTGCACTCAAGGCATGGGGTTAGTCTCTGCCCTTGTTGGGAGTTACTGTAGCTGCTCTTAAGGAGATAGTAAACAATTTATGGATGGGGCATCCAAATTTTAAAGAACTCTGCTTTTAATTGTAATGGTTTTCTGATGCCAATTTTAAGAAACCAAACATGTAAACTGCAGAAAGAATAAAGGGGAAATTGTGAATGTGCTTGAGTAATAAATGACACGAATGTTCTGCTCTAGGCTCCCATCTATTTTCAGGTACAAAATTAGAGCGAAGTGGACGAATACAGTCTGAATCTTTTTCCTGTTTCTTACCGTAAATTTGTTTTAGTTCTTTTTTTTTTTTTTTTTTTGTGGATTGGTGAGCATTTTAGACAATGGAGTAATCTAAGGACCGAAATGAGTCTTTCGAGTATTGCCCTGTGAAGTTTGTATCAGTTTGGGTTGGTGTGAGGGAAGTGACAGGTGGCTTCTAACTACATGGAAATTCTAAGAGCTGGCATAGTGAGCAATTGGGACTGTATGAGTGAAGGGTTGACTGTCCTGGAGTTCAGTTTGGCACATGTGTGGTCATTTGGACTGTTGTCTTTCTTGCATTTTTGTGTTTTTATAGTCAAAGGTTATGGGAACAATGGGGATACAAACACAAATATTTGCTAAGGGAAGTATGATGGCTCCCAAACATAGAATAGGGTTGGAAGTCTTTGTGTAGGAGAATTATTTATGGGTGTCACCTTCAGGGGCTAAGCATGGAGCTTCAGAAATCAGACTTAGTCTCAGAAGTACAGGGAGAAGGGAGAATACACTAGGAGTATCTAACAGTTGTATTTTTATTAATATTTTGGCTTTCTAGTATTAAAAAGAAAAGAAAACAAATCAGACTTAGTCTTTGACTTTCTAGCCATGATATTATGGTTGGCTTAAAGATGTGATCTTCTCAAAAACTTTTATTGATTTTAAAAGTTAAAAAATTGACTTAAGCAGGAAGAAACTAAGTGATGCCGCGTTTTTCACTGTGATTCACAATTAGATGAATAGATTCAAAATAATCTTAAAAGAATTAGTGGAATTATAATAGCAACACCAAAAATAATGCTCTTTATTGAGAGTCTTCATTCTAAATAGCTGAAAATGCTTTGAAACTAACTCTTTCCTTCAACTTCATAAAGGAGACAGGGCAAGGTTGAGGCAATTTTGGAAAAAATAATTTAAAGAGTAATGTTAGAGGTGGAAAATAACCTAAAACTAGGTTGTTCTGGAATACAATTGGCCTATCCTGGCTTAGGAGGGAGAAAGCTTTCTTTGGGCCACCTTTATCCTTCCCATAATTTCCTTTGTTCTTTCATTATTTCCTCCTCCAAAAGCAATCACAGTCCTTCTGCAGTCTCTTGGGTGGCCATGGAATTGCAGTGTGTTTCCTTAAGGGCTAAATTACTGTGTTTAAGAACTTTATGACCTCTCCTGTTCCTTGTCTCATTTATCCTATTTCTCAGTGTTTGACCAGATGAATTAAGTGTAACCTTCCAAATAGTGCCTTGTCATGCAGGAGGCATGAGTACTGGGAAGTTTTAGGAACTTTGATATTCTTATGTTCTGTGTATAGTGGCCTTGGGCTATATGATGGAAAGAAATCTGCACTATATTTCAAATCATACTTCAGCTTACTTTGGTTTAATTGTTTGGAAAGTAAGAATTGGCTTCAACTTAGAATTCTTTCTAATCCTCATAATACATGTTGGCCTGATACATTTCTTCAATAGAATTAATGAGTATATAAAAGTACAAATTTTACTGTTGTAGGACCATCTTAATTATCTGTGTCACACTGCACTAATCAAATAATTGGTTCCATCCACTATCTAGTGGTGGCCTTATGAACAATGAGTTAATTCGTTTTAGAATAATTTGTTAATTCTTATTATTTTTTTTTGTTACTCTACTGTTTTAAAGCCATTTCCAACAATAGTATCAAAGAATATATACTGTATAAGCCCTTCAGTTTCGTTTGTTTCTATAGGATGATGTCAATAATACAGGGCTCTGATATTTCATGAGGGTTTCTAATACCCAACGTATTTCTTATTAAATCCATTTAGAAGAATAAATAATATGTAATATGTCAGACCTGTTAATACTTATTTGAACATATTTTTCAGGTACACATAATCTATGCTTTGTAGAATAGTGATTTATGTGGTTTGATTAAGAAAAGGAGGTTGTTCAGGGCTTAAATGCTCCTGTGGGTTTATTATGCATAAAATCCTGAGATTTAAACATTTTACTGAAGTGGTTCCATGATCATACAAAGCAAGTTATTCTTGGCTGCCTAAAAAGAAGGTAAAACACATTCTTGGTCTTATTTCTGTCTTTTATTCCCACCTGATGTCATCCTCAAATCATGCAATATCCTCAAACCTGGAGGTTACAACTAATTCCAAACAAACTTTATTGGGGACTTTCCTTCCTGCAGACATTTCCTAACACAGAAAATACTATAAACATTCTCAGAGCTCCCAGACTGTCCTAACGTTTGGTTCTCCCTGCAAACCCTCAGCCTTGGTCTGCTACACATGATTGTCAATCAGAAACCTTCCTTCCCCCAGCAAAACGTTGCATGGCATACTGAAAGACTTCCATTAAAGCAGACTCAAACAGATGAATGCTGATATACTGGGGAAATAAACAGAAGGAAAAATGGCACATTTTCTGGGAGGCAGTCAAAAGCATTTGGGTTGCTAGGCAGGAGGAAATCATATAAACAATTTTAGATCCCAAATTCTATTTGGATATCTGCATGAATCCAGTTGAATTCATGGCAAAAGTGTAAAATAAAAGAAAAAAAAATTTAAAGGAAAAAAGAAATTATCGATGCGTGTCAACCCCCTCCCTCCAAGTTTTGCTTTCTTTTGGTTTGCAAGTTTCCATTCTCCTATATAATCGCTTCAGATAGTTTGCATTTAAGATTTGTTTTGGTCTTTGTGAATAGTTATATTTACATAAAAAGAAGCTGCAGTTGCACTTTAAACTATCTTTCCAATAAGGATTTAATTTAGATTTAATAGGACAGTTATCATATGTTAATTAAATACTGATGGATTGTGAGAAACGTATTTACTCTGGTTTACCAGCAAGGTACAAAAATATGTTTTTAATCGAAGTTTGGCATTTAGCTAGTTTGTAGATTCTTCTGTAGAAAGATAAAGTTCTTCAGAGTTAATAATATGTTTATTTTACTGAGATTAAATTGTACGTGACAGTTAAAGTATTTGTATTTGCTATCAGGTTTATAGTTATGTTACAGAGATGTATGTGGATATGTTTTAGATCAGTGAACACTGGATCTTCCAACATCAATTATATATTTAAAAATCAATTGATCTTTTTTATAGCTACATTTGTATTTTTAGAATTTGTCTCCAACAGGTAATTACAAAATGCTGCCAAATAGAATCTCATCTTTTTATCAATTTTTCAATGTAGTACTTATTAAGCAATGAATGATATATTTTAGAAATGTTTTCTTCACATCAACACTTGTCATCTATAGGACCAATTGTATTCTCTCTAATTGAGTTTATTTTCCCTCACCATAGTTATGAATACACTTGATTGAATCCATCTTTTTTTCATCAGAGCCAATATTCCTCCTCATCTTCTCTCTCTCTCTCTCTTTTTTTTTTTGTATGAGTGATTATAACCCACTTTTTTTCTGTCTCCTCTTGTATCATTTTATCCCTAAAGTCTCCCCTAAGGACTTAAAGCCTGGCTTTCTACCAAAGTACATTGTCTGGAGTCAGAGATCTTAAGAGTGCTGAGTTAACTTATCTCCTGAGTTTCTAGGCACTTTATAAAAGACTACACAGTAAAACAATGGGAGCCAGTAAAAGTAGAGAGTTGAGGAATTATCTGAAAAATATGACCAATATGCACAGCAAATCTGGATCATTTCATCTCTAATTTTTCCCCCTCAATAACAGGATTATGTGGGTCTTGACACTTGCATTAAATTTCCAGTTCTTTGTGCATACAGAGTTGCAGCCAAAGGCAAGAGGTGATTTTGAGTTTTCTTTTTATTAAAGCAAAATATCTGAAATCCTTGACACATGAGCTCTTATAACATGTCTTATTGTATTTAAGAAAAGAAAAAAGAAAAAAAAAAAAAACTACAATTACTTGTGTGCTAAGGAAGAGAACACAAGGTGGCAGGACCACAGCAGAAATGGCAACGATATTGTGAGAAAACACATACAGGGTAGGTCAGAGATATGAACAGCTTTAAATTCTCTATGAAGTCCATTTTACTTCATTTAAATTTCACATAATGTATTATTTTCTTTACCAGTAGCAAATCACTAATCCCATTAGAAGGCACATTAGATCTTGGTTTCTAAGTTGAAATTCATAAGGACAGCAAGCAGACACACTTAACATTGTAAATTATTTACCTGAAGTGTGTGTTGCAATATTTTTCTTAGCTTTTTATGACATAAGCTTCAGTTTAATGCAATAATGCCTTAGGAATAATTCTATGATCCAGATGATTTGAATATTGCTGATCTCTGTTACATTTCAGAGTGTTTTGATTCTTTGGGAATTACTGGCATTTTCAGTATTTAAGGAGATAGATCAATGAATTTTCCTCTGTGCAGTTCAGCCAAGAAAAGTATACAGTAGTGATAGATACTCCAAGCCTCTGATGGTAATAAACTGGAATATATATGTTCTGGAAAAAATGGAAAGGGCTTGTGCTGGTTAAGGTAGCAGAACTTACATAAAATATAAATACAATAATTTCAGTAACTTAACAAAATGGAAGTTTAATTCTTGCTAATGAAAAGTGTTAAACAGGCATATCAGAGTGGCATGCTGATTTTGTCAAAGCAGTGATTCAGTAACCCAGTTTCTCCCTATGTGTTGGCTCCCTAATCTTCAACACCTGATTTGTAAAATTGCCACAGAAGGGGAAAGAGCATGGGAGATTGCAGATGTTAGGTTGTGTGGGCAAAACCTGGAAATAGTAGTTATCACTTCTACTCAAATTCTGTTAACCGGAACTCAGCCACATGGTCCCATCTAACTGCAGAGGTAGCTGGGTAACATTGTTTATTTGTGTGTCTAGGAGGAAGAAGAATAAGGTTTGGTGACCACCTGCCTCACCTTTGCCTTAGTGCTATTGGTAATTTTAACTAAATTACTACAAAAGCAAGATTAAGAATCATGGCTGCAAATAGATATTTGGGATGATGTATTTATCAGGTAGGGTTCAACCAGAGAAACAGAACCAGAAGGGGATATATATTAAGAGAATTGGTTTAATACGTGAGTGCTGGCTAGGGAAGTCTGAAATCCTAAAAGCCATCAGGAAGGGTAGACTTGAACTCTCTGGTTCAGATGAAGCTGCTGTCCACATGTAGAATAGCTTCCTCTTCATGGAATCCTCAGCTCTGCTCTAAAGACTTTGCAACTGGTTGAATCAGGCCCACCCAGATTATCTAGGATAATCCCCTCACTTATAACAACTGATTATGGATTTTAATAACATCTACCAAATACCTTCATAACAATGCCTAGATTAGTGTTTATTGAATAGCTGGGGACTCTAGCCAGATTGGCACAAAATTGAGCATCACAGCATTTTTATATATATATATATATATATATATATATATATATATATATATATATTTGATTATTTATATATTTATAATATATATTATATATATTTATATATAGTTATATATATAGTTATAATATTTGATTATTTGTTATATGTATAGTATATATATAGTTATAATATTTGCTTATTAATATAATTCAAATTTGTTTTCTCTTTGTCTTTTGACCCTTAGTAACTGTACAGACACATCTCCATATGTACTATATTTTGAAAGTCCGAACATTCTTCTTTGGATTTGTACATTTAATTAGGAAATAAATAAAATGCAGCATGACATAAGTAGGATAAACCTAGCTTTAAAGTAAAATAGACTTTTGAGTTTGAAACCTTGTTACACTGTTTACTAATAATTCTGTGACCTTTCACAATGTTGCTCAATCGCTTTGAGGCCAGTTTTCCCTGTTGTAAGAGGTAATAATGGCTATATCTATGTATAACATACTATAACAGTCCTTGGTTTGGGACAGTTGCTCAATAAATGATAGGTATTATTAAGTGAGATAGGAGATAGCCTACAGACAGGGGTGGACTTTCTTCTAGAATGCTGACAAGGCTCAGAAACCAGGAAAAATTCCTATGACATTGGTTGAAGTGGCAGGCTGCACCATGCCCGAGATGGTGATTCTTTACCAGAAGTGTGATGGTAGGAGACACAGTGTTCAGAGTAATGTTGATGTCATGGAGAGTGGTTTCTAAGGTCATAAATTCTTGCCTTAAATCTAGGTCTTTGAAGTGAAAATATTAACTGTTCTCAAGTGACTCCTGAAGAACAGTATGAATGTCAGAATTTTGTTCACTGTATTTCTTCTTCTTTTTTTTCATTCAGCAAATACTTATTGAGTTTTTACTAACTCCTTGACATTATTCCAGATGAAAGTAACAGAAATATATTGAGATTTGTGGAGAGGTGGGCTTTAGAGTAATAGTTTACAGATTGGAAGGGTGAGGCTGGTAATTAAATATTTCCATTAACAGTGTCCCTGGTCAGGGTAGTATTGCCTTCTGCTATCACAGTAAAGGCTGATGTAACAGGTTGGGTTTTCTTGATCTCCATAACTCTTCTAACCTTAGCATATTAATAAAACAAACAAACAAACAAATAAAACCTCCAAAACTTCCTGAGAATCTAAACTTTTCTACTTGCTATTTATAGAATCCATGCATTTGTTTCTTAAAGTAATTTTAAAAAAGTCAGTCCAGTTGCTATTTCCTGCATATGACTTTTGATAAAATTTCAATATCTTAAGACCAAATCCTAGAAATCTAGGTTCTAAGAAACATCTGAATGTGAACCGTGTATGAAAGTGTCCATTAGTTGGCTGGAGAATCTTTTGACTAGTGATGGTTTTCATAGATACAACAAATTGAAGATAACTCTTTTACTTTCCATTTGTTGGAGGTAGTTAAGGTGGTTTATGAGTTCAGTGGTCAGATTCGTTCAAAGGTTTTGAAATACTTCATGAAAACCAGTGACTATCGACAGTAGTACCTACCGGTGCTTGTGGAAACAGGCTGGGAGACATATTCACACTGATAAATGCCTGACAAACTCTGCCTTGGAATGTTAATAGTAATGTGTAATTGCATGTGACAAGGAAAATTATTTTAGATCATATACTATTAAATGTTTTAATATAAAGTTTATATTATTTATAGGCAAAACTTCTCATTTTCCCTCTTACTAAGTGTCATATGCTGTTTACCTTAGAGATAGTGCAGGTTAGGTTCCAGGTTACTGTAATAAAGCGAATTCTGCAATAAAGTGAGTCAAATGAATTTTTTGGTTTCCTGGTACATATAAGTCGTGTTTATACTATACCATAGTCTATTAAGTGTGGAAGACATTGTCTTAAGAAGGCAATATAAATGCCTCAATTTAAAAAAGTTTTATTGCTAAAAATTGCTAACCATGCCTGAGCTTTCAGCGAGTCATAAGCACCGATCACAGATCACCATGACACAATAATAATGAAAAAGTTTGAGATATTGCGGGAATAACTAAAATGCGGCACGGAGACATGAAGTAAGCAATTGCTACTGGGAAAATGACACCAATAATTTTGCTCTACGCAGCTTTGCCACAAACCTTCAATCTGTAAAAAACAGAGTATTTGTGAAGTGCAATAAAACAAAGTGCAATAAAATGAGGTATGCCTATAATTTTAAAAAGACATAACTTGTCAACAAATGCATTTTCGAGTGACACGTTACATGTTTGCTTTAGGGACTGCGTGTGTAGTCAGTGCCAGCTAGAATATGAAACTACATTTTTTCGGTATTAAAAATAGACCAAAAGAGCAACAATCCTGTATTTGGCTGCTTTATTTTTATAATTTTGTTACCTTTTCTATATGAAAATTAAATATACATTGCAGGAGTGGATACGTTTTTTTACTCAACAAAGGAAAAAATAAATTTTCTCTCATTTATTTTACATTCTAGAGACTTCTTAGTTTGCTATATGAAAAGATGGATGAGATGCATGCAATTTATAAATAAGAGGAAGGTATGATTTTCGGCATGTTGGCTATTTTACAGCAAAGAAAGCTGACGTATAGAGATGTTTACTGCTGCAGAAGATGAAGTATGAACCTGGCGTTGTGGATAAATCTCAAAATGTGTTTGTATGTGTAGGTCACAGAAAGATTTGATAGCTAGATGTTTCTTTTCTTTCCTTCCTTTTGTCTTTTTTCTTTGAACAATTACTTTTGTTTAAAAAGCTGATAGAACTGTGTATAACTTTTAATATACTTGCACCAACTTCCTTTCTTTCACAAAATTATCAGTGGCATTCACTCTGGATTTTCAGTGATTATTTCACTGAATTGGCTTTTCACCAACAGTAATAATGTGATTTTATTTTAAGAAAGCAATAACAGAAAATAGGTATGAATTAGTGACCCTTTGGTGTGTCTTGTAAAGTTTATCGTGGCTTTATGATCCAAGAGCATTTTTATTAGGATTACTACTTGCTTCTTATTACAAACTGGTTTTAGTTGTACTCCTCTCTGCCAGACAGTCCCTCATCCTCACCCCCGGGGACTTGAAAAACACTCTTTTCCATTTATTTTGTAGTTTCGAAATGCCCAGATGGATTCCATTTCTTTTAGTTATAACGTTAAAGTTAACTGAGTGGTATCAAATTTCATGGGATAATCCTTTGTAAGGTGTGTAAAGGTGTATTTAATAAAGAAATCAGAAGGAATTGACACCTGTAAGCTGCAACCTACATGGAAAAGGTAATAGAAACTGGTGAAATTTTAACAGTTTGATTTATAAGATTGTAGGAATTGAAGAGCTATGGTCAATGTGCCAGTGATTAGTGGTGGTTTGTAATAATGAGTGCTAATTCAAAATGATTTTTTCCACAGTGTCACTTTTATTATCAGGAGCAATTTGGGTATTTTTAGTGTAGCTTTTCAGGCACTGTATAGTCCTCATTGATTTTCTGACATTCACTACACCCTGAAGTCCTGAGAACCCTCTTGATGTAAATTTTTGTAGTGTATATACGAAAAAATATGCTAAATGCTTGCAGTGTTCCAATCCTAAAATCACATTTTGCAACCAGATGATCCTTATAAATTTGTTTCCCAGAAGATCATAATCCAGTATTGAAAAATTTGTATTTTAATATCAGATGTTTTCTTAATTAGCATCTGTTTGGTAAGGTTCATAATTCAGTAAAATGTCATGTTTCAAAGAACAGAGTATTTTTAAATAATTAGGAGTGAGTAAGCCAATTTGGAAGTATGACAAATTTTAGCTTTGTGAATATTAGGAATGTACTGGTAGAAGGAGCAGAAGGAGAATCTGGGATAGGGTCTGCTCTGGTATTATAGGTAAGAGAAAAAAAATATCACCAGAAAGAGCCAAAGGAGATATATTGTTATGCATAAATCATTACGCAGCTGTGTAGCAGGCACTTCATGTTGGATTTATCAGACTGTTGGTGAAAAAAAAAAAAGTTTTGGAAAGTGGGGGATGGGCCATAGAATAATCAAGAGCAGGTAAAAATCCCATTATAATGGATTTCATGAGACAACTAAATTGTTTTGCAGTGACTGGATACATTGCTGCAAATATTTCCATTTTGTAGGAGGGAGAAAAAGCTTAAACAAGGCTTATCCAAAGCAAATTAAGAAGTAAGAAATAATCGGTGCTTTGAAAGCAGAATTAAAAAAGGAGTGGTGAATAATATATCGTATTCTTGTGACTCAGTGGCTTTTGTTCTGTTTGGAAAGTTTATAGATTTTTACAGGGTAGGGTATTTGTATAACTGAAGAAGGAAGATGTAAGAGACACTAATCTAGTATTGTCGATATAGTAAGTTCACAAAGTATTGCGTGAAGAAATAGAGCTTGAAAATTATTTGCTGCTTGAGGCAGGTCTATGGCCTGATTCAACACTTCAGTATGCCCTTCCTTGTCTTTCTTGTAGAAAGTGTGCTCTAAAACTGAAATCATCATCTCTTTCTCTACTTCCCTTTGAAACTTTTCACAGTAACTTGAAAGTCACAGGAGCTGGGCTCTTAAATTTACTCACGTTGTTTCCAAGCAGGATAAGTGGTTTTCAGTGTAGGTCCAGCAAACTGTTCAAGAAAATTACTTCTCTCATAGAAGGTACAAACTCTTGCCATAAAAATTCTTTTTTCAGTGATGGTGGATCATTTGGAATAGAATGGTAGCAAGAACAAGTAAAACACTCTTGCATGGGCAACCTCTTAAACTGTATACATCAATGTTCTATAGAATGCATCTTAGTAGTTTTGGCCCTTCGACATTATTCTTCCTATAATAAAGACTAAGCCTTTTATGTCCTGTCTGCATTGATAAATTAAGACATCTTTGCCCTCCTGATTATCCATTGCAGACACTCACCATCTAATATCTTTGAAAACACAGACTTTTGGAGACAGAGTGGTTATTATAGGTCATTTTATAGATGAAGTAAATGAGATCAGCCCAGTTACTGTTTGAGCATGTATTAGGCTTTGGTAATCCTAACGCCTGTATTCATTTTACTCTTCTCCCTATAGTTTTACTACTTCCCAGTTCCCAAAACTCAAAATTCTAATCCTATTCTGCCCCGGGTTATAAGATCCATCTTATAATTAATGTTAATTAAGCACCTGCTAAGTGCAGGGGCGTTGACTAGGCAAAAGATCTAGCTATGACCCTCAAGCCAGTTTGATCATCAGAAGTACTTGAGAAGTTGTGTAGGAATATAAATTCTCTGGCTCCACTTCATACCTACTGAAACAAAATCTATGTGTGTAGGTCTCAGGACTTTATATTAAAAAAAATACCCCAAGATAAGTAAAATGATGAGATGGATTTGGTACTGTTGCTTAAGAAATATGTACACATGGAGTATAGACTAATTATTTGGTGCTGTGGCTTGATCTTCCGTACAACTCTTTCCTCTGCCAGTCCTTTCCATCTCAGTCAATGACAACAGTCACCTACAGAGGTGCTCAGCCCAGTAGCCTGGAGCCATCACGTCTCCTTCATCTGTTCTATTAATTTGTCTACCTCCAGTGCTTCTAGGATTTCTTCCATACCATCTGTTCTCTACAAATATAGCTGAAGTGAAGTGATGAATTTCCAGAGTGAACATAATCATTCCTCTCTCCTATATCAAACCTTCTGGTAGCCTATATCAGTGTTGCCAAAGTGTGCTCTCTGTAGCTATATACTAGACATAATATAAAAAAAGAAATGACTTAGACCACATGGGCTGCTACAATAAAATACCATAGACTGGTTTGCTTAAACAACGGACATTTATTTTTCAAAGTTCTGCAGCCTGGGAAGTCTGAGATCAGGGTCCAGTATGGTTGGGTTCATTCTGGTGAGGGCCCTATTAGTGGCTCGCAGACTGGTACCTTCTTGCACACCTCACATATCAGAGAGTAGAAGTCTTGGTGTCTTTTCCTCTTATAGTGGCACTCATCCCATCACAAGGGGGCCGCACCCTCGTGACCTCATCTAAACCAAATTACCTTCCAAAGGCCCTATTTCCTAACACTATCACATTGAAGAATAGGAATTGAACCTATGAATTTTGTGGGGACACAAACATTCAATCTGTAGCAATCCTCACAGTCAAATCACTTTTAAAAATGTTGAGTTAGCCAGGTAAGGATTTTAAATGTTGCTATTTTTATAGCAGGATTTTGGCTCTTATGTGCATTGTATAACTTTAAGAGGGTGGTATATATTGTAGGCACTATTGTCCAGAGATCTTCAGCTATAGAACTCCTTTTTCTACAGAGTATCCTGAGGAACTAATGTCTAGGAAGTATAGTCTGGTGGGCTGGATCTTGGCACTGTACATCTCTAGATTTTTTTTTTTCAAATCCCATTATAGAAGCCCATTACTAGCTTGGCATATATATGAGACCACTGCTGTAAGGGGACATTTCATGTATTATTGTGTCTCTAGGGGCTAGGAGGTAAGAAATGTTTTCTACATGCTTTCTCTTGCCTTGTCTCCTGCTCTTGGGAGATTGTAATTTTTAAGACTTAGTGACCTAAAAATATTATGGATATTTTGAAAAATGTCTTAAATGTTAATGGACTTAGTGTTCTACAGTAGCTAGTACAGCCAAATAGATTCAAAACATCCATAAAAAAAAAAAAGATAAATATATTTGATTCCTTGTGGACAAAAGAATCAGAAATGAAACCTAATTCCTTAATCTTCTTACCAGCTTGTTGATTGATATCAGGTGAATACTACTTATAGTTTATGTTATTGATGAGTCAAGGAAATGAAGTCTGTTGTACACATTGGATCTTTAAGCATCCATTGACTTCATTTAAATGAGCCACATCAAACTTTTAAGTTAAATGTAATTTTAGTAACTCTTTATTGTCTACTAGGTAAAATAAATAGAGAAATTTTTGGAGTTTTCCATTTGCTTAGTGCATAATCATAGAAAAGAGATTTTAAAAATAATAAATGCATAAAAATATTTTAAAAATGAAAATAATTTAATAATGGAAAGTGGAAAATGGAAATGTTTTCAAACTGTCAGTGCTAAACATTTGAATATTTTAAAAATCTACAGGCCTTTTTTTACCAGATATTCTTTGAAATTGTGATAGTCAGGAGGGAAGAAAGATACAGGCCAGAATGTTGGACCTTTGCATGTAATGTAAAAATAGGTCATCTTTCAAAGGAGTGTAGAATATGTAACCATTTGCTTATTTGTTGCTACTTAGGCGACAGTGTTCCTTACAGCTAAAATAAATTAGATTAGGAGAATAATCTCTCTCCTAAGAATTCAAAAACAGTGTCCACTTATTTGTGGTTAGTTTTTTCTCGGTGTATGCTTAAAGACTGTCCGATTGATTAGGAAACATGGCACAAATTACTTTTAAGTATATTTGTTACATTTCCAATAATATGTTTAATGTGTCTTTTGTTCAAACCTCTAGACACTTTTTCAGGTCAAATATCTTTAAGTTTAAAGTAGTGGTTTCAATTGTTAAACTAAGTACAAAAATATACTAGCTTCCTATTTTTCCAGATTTGTTGATGCTGTGTAATGTATTTGTTATATATATATTTTTAAGATTTTTATTTATTTATTTGACAGAGATAGAGACAGCCAGTGAAAGAGGGAACACAAGCGGGGGAGTGGGAGAGGAAGAAGCAGGCTCATAGCGGAGGAGCCTGATGTGGGGCTCGATCCCATAACGCCAGGATCACGCCCTGAGCCGAAGGCAGACTCTTAACCGCTGTGCCACCCAGGCGCCCGGTATTTGTTATATTTTTTAACATAAATTTTATTGCTTCCTGTTATATGTAAACATTTATGAACCCCATATCAAACAAATGATATATGGCTGCCAGGGAGACAAATTTAGGGAAAAATCAAGGTATAGTAAGTCATTTCATGTTTTATTAATAGTAGAGGAGTTCCAGGTTAGACCTGGAAAAATTTAAATGGAGAAATGGAAAACATTACATTGCAAAGGAACGTTGATTAAACATGATGGCAATAATTAAGATGATTTCATATACTTGATTTATTATGAAATGTATGAAAAAATTACATGAAGTCAAAAAAGATTTTTTACTTGTTGAAAAGTGAAGTTTTACCCAATTTATTCTGACTGAATTCTCTATACACAGAACTGTTTCTGCCAGCTTGATTTTATATTCTTTAAAAAAATTTTTTGGTGTATTTTGAATAATGAATAATTTTCTCTTCTGTTGTAAAATGAAGCCCAGTGTAATGATGTAGATATTTTATTGTCACCTTATAGATGAATTTAAAAATGTTTTTTATTTTCAAATTAGACAGCAGTTGTTGCTATAGGGAAGTTACTGCATCATAAGTCTTTTGTGAAAATTGTAACTGTTATATATCTGTACATTTAAAACAAACACCCAAATAAAACCAAAATCCTCATACTGCTGTTTTAAGTGCATAATAGCTAAAGCATATTATCTTTTTTTAGAGGTGGGGGGAGGGGCAGAGGGAGAAGGGAGAGAGAAACTTACAAACAGGCTCCAAGTCCAGCACCCAACATGGAGTCTGTGTGAGGCTCATCTCACAACCCTGAGATCATGACCTGAGCCGAAATCAAGAGTGGGTCGCCTAAGCGACTGAGCCACCCAGACGCCCCTAAAGCATGTTATCTTTACAGCTGAAGGGTTAATTAAATTCAGCAAATACTTTTTAGCAGTTTACCTACAGCATCTCTCAGAATGCCAACTGCATAATTGGCACTCAATTGAGACTGGATTTTTGGGAATGAGTGAGCAGATGGAAGCATTTTGTTAGCTAAAGCAAGTTATATATAAAGGTATGTAAATATTACTTGTTCTCAAGATTCTTTCAATTAGCTGGGGACTCAGGCAAGTAAAGACAGAAAAGCAGGCATTTGGGGGAGAAAGAACTGAATGTGGAGAAGAAGGAAATGCAGACACTTAAGGAAGTGCATAGGCGCTGTGCGTGGCCCCATACGCTTGGAGTTTAGTGCTCCATAGGGTGGAATGAAAACTAAAGCTGGAAGAGTGACTCGACTTCTCATTTTTAGAGAGATTTTTGACCTAGATGACATTTGTACTTAAATGGTTAGGAAATGTGAACATCTTGGAAATGTTTTGATTGGAGAAATGACATGGCATTAGGGAGCTAATTGGATGGCAGTGTCCACCAAGTGAAGTGTACACCTGAAAAAAAGGAGGCTGCCAGAAATGTTGCAGACCAGAGGCAAACCAGGCCATTTGGCGACAGTCTGTGCTATGTTTCTCAAATAAGTATTTTTATTCTCTGAATTCTTAGGATAGCTTTCCAATGTTTACTGGCAACTCTACAACACTTTTTCTCTTAGCTTATCTTAGCTAATGCTCTCTTAAATCCGTATCATAATATCTTTCCGCTCTTTCTTAGGTAGGATATTTAGCTATAGGGACCTTATTTAAATACCGCCTTAGTTAAGATTGTGTGTGTGTATGTGTGTGTGTGTAGCACTGGCTCCTATTGTTGTACATCCTGGCTATCATTAGAAACTCCAAATATATGTAGGCCATAATTGGAAAAGAAAAAAGTATGTATGACTGCTCTTAAAATAATTTATCCTTGTATTTATCATAGTAGATTTGACTAAGACTTTGGAACATGAACTGTTTTCCAGGTACTTTCATTTACTTTAGTGATAATTAACTTTTGTAGTATATAATAAGCAGTCATTGTGCTAACACATTACATATAGTATCTAACTTCATAATTGAAATCATGTGGTTTACATGTTATCCTATTCCTTTCTTAGAAGAATAAATTGAGGTATAGAGACATTAAATATTTTCCTATATGTCAGACAGCTAATAAGTGATAAAGTAAGTAGTGAAATTGGTCTGATTTCACATAATGCTACTTTTTCATCAATTAATGTAATCAAATCTTTGCAGAATTAGTTTTATGCAGTCTATATTATTCCCATTTTTAGATTAGGGAACAGACTCATTCATCCAGGTAGAAAAAGGCTAAGCTCAGATTAAAACAAAAGGTTTCAGACTCCATGTTTCATGACCTGCGTGTTGTATCAAGTTTCCCAAGTTTAGGACTAAGAAACAAAGTAAAATAACAAATAATTTGGGGCCCCAAGCTCTCTGTTAATCAGGGACTTCTCTAAAATAGCACTGGTGTTTCGTTTGTTTGTTTTAATCATTCATACCCCAGCTTTGTTTCTGTTAATTACAGTCTCAGATTCAGTGGTTTATGGTGTTAAATTTATCAACAAATACATATTTTTAGTAAGTTTAATTTCTATTATTGTCTAGCATTGGGACCTTAAAGTTCCATGTTCTTCCCCAGAGCTTTATTTAATGTTGCCTCTAGTCATCTAGTGGAAATGGTATGCATGACCCTAGGCATCTTCATGGTAGATTTTCCTGCCACTTTCTTCTGTCTATTCTATGCAGCTGCCTAATGAGTCATTTCAATGTCTACTTCATATTTCCCAGCTGCATTTCATTTAGTTACCCAATATACTGCACATGCATGGAGAAACACTTATAAGGTTCGTGTTCAAGAATGCTTAGATTAGTGGGTGGCTTAGAGAGGGGGAGGAGGATGACAGAAAGAAATTAATGGATTCCCCACAGAAAGGTAATTCTTTAAAATGCACAATAAAGAATTTCTTATAACCCAGATCACCCTGTCAACATACATAATGCAGTTTGAACATACACCTATCTTAACTTTTGAAACAACTCTTAATTTATTAAGGTGAAAGAGCTCGTTAGCATTTGCTTCAGCATGCACAGAAGAGGTAAATGATTGATTTTAAAATGTTTGATAAGGTAGGGTTAATTGATGGGCCTTAAGGGCTTAGGATTCCTAAGAATGATATTTTAAAATCTATAATACAAGCTTTAAAGCACCACCTGCAAAATGAAAAAAAGTATTCTGGTGCTTGAAATATATTGATATGAGCTAAAGGGAGACTCATAAATTTTGTTCTGTTTCTCTTCTGAACAAACACAGCTTAGGGTTGTATAATGTGTGGCTAGGGTGGTCTTGGTCATTGTGCTTTCAGAAAGCAGTATGCTGTGTTCTCCCAGGAACATAGATGTGATACTTTATATGCTGGGAATAGTTTTTTTTTTTGTTTTGTTTTGCTTTGTTTTTTTTTTTTTTTTTTTTTTTTTTTTTTTTTTTGTGATTTTTCAGTCTTATTCTCCCTTCCTTTGGGTACAATTTTACTTTAATATAGAATAAGCAAAATATTACTAATAAATTAAACAGTGAAAGAGCCAACCTAAACTGTCTTCAAGGGTTAAACAGCACTGTGAACTAATCATATCATGTTAGATCTAAATGAAATTAATGAACACTAGATAGCATTCCTCTTAGAAGTTGCAAATAATGTCCCCAAATCTGGTGTTGTCCTATGGATGTTTGACCCACATAATGTTTTTTAACAATTGAATTAGTTTCCAACATTCAAAATTGGAAGATTTTACCTAAAATACCAGATTTCTGGCTTCTCTTGAAAAATATGAAGGTCTGGAAATATTGAGAAGACCTTCCCACATGGCCACAGTTGATGAGAACTGCAGAAATTGCCCACTACACACATTTGCTAGAATATAAATTCCATGAAGACTCATGAAGAAGTAACTCTTCCATGAAGAACTGAAGTCCTCTGAATTTCCATGAAGAACTGGTTTGTGGGTTCAAGTAATCTGAATATCTGGAAGAGTGTCTGGCTATAGATGTTAATACATTATCACACAAATCATCCTTTAATCTCTTTAAGAGTAAACATTTGTTGAAGTAACAGGGCATAGGTTCACCAGTATGACACCCACCAATCCTTACTGTATTGTACTCAAACCGCCTTTTCATTTATGTTATCTCGTGGGCCCCTCCTCAGGCATTTACATTGTTTATTGTTGTTGCTTTTTAAAAATTGTGGTAAAATATACATAACATAAACATTACCATATTAAACATTTTTAAATGTACGGTTCAGTGGCATTAAATATATTCACATTATTGTGCAATCCTCACTAGAACTTTCCATCTCCAGAACTTTTTTATCTTCCATATTTAGAATATGGTTTATATAGGGAATATCTTTCTAAAGAGACTCAACTAAGTCATTGTAGAAATTTTTATTTCATTTATAATGATTTTGGGGAAAGAAAGTTGGCCACTCTGGTGAACATTTAAGTACTACTTTAGCAACTATAAATGGAAGATTGTTTTGTTCTCTTCAGTTATATTTGGAGATTTGCTAACCTAATGTTTTAAAATCTTGAGATTTTATCTTCAGAAAAGTAATTTTTTTCTGCCCAATTTGTCTTTGTCTTTGGATTGATGTTCTCAGTTGTAGTAATCTAAGAATGCAGATATCATTTGTTAATTTTAAGAAACTCCAGTTTAATGAAGTTAGGTGTTTGCTGGAATTTCAGCCCAGGTTTCCTGATTAGTTCAGTGTTCTTTCACTGGACCAGGAATTCCTGATTATAGAGATTTTTCAAAGTCATTCAAAACTCATAATTTTAAAAGATTTTAGGGAAATATATAGATTGCATACTTATGGTTTTCTTAATGTTGAGAGAACTCTGGAATTATTCTAACAGTTTAACCTAGTCCTGGGGATACACAAACATTTTGCTATGGCAATTCTTTGGATTTGTGTTCAATGGCGTATGTAAAGCAACTGCTTTGTAATGATGGAAGAACTTTATTTATTTTTTTTTAAGATTTTTTTATTTATTTATTTGACAGAGATAGACAGCCAGCGAGAGAGGGAACACAAGCAGGGGGAGTGGGAGAGGAAGAAGCAGGCTCATAGCGGAGGAGCCTGATGTGGGGCTCGATCCCATAACGCCAGGATCACGCCCTGAGCCGAAGGCAGACACTTAATCGCTGTGCCACCCAGGCGCCCCATGGAAGAACTTTATAAATCTTATTAAAGAGCAAACATTGAGATCACAAACAATATAGATATTTATTAAGGACACCACCCTTGGAAAGCCAAAGTTTTCTTAAAAAAAAAAAAAGGCATTTTGCTCAGACAAGAAAACAATGGAATTTAATTAAGTTTTGCATATGATACCACATACTTTGCAGTTGAGATCCAGTGATGTAATCTTATCTTCTCACTCTATCATTTTGTCTCCCACTCTTTTTTTTTTACTTTTGGTTGAAGAACGGACTTGCAAAAGCTTGCATGGATATATTTTGCTCATGCTTGATAAATTTTCAGTGAAGTTTTGTTCAATTAATTAAGCTATATGTTATTTTTTTAAAGATTTTATTTATTTATTTGACAGAGACAGAGACAGCCAGCGAGAGAGGGAACACAAGCAGGGGGAGTGGGAGAGGAAGAAGCAGGCTCCTAGCAGAGGAGCCTGATGTGGGGCTCGATCCCATAACGCCCTGAGCCGAAGGCAGACTCTTAACCGCTGTGCCACCCAGGCGCCCCTAAACTATATGTTATTAACATCTCTGAAGCCATATAACAGGTGTAAATGCTAAAGAATGTGACATTAAAGGTATTTAAATTGTTCATTGTTATGTTTAATTTCAAACGAATTAGTGACCCTAGTCTTATCTAATACTTAACAAGTCCAGGAATTCATCTCTTGAAAGACTGACATGTAATTGATAATAAAGGTATATGATTTTGACAAAAGTTTCCCCTTTGACTTTCTGATGATATTTGAAAAAGTCTAGATGTATAGAATCTATAAATTTATAGCCTCTTTTGAGGAAAGTCACTTTTATATTAGATCTAATTAATGCTGAAGCCAGTTTTAAAGTTTATCATGTCTTCACAGTTATAGCACACATTTCTGAAATTATGCCCTTTATCATGATAGCAGCTTGCTTATTTTTTGCATCTGTTATTTTATCTGGTTAGTCCTATAAAATTTCAATCTTTATATTCTCTGAACTTTCTCTAATATATTATTAGCACTTTGTTGATTTCTCAAATTAATTTAATCTTAAATTAATGATTTTCACACGTAAAACATTTAAATCTTCTACCAAGTAAATAGATGCTTAAAATGCATACACTTGCTTAATAAAAACATGGAACAGTGCTGTATCTAATGTAAACCACCCTCAAAGTGGATCATTTTATAATACTTCTTAGATAACAAAATTATTTTTAGTAGTACTCATGAAATGAAATAAATACTAACAGTAATAATAACAGAAAAATAAATGCAGACAATTGAGTTTTGTATATATAATCATGCCAGTAAAAATTTAAAAGACAATAAAAATAGGGTATTGAGATTTTTTAATTTCATAAAAGTACTTTTTTTTTTTGAAAAGTAGGAAAGAAACAAAGACAGCCTTCAAGAGAATAAATTCTTCAAGATTCAGAGGGTGATTTGTGCATCGAATTACAATATTAAGATAACTCAAGTACTTTTCTTCATCTTTACAATCACTGTGCTATCATTGTTTATTTTGAATTTATACATGCAGCAATATATTGAGCCATAGGTGTTGGAGTTGTGAACTGTGCCCAAACTAAGCTCAAATTATTTCAAACCATTTTGAATTTACTCTTGAAATGAATGAAGGCAGCAAGGATAGCTGAGTTTGTGTGAGTGAGGGCTGACTGGATAACTCAGAGTTTTCCAAATTAACCTACCTGTAGAATATTATTCTCATTAAAGGTAAATAGTAAACACATGCTAATTTGGATTATACATGTATTTTATTAAAACTCAACAGTAACAGCAACTATGTTTAGAATGTAAGAGCAGAGATTTGCAAACTACAGCTTGTGGGGCCAAATCCCCCATGATCCCAGGTAAACCATTTTTGGGGAGAGTAAGAGAGCAGGAAAAGGCTCAAATGCCATTTTGAGCATGTACATGTACAGTGGGACTAAATTCTGTTGTGTGTGTGTGTTGTTCTTAGCACGCTGTATTAAAAGCAAACACAGACTATGCCATTTTATTTCCCAGGTGCGTGTATCTTAGGTGTTGACTTTCTCAGTGGTAAATGTGGTTAACTTGAGTGTGGTTCAGAAAATGTGTCTCATGTGTCTTAACCTCTGTTACTCTTTTGAGGAAATAGTCCAAGCTACAGATTTAAATCAAAACCTTCGATAAATTATATTTCTTCAAGCAGCTTCACCTTGTTATAGTTTTGTTATATTTTATTTTTATAAGCTTATAAGATAGCTTAATGACCAGAAAACTGTTTTTACATAAATACTTGGAAGCAATGTCTTTGAAATAATTTCTCCTCTTTTGATCTAACCTTATTTAAATAAACATCTGTTGATTATGTAATTAAATTTCCTTGACTTTTTCTTTAAAGTGCATTACTTTATTTATAGGGTCTCAGAAAATGTTTCTGTACATTAAAAAAATAATACTGTCATGTTTTAGCAGACCAGAAATGTAACTTGTAAGGAAAATCCCTTTTGTACTATTATTTGCTTTAGCCATAGAGACTTTCACGTTCTCTGTCTCTCTGAGGATCTGTGCCCAAATGGAATAGTCTTTGCTTTCTTCTGTGGTATTTATCAATAGATATTTTTCATTTATGCTTCAGCGACTGCAAATTTTACAGTGTAGTCTACTTGGTTATGATATTTTAATTATGCTCATTCTTTAGTGTAGTCTTTTTTTTTTTATCCATTTTGTGTTATCGTATTAAATAAAACACAAGTAGGAAATACCAGTTTTAAGCCTTCAAACTATATAATTTCATCTGTAACTAATAAAGGGATATGACCATATATTCAGAGCACTTTGTTTCAAAGCTTTGAGAAATTAAAACAACAACAACAACGTGATGTCGTTTAGCTGTGTAATATAGAAAAGTGAAGGCCTAAGAACTGCCTCTTAAATACTCTCAGATGTAGGACCAAGAAGGTTCTAAGGCTGGTAAACTTCAGTGCATTGTGCCCCTTTGAAATACAAGTATCACCATCAGCCATATTATGTCTAAGAGAACTAGACTGTAGTCTCTGTGGAAAATTTAACTCTGGGAAGACTTGAATATTGATGAAACTCAACAAGTTAATAAAAATAAAGTAATTAATTCTGAGTTTTATTTTATGTCAGTAAGTACTCATCTGTTCAAACTGTTTAAGAAATTCACTACTTTGAAAGAATCAGGCCCAGATAATTAACTGGTTGATTTGTAATTTGGAAGTAATGAAGGATTCCCCTTTGTTAAGATGGTAGAGATAAAATTTTATGTCCATTCTAAAGGCAGTTGACCAAGAGTAGTATAAAGAGACCAGCAAGAATCAGGGATCCAATATTTAGGAGAGTCAATGGAAAGAAATCAGTTCCTATGTGAGGTGACTCCTTCCTCACCTTTTCCTCCTTTTCTTTCTCCTTCTGCTTCTCTTCCTGCTTCTTCTTTCTTCTTCTAATTTTAATATATATCTTTTGTAATATATATTCTTATTGCTCAGTTATGTGCGTAACAAATCAGTAAGAAAAAGGCCTATAACATGTTGGAAAGTTACGTAAAAGACCTGAACAGGCAGTGAAGTTCCTTCCTGCTCCTCCTCAGGAAGAAAGGACTATTGCTACACTATTGCACTAAATGGGGATGGGGAAGTATGTGCTATAAATCTACAAGGAATCCTTTGCCAATTGCTATATATACTGTATCTGCATCTTATAATAAGGCCTCCTTTTTCTTAAAGGCACCTGGGTTCTTTTCAACTTGTATTTTAAAGTCAACAAACACAAAAGAATAACTCTTCTTTTTTAAAGATTTATTTATTTATTTGAGAGAAAGAAAGGGAAAGAGGGGCAGAAGGAGAGGGAGAGAGAGAATCTCAAGAAGATTCCTCACCAAGTGTGGAGCCTGACTCGGGGCTGGATCCCAGAACCCTGAGATCATGACCTGAGCTGAAATCAAGAGTCAGATGCTCAACTGATTGAGCCACCCAGGTGTCCCCAAAAGAATAACTCTTAAGGCAATTATATGGTGCTATTTTCACATGAGTAGGTCAGCTTGAGAACTACTCAAACCTGAAACAGAACTCCACATCATGCTGTTCAGAAAGATATAGCACAGCCTCAAGAGACTTTTCAAGGTTGTGACAAGAACATGATGCAAGAATCCCTTTGCCCTCTCAAAAAAGAACACATTTGAGGAATAGAAAATCAATTGTAACCATGAAATATATATGCATATAGTTTGGGTTGTGATTTTTAATATTGGATAACTAATTTACCCAAAAGAAATGCAAATGGACGACCTTCACATTAAACTGCACAATCTTGTTCATAATTAAATAAAAATTAAAATAATAAGAACTTGATTCACGCTTATTTTCTTAAAGACTAAAGTACCTGCTGATGTACAGTATGTAAAGGCAGTGAAGTTGAAATTATTTTAACCTCTTTTAATGGCAGCTTGTCATATCTATAAAAATATAAATATATATTACTTTGACCTGGAAATTTCGCTTCTAGAAATTTATCATGTCTATCTTGCACATGTGTGCAAGAACATTTCTACAAAGATATTTTCTGCAGCCCTGTTAATGATAGCAAAAACTGGAAACTACCTTAATGTCTTTTATTTACTTAAGCTATAACTATACCATGGAATATTATACAACCACTAAAAATAATAGAGTAAGTCCTTGTGTTTACATTAAAAAATCTCAAATATATTTCCAACTAGAAACATCAATTCCCAGAATAGTATTAAAATTTATGTGAACTTATGTTAAAATAAAAAATATATAGGTTATATGGACAATTCTGGAATGATGCAGAGTAACTTAAGAGTGTTCTTCTGGGCAGGAAAATGGGGACTAGAGAAGTACTTTTCCACTGTATTAACTATACTGTTTGAATATTTACCCTGAGTTTTATTTTTTCAATAAATCAAAAAGTCTAGTAAAAAAGGAGAGAGAGAGTAAATGGCATTTTATAAATACTAATGTTGGACATCACATTGAAATATTTTATAATCTTAATTTTGTTGTATTTGTGAAGTTATTTTAAAATTGCATCAAAATTAATAGTGTTTATGCAAGGAAGATTTGACTCAATACTTTACCACCTCATCACTGATACTTTCTTAGTCTATTAGTAGAATTGTTGATCATCACAATAGATGTAGAAAAGGCATTCAGTAATATTCAATATTTTACCCACATACACATGCCTATGTGTATTTGTGTATGTGTGTATTTTTTTTTAAAGATTTTATTTATTTATTTGACAGAGAGAGACAGCCAACAAGAGAGGGAACACAAGCAGGGGGAGTGGGAGAGGAAGAAGCAGACTCCTAGGGGAGAAGCCTGCTGTGGGGCTTGATCCCAGAACACCGGGATCACGCCCTGAACTGAAGGCAGATGCTTAACGACTGCGCCACCCAGGCACCCCTGTGTATGTGTGTATTAAGAATACACACATACAGAGAACTTCACTGAACCTGTTTGTGTCTACTAAAATTCAATGCAAACCATTGTACTTAATTTTTAACTTTAGAAGCATTTTAAAAAGTGATGCCTGCTGTCAATGCTAGAGCTCAAACCTGGCCAATGTAATGTGATTTTCTTTTCTTACCTCATGGATTACTGCATTACTTGGATGTGATTTTTGTGATGTTCAGGTATGTGGTATTTTTATCTGTTTTTGTTTTAGCTCCGTCGATTTCTGTCTTTTAACTTCATAGGACTGTGATGAGAGAAGAGAGTCTTGGAATATCAGTTATTTGGAATTTGTGGAAGCTTTATTTTTATGGCTTACTACATGGTCAATTTCTTCATGCTGAAATATCCCCTTTATAATTTGTTTTTTAGTGAGAGACTGACTAAAATTTCTGTGTTCTTGATCTCTAAAAATGTCTTTAATTCACTCTAACTCTTGAGTGATAGTCTGGCTGGGCATATATGAAGTACAAGGTCATTTTCCCAGAGCCATCTAAATATATTAATTATCTGACTTCTGTCACATATTTCTATGAATAAGAGGTCTGCCATCAATCTGATTGGTGAAGTTTCCTTATAGAAAATTTGGTCTTTTTCTGGAAAACTTAAAAATTTTTCTTTGCTGCAAAGAGTAGCAAATTTCATTATGATGTATAGAGATTTAGATTATACATGTGGTGGATTTTTTTTTTTTTAACCTGAAGATTGATATCATTATTTCTGGGAAATTGTCAGCTCTTAGATCTTCAGGTATTACAACTTTGTGGTCTTTTCTGTCTTGTTTTGTTTTTTTCTTCCGGAATTAGGCAGGTATATATGCTCCTCAAACTGTTTCTCACATCTCTTGATTACCCTCCTTCTCCCCGACCCTGTTACTTTCTGAAAGATTCCATTAGTCTTGTCTTACAACTTATTAATTTGGTTTTTAATTTTCTTTAAGACTAGATTTAGCCTATAGGTTTTAAAATTTCCCTACTGACTCTATTTTTTTAATTCTAAAACTTCTAATTTGTTTTTTTCCTGTCGTTTTATCATCACATATTATTCTTTCTTAAAATCTTTTTTTTAAATCTCTTTGAGATATTTAAACCTAGTTCTTTTAACACCTTTTCAAATTACTTTATTAGCTTGATTTCCTGTGTTCAAATTCTTTTCTGTTGGAGGCAGTAAACCCTCTTACATACTTGTTTGTGTGTTTGCTTTTACTCTAGCTGTGCATAGTGTATGCTCTATGAGGGCATGATTTGTAACTATTTGTTTTTCACTGTTGTTTCCCTAGCACTGGCAGAGCGCCTGGCATATAGTAGGTACCCAATAAATAGTTGTTGCATCAGCAATTCATGTACTTTTGTTCATTGTGACTCTTGTTTGTAAACTTATCCTATGTGGGTTTTTGATGGTCCGTATAATTGCTTTATGTTTCTTTCTGCCCTGGACTTACAAGGTTCAGGGCTTGAACATGGTAGCTCTTTGGCTTAAAATTCTTGGCCTGTGTAGTGGCGCATATCCATGGCACACACCCCTAACTTTGCATCTGTGCTGGGCTGTGGTCTGGTAGTTTACTTCTAATCCCTTTCGTATGAAAATGGCACAGATTTGGCTTCCAGGTTTATGCAGGTCTAGTCCATGACCTCTTAGTCTGTATTTGGCTCTACATTCATGGGCTACAAGACTAGATTTTCAATTGCTTTTACTTCTTCTGAGTTATCTTTTTCTGCTTCATGGGTATATACCTGTTCAAATTATAAATTGAACTTACAAGGTAAAATTACAAATTTTATAAATTTGTCTCCATATTTTAAACAAAAAGAAGCTGTTATCTATCATTTCTGTGTTTGGGGACTAGAAGAGATAATTTCCATATGCTTTATTCTCTACAGCTAGAAAAAATAAATATATGTATGTTTTTGCCTATAAAATCCAGAATTATTTATTAATCCCTTTAATTCAGCCCAAAGGAGAACAAATACTGTCCTAGGTGTCCAGTGGAATTATAGCACATAAATTTGTAATATCTGCATGAAGCACAGTCAGTCTGCTTAAACTTCAGGATTTGCTTTTATCTGTGTAGTACATAGGAGCAAAAACTATGACCTAAATATAATTCATGAAAATGAAGTAATAGAAGCCTGAACCATGAACACCATTATGCAGAACCTCTAGACTGTGGTCCTCAATGGGAGGAAGTCACCTGCATGTGGATTTGCTTAAGATGTAGCACAATCTGGTGGTAAACAGCACAATGTACATGCATTACTAAATAAAACTAGCCAACGTACAAAACAAAGACATTCTGTTTCTCATAATGGAATAATAACAGCTCTTCTTACAGAATAGCGATTTAACAAGATTGATACCACAAATTATACTACTCCATCAAATCCTTAAACTTCAGAAGGTCAAGTAAGATGGTCTGCTTTCACTTTCACCTTCTTAAACCCATATTCTCCCTGGTCCAGTTGTATATTTAGGGAGAGAATTTAAAATAGGTCAAAAGAAGACGTACATAATCACTTTCAACATGATTCAAGTATCTATAGGTATTCCACAAATGCCAAATAAGGCATCTGAGGAGAGTGGGCTTTCCTACAATGTGAATGCCCTAGACTTTAATCACGGTGTTATTTTTTCAGTCCTCATATGAGTTTCTTTTTACTATTTATCAGTGCCCACTCGCAAGTCTCTTTTCACATGTCTAATTGGAATCTGTCATTCTCTTAAATTTACCAAACTTCATCTAGTTTCCAAATAAATATTTGTGAAGTATTAACTTTTGTCTGAAACACTTTTAAGAACATTTAGAAAAAAATAACACTTTGTATTCTAGAGTCTCTCATAAACATATAATATTCATAAAATGCTCTCATCACCCTTAGCTATTTTCTTCAGTGATTTCCCATATGATTACTACATTAATACATGTGAATTTAAGTCATATGATATGTGTCTATTTTGTCCTTCTTTCATACTTGTAGATAATGATTTTGGGGTTGTGCCTTATACTATTAAAGCATCTGAATAAATAGTAAAAGTTAGTTCATCTGGATATTCAGCTCTGTAGTGGTTACACTTTATATGCTTATGCTTAGCTAATTTATGTTTTTGCATTTAACCTGTAGATTTGATGTTCTATAACTGCATAGTTAACATATGTTACCAAAGAGACCTTTTATCTATCTTCATGTATTATTTTGTTACTGTAAAATAACTTACTATACGAGTAATTCAGACAGTACAGAATTATGAAAAATAATAAAAGTATCACTTTGCTCTTCGAGTCCTACTTGTCTCAGGTAACCAATCCTAAGAATTTGGTAATATCCTCTGGAAATATTTAAATAGTACTTTTTCCATTCCTGTTATGGTTCTTAAAATTTGCCCCTATTTGATTTTATTGCATGTTAGTTTTCTTATATGATTTTGCTATTTCTTCATGGTCCTCTTTGGCAGCATAATCTAGTTTCAGCTTTTATATCTTTCCAATTGATATAAGAGTTTCTGGTATATTTTGCCAGATGTGGCATCTACCATTACGTAGTCAAAAATGATAGCACCATTGATTTTTCTTTTTATGTGTAGCATTAGCTAAAATACTAGATGACGAACTACAGTGACTTCTACCATGAATGCTCTAGTATAAGTTATTGGAGGCACTCGCTTATAATACCTGCCACAAACAGGTAAATTATACTTTGATACTTTCTCCCTGAATAACATTTTAGCCTAAATGATCTTACCACAGTTCCAGTTGCACCAGAAAGGTATATTAAATTACTGTACTTTTCTCTTAGAGAAATCAATACCTATTATGTATAGGTTACACTTAAAAATAGGGGACTGTTTGAATTACTATGAATGTGTCTTGTTATCTTGTAAATGTATTTTTAAAAATTATTATTATAAGGAATCAATCTATGTCGGGCTTATAAATAGGAGAAACTTACAGCTGAGAACCTGAATGAACAACAGGAGAGTCAGCATTTCAACTTTTACATGTTTAACAAAGGATTATGGAATTGTCCCACAAGCATAAGCTAAATCATGAAAATTTACATTTTCCTTCTGTAGGACAGTTCCTTCTAACATTATCCTCTGAACAACAGCTCATTTTCTTGTGCCAGTATTCTATTCCCTGAACTGCAGCTTGGCAGCAGCCAGGTCTCAAATTTCAACCACATGTATTTCAAAAAATCAAAAGATCCTTATTTGGCACTTTAGTCACATATCTTTAAAAGCAGTGTTTGTGCGTCAGATTTAAAAATAATTGAAACCAGGGGGTTCAGAAAACCAAACTTTACTTCCAAGATGTTTCAACTTCAACTGATTCCAAAAACATTGAAAGCAACAGAATGGAAACGAGAATAGAAACTTCATGCAGGCTGCAGCTTAATATACTGACAGAGCCAGCAGAAATGGGCTCAAAATGTGCACCCTACCCCGAAGCCAGGATGGGGATCCTTGTA
This sequence comes from Ursus maritimus, assembly GCF_017311325.1. Classification (NCBI taxonomy): domain Eukaryota; kingdom Metazoa; phylum Chordata; class Mammalia; order Carnivora; family Ursidae; genus Ursus; species Ursus maritimus. The sequence continues at coordinate 19,806,620 of NW_024423453.1, read as the reverse complement.
ATGCCTTGACCTTGTAATGCACAATAGCCTTCCTGAAAACAGTCCTATGGGTTCTGCATGTCTATGGGTAAGTATGTAGGCCCATGAGATCATTTTCTCTGAGACTGAATGAACTCATACCCAAAGATGGGAACATATGTAGCTGTTTTGTGTTGGTTATCCAATATTAAAAAATCACATTAAGACGTATATGCATATATATTTCATGGTCAAAATTAACTTTCCATTCCTCAGATTTGCCTTTTTTTTTTTTTTTTTTTTTGGACGGATTCTTGCTTCACGTTCTTGTCACAACCTTGAAAAGTCCTTTAAGGCTGTGCGCATGTCCTTGTGAGCAGCATGGTTTGGCGTTCTGTTTCAGTTTTGAGTATTTGTCACGTTGACCTAATCATGTGAAAACAAGCACTATATAATTGCCTTAAGATATGTTCTTTTGTATTTGTTGGCTTTAAGCTGAAAAGAGCCCAGATGCCTTTAAAGAAAAAGGATTTACCATAAAATGCAGATAAAAGAGATATAGAAGTTAGCAAAGGATTCCTTGTAGATTTATAGCACATGCTTCCCCATTTTGTGCAATAGGGTAGCAATAATCTCTTGGGTCTAAAAGAGAAATTACTATTTTCTCCCTGACGGGAAGCTAAGAAGGAACTTCAGTGTGACTGTAGAGGAAATAGGATAATAGAGATGTATATGAACAGTAAATAGAAAATTATTCCATTTTTATGTAAATGTGTTTAACTTTAATGTTACATATATAAACCTTCTTGTGTATAATTGAGGAGCATAAAATGAGTTATTTTAATCAGACAACCTTTTATTTTAGACCACGCTGCTAATTTAATAATTTGGTTGTTTTCCCAGATTCCGTTCCTTCTGTGTTCCAAGCATTGTTCATATTGTGTGGATTCACCTTTACAGAGAACTCCTTTCATTATTTCCTGATCAGCAAAAAACCCTCACTAAATCACCATTTTCTTTTGTTCAATCAAGTCCAAGTACCTTAGCCTGGGAGTAAGTGTCCTTACAATTTTACAGTTGGCCTTCAGATACCTTCTAGTTTTAAAGTACATTATCCCCTCACCTCTTCCTTGGCCATCTTCATTTGTAGAGTGGAAAAATCTCACTTTTTTTTTTTTTTAGCAGGGCATATTGCAAAGAGAACAGACTTCAGAGCTCAGTAAACCAAAACGAAATTTTAACTTCATCACTTATCTCTGAAATCTTGGAAAGCCCATTTAGTATTTATAAAGTATCTCTGTGCTACCTATCTCTAGGGTGATCGTACTTCCCAAGAAGAAAATCCAAAGGAAATGTTTTTGAAAACTAAAACGTGATCTAGCATTAATTTCCAAAGTATATCAGAGTACTAATTACATTTTATTTTCATAGTTTTATATTAGAAACTGGCTCTATGCTTATATGTTTGATGAATCCTAGCCACAGATTATAAGCTGCTGACTTGGTAAATTTACTTAATTTCTTTGTGACTCAGTTTTCTCATTTATAAAATGGGAATAATAATAATAGTACCCCCCTCAAATACTTCTTGTGGGAATTTTAATTGAGTTAGTTCTTATGAGAAGTTTAATCAAGAGTTAATATTTGAAAACATGCCTAGAAGAGTACCTCCTGTGAAGGAAATGTTATAAATGGGTTTGCTGAATACATAAACACTGCATTAAACAAAGTTAAATAGGTTTCTTTATTTCAGAACTTATTAACAAACATGCACTGTTGTTTTCTAAGAGAGAATATAGTAGAGTTTTTCAAAATTATTTCCTAAAGAAAAATTTCTTTTGATGAGTACCTTGGAAAATGCTGAACTTTACCAATAATTATTTAATTTTTCTTAATAAATGTTTCATTTTTTCCCCACTGTCCAGCTTCCCACTACCTTGCCAAGGTAAGCCCTGTTTAATTTGCATAGCACTGAAAATAATCTTTAATTTTAATTTAATTTAATTTTGGGGAGCAATTTGAGATTCAATTGAGATATAGCAGAATTGAGTAGAAAATATAGAGTTCCACACCACAGAGGTACATTTGTTATGATTGATGAACCTACAAGGACACATCATTATCATCCAATGTCCATCATTTACATGAGGGTTCACTCTTGGTTTTGTATATTCTGTGGATTTTTGGCAATGTATAATGACATATAACCACTCTGATAACATCATGTAGAATAGTTTCACTGCCCTAAAAATCTTCTGAGATCTGCCTATTTATCTCTCCATCCCTACTATGTCCTGCAACAATTGAACTTTTTACTGTTTCCATAATTGTGACCTTTCTACAATGTCACATGGTTAGAATTTGATACAGTGTGTAGCATTCTCAAATGGGCTTCTTTCACGTATGCAACATAGTGTATGTATTTAAGTTTTATTTCTTTTTAGGGTTTGATAGCTCATTTCTTTTTAGTACTGAGTATTATTCCATTCTCTGGATATACTGTAGTTTATTTTTTTAAAGTTTTTAAATCTCAGTTAATTAACATACAATGTATTATTAGTTTCAAGTGTATAATATAGTGATTCAACACTTCCATACAGCACCCGGTGCTCATGACGCTCCTTAATCCCCATCCCCTATTTTCACCCACCTCCCCTCTGATAACCATCAGTTTGCTCTCCATAGTTAAGAGTCTGTTTCTTAATTTGTCCCTCTCCCTCTTATATCCCCCTTTGCTCATTTGTTTTGTTTCTTAAGTTCCATATATGAGTAAAATTATATGGTATTTGTCTTTCTCTGACTGACTTATTTCACTTGGCATACTCTCTAGCTCCATCCATGTCCTTGCAAATGGCAAGATTTCATTCTTTTTTGTGGCTGAATAATATTCCATTGTGTATATATACCACATCTTCTTTATTTGTTCATTAGTTAATGGACACTGGGATGTTTCTGTAATTTGGCTATTGTAAATAATGCTACTATAAACATAAGGGTGTATGTATATCTTTGAATTAGTATTTTTGTATACTTTGGGTAAATACCTAGTAGTGCAATTGCTGGATTGTAGGGTAGTTCTATTTTAACTTTTTGAGGAGCCTGCATACTGTTTCCAAGAGTGGCTGTACCAATTTGCATTCCCACCAACCGTGCAAGAGGGTTCCCTTTTCTCCACATCTTCACCAACACCTTTTGGTTCTTCTGTTGTTGATTGTAGCCATTCTGACAGGTGTGAGGTAATATCTCACTGTGATTTTGATTTGTATTTCCCTGATTGGGGGGCGATAATGAACATCTTTTCATGTGTCTGTTCTCCATCTGCATGTCTTTGGAAAAATGTTTATTCATGTTTTCTGCCCATTTTTTAGTTATACTGTAATTTAATTATTCATTTGCCTACTGAAGGAAATCTTGATCGCTTCCAAGTTTTGGCAATTAAGAATAAGGCTGCTATAAACATCCATGTGCATCTGTTTTAATGTGGACATGTTTTCAGTTTATTTGGGTAAATACCAAGGAACATGATTGCTGGATCATATGGTAAGAGTATGTTTAGGTTTGCCCAACTGTCTTCCAAAGTGGATGTACCATTTTGGATTCCTACCAGGAATGAATGAGAGTTCCTGTTGCTCCACATCCTCTTCAACATTTGGTGCTGTCAGTGTTTTGGATTTTGGCCATTCTTTTTTTTTTTTTTATAAAGATTTTAGTTATTTATTTGACAGAGATAGAGACAGCCAGCGAGAGAGGGAACACAAGCAGGGGGAGTGGGAGAGGAAGAAGCAGGCTCATAGCGGAGGAGCCTGATGTGGGGCTCGATCCCATAATGCCGGGATCACGCCCTGAGCCGAAGGCAAAAGCTTAACCGCTGTGCCACCCAGGCACCCCAAGGATTTTGGCCATTCTAATAAGTATGTAGGGGTATCTCATTGTTGGTTTAATTTGTAATTTCTAATGACAAATGATGTTAAAGCTCTTTTCATATACTTAAACACCTTTTCATTTTCATTTTGATTTTCCATCTGTATATCTATTTGGTGCATTGTCTGTTCAAGTCCTTGGCCAATTTTTCAATTGGGTTGTTGATTTTCTTATTGTTGAATTTTAAGAGTTTTTTGTATATTTTAGATAACACTTCTTTATCAGATACTTCTTTTGCAGACATTTTCTCCCAGTCTGTGTCTTGTCCTCTCATTCTCTTGACAATGTATTTCATAGAGCATAAGTTATTAATTTTAATGAATTCCAGCTTATCAATTATTTATTTCATTGATCATGACTTTTGTATTGTATCTAAAAATTCATTACCTTACACAAGGTTATTTAGCTTTTCTCCTATGTTATCTCGCAGGAGTTCTGTGATTTTGTATTTCACATTTAGTCCATTTGAGTTCATTTTTGTGAAGGGTATAAGGTCTGTGTCTAGAATCTTTTTTTTCCCCATGTAGATCTCCATTTGTTCCAGCACCATTTGTTGTAAAGACTGTCTTGCTCCATTGTATTGCCTTTGTTCCTTTGTTAAAGACAGTTGACTGTATTTATGTAGGTCTATTTATGGGATCTGTATTCTGTCCCATTGATCTATTTGTCTGTTCTTTTGCCAATACTACACTGTCCTGATTACTTTAGCTTGATAGTAAGTCTTAAAGTTGAGTAATGTCATTCATCCAACTTCATCCTTTTTTAAATATTGAGTTGGCTATTCTGGGTCTATTACTTCTCTCTATAAACTTAATAATTAGTTTGTTGATATTCACAAAATAGCTTGCTAATATTTTGATTTGAATTGCATTGAATCTATAGATCAAATTGCAAAGAATTGACATCTTGGCTATCAATAGTGAGTTTTCTGTCCATGAATATGGAATATTTCTCCATTTATAGAGTTCTTCTTTGATATCTTTCATCAGAGATATATAGTTTTCCTCATACACATCTTGTACATATTTTTTTAGATTTAAACTTCAGTGTTCATTTTCTCGTTGCTCATGTAAATGATAATATGCTTGTTTTTATGTGTATATGTATAGTTTCTTTTTTATTAATCTTTAAATTCCAATATACTTTACATGCAGTGTTATACTAGTTTCAGGTGTACAATATGGTGATTCAGCAATTCTAAAGTCAATGAATTGATAAACCTCTATCCAGAATTAAAAAGAAAAAAGAGAAAGGACTCAAGTGAAATCATGAATGTGGAGAAATAACAACCAACACCACAGAAATACAGCCATAAGAGAATATTATAAAAAAACTATATGCCAACAAAGTGCACATCCCAGAATAAATAGATAAGTTACTAGAAACATATAAACTACCAAAATGAAACAGGAAGAAATAGAAAATTTGAACAGACCAATTACCAGCAAAAAAACCCAAAATTCTAGGACCACATGACTTCACAGGGGAATTCTACCAAACTTTTAAAGAAGAATTAATGCCTATTCTTCTCAAACTATTACAAAAAAGTAGAAAAGGAAGAAAAACTTCAAAATTCATTTTATGAGGCCATTATTACACTGATATGAAGACCAGATAAAGATACCACTAAAAATAGAGAACTACAGATCAATATCCCTGATGAGCATAGATGCAAAATCCTGAACAAAATACTAGGATATTGAATTTAACAATACATTAAAGAAGTCATTCACCACAATCAAGTCGAATTATTCCTGGGTTGCAAGGTGGTTCAGACTTCACAAGTCAATCAGCATGATACTTCACATCAGTAAGAACTATATGGCCGTTTCAACAGATGCAGAAAAAGCATTTGACAAAGTACAACACACATTCATGATAAAAACCTTCAACCAAGTAGGTTTAGAGGGAACCTATCTCAACATAAGAAGGTCCATATATGAAAATCCACAGCTAATATCATCCACAATGGAGAAAAACTACGAGCTTTTCCCCTAAGGTCAGGAACAAGACAAGGATGTCTACTCTCAGCACTTTTATTCACTATAGTCCTAGAAGTCCTAGCCACAGCAAACAACCAACAAAAAGAAATGAAAGACATATAAATTGGTAAGGAAGAAGTGAAACTTTAACTATTTGCAGATGATATAATACTATACATAGGTAGAAAACCCAAAGACCCCACCAAAAAAACTGCTAGAACTTATATAAGCAAATTCAGTAAAGTCTCAAGACACAAAATTGATGTATAGAAATCTTTTGCATTTCTCTACACCAATATTGAAGCAGAAGAAAGCGAAATTAAGAAAATAATCTCATTTATAATTGCACCAAAAATAATAAAATGCATAGGAATAAGCCTAACCGAAGAGGTGAAAGACCTGTACTCTGAAAACTATAAAAGAAATTGAAAATGACACAAAGAAATGGAGAGACATTCCATGTTCATGGATTGGAAGAGCAAATTAAAATGGCTGTACCATCCAAAGCAATCTACACATTTAATGCAATCCCTACCAAAATGCCAACAGCATTTTTCACAGAATTAGAACAAACAATTCTAAAATTTGTATGGAACCAAAATAGGCCCTGAATAGCCAAAACAATATTGATAAAGGGCGTTATCACAATTCTGGACTTCAAGTTACATTACAAAGCTATAGTAATCAAAACAGTATGGTAATGGCACAAAATAGACATAGAGATCAATAGAATATAATAGAAAACCCAGGAATAAACCCATATTTATATGGTCAATTAATCTTTGTCAAAGCAGGAAAGAAGATCCAGTGGGAAAAGGATAGTCACTTTAGCAAATGGTATTGGGAAAACTGGACAGCAACATGAAAAAGAAAGAAACTGGACCACTTTCTTACACCATACACAAAAATAAATAAAAAATGGATTAAAGACCTACATGTGAGACCTGAAAACATAAAAGTCATGGAAGAGAATACAGGCAGTAACCTCTTTGACATAGGCAATAGCAACTTTTTTTTCCAGATAGGTTTCTTAAGGCATGGGAAACAAAAGCAAAATAAACTATTGGTACTATATCAAAATAAAAATCTTCTGCACAGCAAAGGAAACAATCAACGAAACTAAAAGGCAACCTATGGAATGGAAGAAGATTTCTAAATGACATCTCCAATAAAGAGTTAGTATCCAAAATATATAAATAACTTATACATCTCAACACCCAAAAAACAAATAGTCCTGTTAAAAAATGGGCAGAAGATATGAACAGACATTTCTCCAAAGAAGACATCCATATGGCCAAAAGACACATGAAAAGATGCTCTTCATCACTCATCATCAAGGAAATGCAAATTAAAACTACAATGAGATATCACCTCACACCTATCAAAATGGCTACAATAAACACAAGAAACAACAGGTGTTGGTGAAGATGCCAAGAAAGGGAAACCCTCTTGCTTTATTGGTGGGAATGCAAACTGGTGCAGTCACTACTGAAAACATTATGGAGGTTCCTCAAAATGTTAAAAACAGTACTACCCTGTGATCCAGAAATTGCAGCAGTGGGTATTTACCCAATGAATTAAAAAAAAAAATACTAATTCAAAGAGATGCATGTGCCCCTATGCTCATATCAGTGTTATTTACAATTTCCAAAATATGGAAGCAGCCCAAGTGTCCATAGATTGATGAATAGATAAAGAAGAGGTTGTATATGTGTGTATATGTACATACACACACACACACACACACACACACACTGGAATACTATTCAGCCACAAAAAAAGAATGAAATCTTGCCATTTACAATGACATGGATGGAGCTGGAGAGTATAATGCTAAGTGAAATAAGTCAGTCAGAGACAGATATCATGTAATTTCACTCGTATGTGGAATTTAAGAAGCAAAACAAATAAGCAAAGGGGGGAAAAAGAGGAAGAGAGACAAACCAAGAAACATACTTTTAACTATAAAGAACAAACTGATGGTTACCCGAAGGGAGGAGGGTGAGGGGATGGGTAAATAAGGGATGGAGATTAAAGAGTGTACTTGTCATGAGCACTGGGTAATGTATGGAAGTGTTGAATCACTGTATTGCACACCTGGAACTAATGTAACACTGTATTTTAGTACCTGGAATGAAAAAAAACTTAAAAAGAAAAGAGTACAAGAAGGACAATTCTGTATATTACTGTTGCTTATTCCTGCTCTTTTTTCATGTAGATTTGATTTTCTGACCTATGTAATTTTCCTTCTCACTGAAGAACTTATTTTAACATTTCTGCAAGGCAGGTCTGCTGTTAACAGAGTTCCTCAATTTTCATCCGTCTGAGAAAGTCTATTTCTCTTCAATTTGAAGGACAGTTTCACAGGGTGCTGGATTCTAGGTTGGTAGTTTTTCTTACCCTCTCTCCACATTTTAAATATTTCACTTCCTTTTCTTTTGCTTGCATAATTTCCAAGGACAAGGCAGATGTGATTTTTATCTTTGTTCCTCTGTAGGTAAGGTTTTTTTCCTTCTGGGTTCTTTCAAGATTTTTTTAATCTTTATTTATTTATTTATTTATTTTTTTGGTAGATTGAATATGATATCCTGGGAGTAGGTTTTTTTGTTTTGTTTTGTTTTTGCATTAATCCTGCTTGGTGTTTTATGAGTTTCCTAGATAGGTTGTTTGGTGTCTGATATTAATTTGGGGAGAAATTCTCAGTCATTATTGCTTTGAATATTTCTTCTGTACTTATCTCTTTTCTCCTTCTTGTATTCCCATTAAGCATATGTTGCCCCTTTTAGAGTTGTACTACAGTTCTTAGATATTCTGGTTTTCTTGTTGTTGTTATTGTTTTACTATTTTTTAAATAGTTCTGGAAATTTCTTTTGTCATAGCCTTCAGCTCAGAGATCTTCCCTCAGCCATATCCAGTGTACTTACCTACCCATCGAAGATATTCTTCATTTCTGATATATATTTTTTAATCTCTTAACATTTCTTTTTGATTATTTCTTAAAATTTCCATTTCTCTGCTTTTGTTATCTGTCTGTTATTTCCTGTTGTCTACCCTGCCCGTTAAATCCCTTAGCATTTTAATCATGGTTTAAAAAAATGCGTGGTGATTGCAACATTTGTGCCATATCTATGATTCTGATATATGTTCATTCTCTTCAGACTGTATTTTTTACCTTTTAGTATGCTTTGTAATTTGGTGGACAGGTGGACATGATGTACTGGGTTGGAGGAATTGCCTTAAATAGGCCTTTAGTAATATGGCAATAAGGGGCTGGGAAAGAGAAAGCATTATAGTTTTATGATTGGTCTGAGTCTTTTGGTGAGGCAGTGACCTGGTCTGTGAAATTTACCAGTGTCTCTCATTTTTTTTTGTTTGTTTGTTTTTTTTTTTTTTTTGGTCTGCTTAGTTTGGACAGGATGATTAGAGTAGGCTGTAGTTGGTATTTCCCTTTCCCTGTGTGGATTAGATTCTGATAAAACCCTATTAGGTTAGTTTCTGGTAAAATAGAACAGAAAGTTCTGGTGTATTTTAAAATGGTTAATTTTTTCCTTCCTCTGCCAGAAGAATAAGGGGATGTTTCTCTATTATTCACTGTGCAGCACTGGTAGAACTCCTGGAGGTGAAATTTACAAAGTGTGGGCGTTCCCTTATGACTGCATCTCCTTGGAGTTTTAACTTGCAGAATTCCCCACACGGAGCCTCTAGCAATTTGTCAATTACAGTTTTGGTTTTTCTACCTGTACTGTTTCCCAAGGAGGTTTCTGCTCTTAGGTTTCTGCTTCTGTAAGTTCTAATTCTCTGAATCTACCTATTTGTCCCTCCATTTTGGGGGGCATCATTTTGCCTTGTGATCTCACTCTCTGATGGATCTTAGAAGAGTTTTTTTCAGTTTCTTCAACTTTTGTTGTTAGCTTAGAATGGTAGCTTCTAAACTTACACAGCAGACTGAATACCTAAGGTAGCAATATCTTTTTTTGTTGTTTAATTAAAACAATTTTAAGAACGAGTGGCTTACAAATTTTAATGATGTATTACTGCTGAGAATTACGAGTGGCTTACAAATTTTAATGATGTATTACTGCTGAGTGATATTTAATGCTATTAGTTGTATTTCTAAATAAGATGGTTTTTAATTTTAGACTGTATATAATATTTGAGATTGGGCTACTTTTCCAGGATAATGTTTTATTATTTCTAAATTACTTTTGGATATCTTTTGTCTTTCATTTCTCCTTTATTTCTTTTAGGTATTTTACCTTTATATTTTTCTGTATTTCCATTTCTTCTTGAAATATATTAGGAATATTTCTCTAATCTTGTTGTAATGAGATTAAACATAGATTTTAATTTAAATAATCTTGAAATCAGATCAAGTGATCAATTTTTTGGAAAGCTTTCATTGAGTGATTTCATTGGGGGAAAGAAATTTCAATTGTGAAATAATATAACATATTTTATAATATATATTAACCTCATTCATTATGTTTGTATACTGTGATTGGCACTACTCTTAAGTTTATTTTCTAACAACTGTTATCCTAGAGGAAAAAAAAACCCCATGAAATATATTGGATGAGTTCAGCCTTTTTTTTTTTTTTTGGTTATCTTTTGAAACATTCATAAATACCCTTTGCTTAAACTACTAAATAATCTGGCTACTGCAAACATTAGGACTGTCTGTAAGCCATGCACGTAGTTTTTCTTCCTGGTATCTTTATAGGCTTGTAACAGAATGAGCTTATGGAATTTACTCAATTTTGATAGCAAAATATGTTAGCCAATAAATAGAGCCTGGAAAATTCCTTATGTCATAAATGTTTTTATTGTGGTCTTTTATCATTTGATTTATCAAGTTAGGAGGAATCAGTCTAATAAACTAATGGAACTTAAAAGAATAATGCCATTTTTCTTTAAGAATAAACTGAACTTTGAAATTGTATCTTTGTTGAAAAAAATGTGAATAGACCTACTTAAAATTTGACCTGGAAAGGACAGATTCTTTATAAATCTAAAAGTTGTACAGAATCAAATATTCAACAGAAGCCTGATCCAGAAAGAAAGAAAGAAAGAAAGAAAGAAAGAAAGAAAGAAAGAAAGAAAGAAAGAAAAAGGTTAGTTCATTATTCTTATTTTCATGGACATCTTGGATATCACATATACCTTTGACAAATATTTATTTCTATGTAACTATAACTAAAGACAAAACATGTTGTTGGCTATACCCTTCACCTATAGTTTTGTATTCATTCACGACTTCTCTTTAATATGAAGTCATTCATGACTTCTCTTTAAATACACACCTAATTGTTGAAGGGAAAATACAATATTAAATGATGCATAGCATACAAAAGATATCATTAAAATAGTATTTCCCAAGGGGAGGTAAATATATTACTGATAGACTATGAAAGTAATATTAGGGGCAGGCACATGAACAATCTTTTTAATTTATTTGTTAATTATTTTTATGTGAATTAGAAAAATATATTCAAATCTTATTTCAGGAGAGAGAGAAAGATATCTTTAAAAAGTAGACCATTAGAAGGGGCGCCTGGGTGGCTCAGTTGGTTAAGCATCTGACTCCTGATCTTGGCTTAGGTTATGATCTCAGTGTCATGGGATTCAGCCTGGTGTTGGGCTCCACCCTCAGCTTGGAGTCTGCTTCTCTTCCTCTCCCTCTGCCTCTACCCCTGCCTGCCCCCAAGTACTCTCTTTCCCTCTCTAAAATAAATAATCTTTAAAAAAAAAAGTTGACCATTAGAAAGAGAACTGCTAAGTTATTGATGGTACAGATTGTGGGATGGTATGACAAAACAATAAAGATAAATGAAGTCTGGAAATTTTGGAAACAGTGCATTAAGAGTTAATATGAGCATTATAATAAGATTTCATTTTATATATGATTAATTTCAGTAGCCTATTTCCTAGTGTATTATATTATAATTTAATTCACAAAAGATGATTGGTACCTATTGGCTTAGGTCAGGTTCAGGTAAAACAAACTCATGGCTCTCATACAAGGAGGGGGAAAAAACCCCACTAAGTTTCATTTATTCACTAAAACAATTTTAGTGGAAGTGCTTTGCAACCTCAATCTGTTGTACACAAAAAAGGAATTAAGACACATACTATACTGAGGACCTCAGAGGGGAGGGGGGTGGGGGAATGGGATAGACAGGTGATGGGTAGTAAGGAGGGCACGTATTGCATGGTGCACTGGGTGTTATACACAACTAATGAATCATCGAGCCTTACATCGGAAACGAGGGATGTACTGTATGGTGACTAACATAATATAATAAAAAAATCATTAAAAAGAAAAAAAAGAAGACACATACTATGATTTATAGAGCTTATGTAAGACTGAATGAACCCTTTAATTCTGGAGTGCTTGATCTCTCCTTTCTAGTTTCCCCTGAAATGAAACCATTTGCCTTAATGCTGATGAATCTCATCAGTATCTTCCCACCTTCACTGTATAACCTATACCCTAAAAATTGTCAAGCTTTGTAACGTAGACACAACCTTTATTAATAAGTTTGTGGTATACTTTTAGCAAAAGCAATTCTGAAAATGGATGGGGAAAAATATGTTTAGCGATAGAATATATTGGCTTTAATCATACACATTATTCACACAACAATCTTTTACAATTATACAATTTCTTCCATGCTTTCTAATATCCCTATTTGTTACAATAATAAATGTTTAATGGACTGATCATCAAAGTCTTTTTAATTTAATTTAATTTTTTAAAAATATCTTTTTTAAGGATTTTATTTGTCAGAGAGAGAGAGCGCACACAAGTGCGCAAGCAGGGGAAGTAGGAGGCAAAGGGAGAAGCAAACTCCCTGCTGAGAAAGGAGCCCAATATGGGCTCCATCCCAGGACCCCGGATGATGACCTGAGCCAAAGGCAGATGCTTAACCAACTGAGCCATCTAGGCGTCCCCAAGGTATTTTTTAAAAAGTTTATTGTCACCCATTAACATTTATTTAGATATTAACTTGTGATATAAGGAAATACTACATTTTATTGTGATAGAAACAACTCAAGTTTGAGTCTCAAGATTTTTTAGTCTTTGTAGAGAAATATAATCATACTTCAAAAGGAGTGGATAATTTAGGGGAAGCTCAGACTTGTAGTGCTTGAAGAGAAAGTTACAGAAAAGGTACTTGAATTAAGTTCAAACTTTTACTTTGTTCATTTTTCACCCTTTGTAAAATGTAATCTATGCCATTCTCCCACCAGAGGAGATGTGTTAAGCATCTCCTTGACTTCCCAGATGGCACTGGAATCTGTTTCCCAGTTTCTTTGGATTCTGTGTATTCCTTCATCATGTATTATTTGGCGAATATACTTATAAGGAAATTTAAAATCTACAAGAAAATAATTTTCTTAATGACAAATATATGAAATGATTTACTTCTCAACCTAAGGTAGTTTTTATTTCATAAACAACATCCATTTAAAAATGAAAGACATCTTAAGGATAATCTTTTACTAGTTTTCTGGGTGAGCAGTTTTTAAATCTTCAAGAATTTTTTTTTGGCCACTTCATAAAATATAACAACACACCTGTGTTTAACATCTGACTACATACATGTTATCTGGAGATAAAGAGGAGAAGAAAGGAGAAAAGGATTAATGGGAGAATTTCTCCTAGGGAAAGACTGTCTTGGTATAAAAATGGACATGTGTGGAACTATTTTGTCAGAAAAATGCAGATCTTTATAAACCTGGATGGAGAAAGAGAAGCTAAGTTGATTTGCAACAGAAAGAATAAGGTTAGTTGTAGATATGGCAAGGAAGATAAGAAGGTGAAGTTAAAGAGAGAGGTGCCCAATTTCTTAGCAGCTGAGGTTATATAATATTAAATTAATGATCTCACCTTATGATGTAAAATTCTATCCATTGCCTCTTGATTTGGCTTTGAGTTGGTGGTACTAAGGGAGGAGAAGGGGCAGGACTCCATCCAGGAGGATAATATGATATAGATAAAGAACATTGCTTCTCGATTGTAAAATGCAGAACATAATTTAAGAACTGAATTAAATAATGTCTGCTTCTTGTCTTTGTAACTCATACTAATTTGAGAATCTAATGATTATGTTTTTTTACTATTTATCATTGCAACTTTAAATAATATACTACATCTCATTCCACTGACTGATCTGAACCTCGGTCCTCTTCTGTGTAGGGTAAGAAAACTTTTCCTTTATATTTTCTACCCTTTCTGTATCTTACCTCCTTTAATTATATTTTTATTTTTATAACACCTAAGATTTTTTCACATTGCCTTTCTCTTTTAAAGTTGTATTTTCTTGGATTCTTGTTTCTTTTTTTAAATAAATTTGATAAATATATATTTTAATTAAAAAAAAGATTTATTCATTTAGTTTAGACAGAGAGCAAGAGTGGGAGCACACACATAAACACAAAGGGGAGGGGAGAGGAAGAGAGTCCCTTGTTTGTGAGATCACCACAGGCGCTGACACCAAGAGTGGGTCACTCAACCGATTGCACCACCCAGGCACCCCTTAATTTTTTTTAACAAATTTTTTTTAACACTTTTTTTAAAGCCCAACATGGGGCTTGAACTCAATGATCCTGAGCTGAGATCAAGAGACAGAAACTTAACCAAATGAGCCACCCAGGTTCCCTGATAAATATATTTTTAAGTATCATTCAAGAAAAGTTAGGAGATAAACTTTTTTAGCCCTTGATTTATGTACATTTATTTATTCTGTCTTCCAGTTGATTATCAGTTTGTTGGGTATAGAACTCTAGGTTCAAATCATTTTCCTTTCAAAAATGAAATTTTTGCTTGATTATCTTTTAGCAGTTTTCTGGTGAGAAAACTGATGGCTGATATAATAGAATGCTATATTTAAGTTATTAAACTAATGCATCTCTACTCTGGATAATCCCTGTTCCTTTTTTCCCTATAGCTCAATACTCAATGGCATCCAATTCAATGGGAGGGCAATTTAGTTTGGAAAATAGTGATCTTCGTCCGGTTTGTGGTCTCAAATTATACTTTCTCAATGGATGATAAAACGCTTATTTTGAAAGCCTTACCTTGCTGGAAAAAAAAAAAAAAAAAGAAGGCTTTCTAAACTCCAAGTTTTTATTTATATAACCAGAGCAAGGTTTTTTATTTTAGAGCTTAGAGTTTAAGGATAAACTACAGTGAAAAAAATAGTGTATTTTAAGGTAATACCTCTTCGATTGGAAGTGTAAATTTATTTGAGTTTTAGAAGCCTGAGTAAAGAGTAAAAAGAAAATAAGAGAGAGAAGGGGGGAGGAGGAGAGAAATAGCCCTGGTAACATGTTTGTGCATCCAATTTTTGTATATTGAATTTTATGAATATTTTCTGCAACATAGCATGGGACCAACAGAGTAGTCTCAGTAATAAAGGTGTCCCGATAGAAGGACCTGAGATATCACTCCAGGTTGTTTAGGGCCTGTGTGTGGTTGGTTGGGTATAACGCAGTTTTGGTGTACTTTGCAGGGACAGGTAAAGAAGTGTTGAGAGAATCCAGTTGTTTTTGAAGAAGGCTGAAGGACTAACAAGGGGTTGCAGAGTATCAGTACAGCAGAGACCATGAACTTAAATAGGAGCACCAGGATAGGACTCCTAATGACTGACCAATCAAGCTTTATCTCTACACTTACCAACAGGAAGGCTCATGGCCTAGGGCAAGGAACATCTCAGTAGAGGTCAAAGCATCCAGAATACAGAATATGGACCACCCCCTTATACCTAAGAACCCTGCAGAAACTCAGGTGCCAATAAGAGAATACTCAGCTCAAGTTGGCTTAAAAAAATGAAGGAACTTATTTGTATGACTTGAAGTCTCCAGGTAGGGTGGGCTTCAGGGTGGTTTCTGGTCTCTTTTACCATGATGCTCCTGGTTCTATTCTCTGTGCATTGACTTCATTCCCAGGCTAGTATCTAGATGGCTAGAGACCCTCTGGGCCTTCTGTCCATGTTGGCTAATGGCCAGAGAAAGAGAGCAGCCACCTTTTTCCTCTTTCTTTGCTGATAACAAGGCTACTTTTCATAAGGAACCTCTGGAGAATTTCTGCCTGAATTTTTTGTGTCTAAATTTTTATATGTTCCTATTTGATACTGTCCTTGAACCAGTGGTTTACCATAAGCTGACAGGGAATGATACTGAGTTTCTCATATTGTCTTGGATTAATCCATTCAAGGCTGCTCCACAATGGGAAAGGGTTATTGATTTGAGAGCCACAGCTGATTCCAGTACCTGATAATATATTGGAAAGAAGATGGGTGAGTGGAAAGAACCTTTGGAGACTGAGACAGAGCCTGACAGGTTATTTGTAACTGAAATGATGGAATGTTGTCCAGAAGTGACTCACTTAGAGCAGTTTGAACTTTAAGTGCATGTTAGGTTTTCATATTTCCAAGCCTTTCATCCAGTGTACATTAGTGGGAATCCAAAGTTCCTCTTTATTTTTCCTCCTACATTTGAGTTGTACTATGCAAATTTTGACTTGCTAACTCTAGTTTTATTTTTGTTTGTTCCCTTGTATGTATCATGTTTTCTTTCTCTGGAAACTCTTAGGACTTTCCTTTTTCCTTAGAATTCTAAAATTTCAAAAGGTTGTATCTAGGTCTAGATATTTCATTAATTTAGCACATGGTACTCAGTGAGTAGTAATCTCATCTCAGATACAGCCCCTCACAGCATATCCTGGGACACAGTTTTCCTTCTCTTTATGTAATTATTTGCTTGCTTTCTTCTAGGAATATAGTGAGATCTCATATTTACTTGACGAATCTCCTTCACTTTTTCCTGTCTGACTTTTTGCAGTTGTATATACTATCTGTCTGTGGAACCTTGAGATGCTCACCAGTATAGTAAGTGCAACAGGTGTTTATTGTTCTTCATTCTTCTGCCAGACCTTATTCCATATACAAGGGACTGAACTAAATTATGTGTTTACTTCTAAAATACATCTTAGCCTCACAAAGCTAACAATGGGTGGGGAGGGTGGTGGATGGTGAGGTCAGGGAACAGTTTTTTTAAACAAAAAAAAAATACTAGAAGGAATAACAAGTGATCTGAAAGAAGAAATACAAAATGCTTCAAAGTTACCCAACATGGGCAGGGGAGTTCTGTTTAGAACACAAGCCATTTGAATTAAGAAAGGAAAGATGACTAAGAGCTAGGTTCAAATGGGATTCGGTGGCAAAGGGGGTGAACTACAATGCTGCCAACAGCAGCAGAGGTTAGTTTACTGCATTTGGGTAGAGGTAGAGAAAAAATTGTTGGCAGGACTGTGAGTGCATACGACTAGAGAGGCAAAGGGCCCTGCTGATGCAGTCATTCTTGTTAAAGGTTCTGACTGTCATTCCAAGAGTAGTAGAAAGCTTCTAAAAGTTTATAATCTGTGGAGAAACTAGAAGCACTTTAGAAAACTCACACTGCTGATATCATGAAGAATGAGTTGAAGGGAAAAGAGCCTGGCTGTAGAAAGGTCAGTTAGGGAAACTTCAGGAGGTTCATGTGGGAGCTCTGGTCTAGGATCTTGACAGTGGTAGTGAAGCCAAGTACAAGGATTTAGAAGGTATTTAGGGTCAGGTTCAATGGATCTTAGTGATTTTGGGGGTATGAGAAATGACAAGAAGGAAGGACTTAAAGATGATCCCCACTCAGTCTGTGCCATCTGAGTCTAGAGTGAAACCTGGAATGGGGCAGGTGTGCAGGAAAGTGCGATTGCTGGTGATTTTTTTCAGTGTGGGACATGTTGAACCCAGCTGAACCAAGAGTCAGCAGTAAAGAGAAAGAAAAGCTGATAAAAATTACTGAGGCGTGGGGATCAGTTCCAGTGGCATTGGTGTTAGATTCTTACCTGGGTTGCTCTTCATGTGGAGAGTTGAAACATTTTATTTATTTATTTATTTATTTATTTATTTATTTATTTATTTATTTATTTATTTATATCAAGGATCAAAAACTATCTGGGAAACTCTAAATCCATAATGTGAATAAGTGCTCTATATAAAGTAGAGAAACAGACTGTTTTAATACACATAAACAAAAATTAATGAATTAATAAGAAACATTGTTAGTTTGAATTCAAGAAATATAAAGGACGATAAAGAGGTAGATGGATAGTAGGGCAAAGTTTCTAAAAAGGCACATTAGAGGCTCAGTTTCTTTGAGGTTTTCTTAAATTGTTCCCAGGGAAGTGTGGACCATTTATTTCTTTATATCTAGATCTAGATCTGTCTATTTATTTATCTGAAACATAGAATAACGAAATTTTCTTAAGGTAATTGGGAGAATTGGAAAACCTAAGGGAAAAAATTAAGGAGTAAAAGAGGACAATAAAGCTAAGCTTTCATAATGTGCAAACCATGTACCAGATCCTGTTCTAGGAGTTTCCCACATGTGAAATGCACTAATCCTCATACAGTAAGATAAGTGCTGTTATGATCGCATTTCACTAAGGAGTACACTGAGGCATAAAGCAATTAAAAAACATTCTCACTTTCACACATTTAAGAATTTGTAGTGTTAGGATTTCAACCATGGAAGGTTGGCTCTGGAGCCCACCCACTGATTCCTCACATTAAATAGACTTCATGTAAATAATAGATATCCATATATGATATAGTCATAAATGGAATATATGCAACTAGACAATATATCCCAGGTCTATATACATAACCACTGGGTAGTCAAGTTCTTGACTGAATGTGCAGGTGCTTTCATTAACACCCCGCAAAAAGCAATTTAATATATATGGCTTTGTCTATGTTGTAAGTATATATACCTAAGGTAGCACACAATAAGTTGTGAATAATGATAGAACGGGAAGCCCACTACACTTCTGTGCACACATTGCATTTCTCTGATGAAGAAAGAGGGGAAAATAATTTAATGATTGGTTAGAGAATTTGCAAGACAGGCCAAGAAAGTGACATAATTGTGTCGTGAGAGTCCCTAGATATAGCAAGGTTAGAATTAGAGTGACTTTAGAGCGACAGAAGAAGTAAGAGAAGTTTTGAAAATTATTTTTTGTATGTTTAGGATTTTCACATGTGAGTTGCTCATAATATGGGCATTGCTGAGCACAGCTATGCCTGTTTTTGTTTTAATCCCTTTAACATGATTTAATGTGAATACAATCAAAATTTGTCTAAATAAATATACATAGTCCGATTTTGAATTTTTTAACAACTACAGAAAATTTCAGTTGAAAATATTCATGTGCATATTTTTAAGAGAAATGTAAGGTCATTTAATGCTGCCTGTGGCAATTTTGAAAGTATGAAGATAAATAAGGATTTAATTTTCTCACTTGAATATTTTCCTAATTTGATGAACATGATGAAAAAATAGAAATGACAGCCATTTAAATGATCTTCCAGAGAAGCTTAAAGGGGGCCTCACAATCTCATGTTTTCTTAAAGGCAGTTCTGTGTGTGTGTGCCCAGGTATACATACATTTTGTAGTTAAAGTTAAAGCTTTAGAATATTGTGTTAGATCCAGTCATCCCATAGCTGTGAAGAAAAGGATAAACCAACTCAGGGGCTCCTGGGAATATTTAAGTAGGGCATAATTCATAGCCTCTGGGAGACAAAATCTATTTATGTAAAATAAGAAGAGACGAGTCATGAGCATAAAAATATCACAAGTGGAAAAAAAAATTCTAGACTCTAGTAGGGGCAGAGGATTGACCTAAAAGAATTGGGTGTACTCAAGTATCCCTTATGTTTCTAATAGACTTTTGTTGTTTGGTTTTGACTTCAGATCAGTGACAGGAAATAAAAAAGGTTGAAACAAAATACCACATCACCCACATGTGACTCACAGCAAATAGCAAACAGGACAGACATTTGTCAGAGCTAAACAACTCCCTGATACTTGTCATTTAGGTAATAAACTGTTACCAGTTGAGGGGTTTTCTAAAATGACAGTATTAACATTAATTTTAATGATTATAACCAGTTCATAGTTACCATAGGTATTCAGAAGCATTTATATTATTATTTTGGGTGGTACTGTGAAGTCACAATCTCCTACCCAGAAAATTTATGTATGTATGAATGGATATACACAATTGTTTTGGGAGACGACATATTAACACAATTTATTCTCATGCCACTTGTTTAGTTGCTAGTGTCTATGTGCAGCTGGATAGCTAATTCCTGGTTTACATAAATAGTAGAACCACGGGACAGAATAGTCACATGCCAACTGAATTGTTCATGTGCTTTCTTAAATGCACCACAAAAATCAAGTTGACTAAACAACTTTTCATGTAGTTACTTAGTGTGGTAATAGAGGCCCTATTAGGTCAAATTATATTTAAATTTATTGTCTAGAATTATTTTTCAATTTTGAGTTGCTTGAAGTAGCATAGGAACCTACTCAATGTATTCACACCTGAAGGCTTGCTCTGACAATCTGATTTAAAAGACTCACTCAGGAGACGTTTTATTTCATTTTTTATTAAACTTTCTATTTCCAAATTTTATCCATTCATCATTTTTTGAAAACTTGGGGATACAAATCATAAAACACAGTTGCTACTTTTAGTATTCTTGCAGTCAAGTGAAATAGTAAAGTAGTGAAGCTATTTTCACATAGTATATCTTGAGCCATGGTTTTCTTTTAAACTAGGAAGTTATTTCCTTACTGCATATGAATAGTCTTTTCCTGCCACTGAGTCATAAAAATTAATTCTAAAATCTTGCACTTGTTAAAATAAATGTGCATTGGTGTCTTTTGGACACACATACAAAAACTGGTCAACTCAAACAAATAAATTGGTAATAAACAACTAAAAAACAGGATTAGGTGAAAGGTGCCTCAGGTGCTGACATACTCAAAGGGATGACTGGAAATTGAAACTCTTGGAGCAGCGTCAGGCAGCTTGGGGGACTCAGCAGCAGGATTCTAGTGGAGCTTCTCTCTCCATCTACAGTCTGAAAACTGTAGACCGCATGGCAAATACCCAACACCAAGCACTATTGCCTGTTTTGTGCAGCCTGCAAGCTAAGAAAGGTGTGTTTCATTTTGTTTTGTATTTTTGAATGGTTGAAAAAATAAAAAGAATACTATTTTGTGGCACATAAAAACTATGTAAAATATGTTTCAGTGTCCACAAATAAAGTATATTGAAACACAGTCCCACCCATTTATTCATGTATTGTCTATGGCTGCTTTCACTCTACAAAGATAGAATTTTAGTGAAAGAGACCTTGTTTCCTGCAAAACTGAAAATACTTACTATCTGGGCCTTTACAAGACAATTCTGATGACCCGTGAACTAGAGAACTGACTTAACACTAGTTTCTAATAACCCTCAGTGGTAGTGTCTCCACTCATTTCAAATAGCTAGAAGAAAGAGTCTGATAAACTCAACTAAACTTGGATCAAGTTTCCATCCTATGACCTGGGATCACAGGTTGGGGAGATTGGCTTATAATTGGACTAGCCTTGTTTTTTTGTGTCTAAAGGAATGAAATCTGCTACGGACTGAAGGGCGGACCAGTGAGGAAAACCTCTGGGCAAACAAAAGCAATGATCATTTCAACACAAATCAAATTATCATTTCAATCTTTTCTCTAATTCCTTCATTAATGCAGCTTATATTTCAGTAAACAATATACACTTACTACGTATCTATTTTTTTATGTTCCTTTCATTGACTCAGGCACCAGATAGACATATGAAACCGTTACTACCTTTGAGGATCTCCAGTTATTCAAAAGGTGAAATAAAAGACTATATTTTAGATATTGTAGAATAGATATAAGCCAAATGGAAGAGGAGAAACGAGAAAGAAAGAAACAACCTAATTTGCCTTAGAACTTTAGGAATATTATAAAGAACACATGAATTTTGAACTGCATCTTTAAGGATGATGTTCCAATTATTTATTTCTATAGAACAACCCTAAAACTTACTGGCTTAAAACAACAATCATTTATTTTACTCATTAATCTGTATTTTGTGCAGTGCTAGGCGAATGAAATAAATAATGTTTGCTCTATTGGGACAGCTTAAATAGTGACTAGAAAACCTTTCAAGGTGACTCTCACTGTCTGGCTAGTTGGTGCTGGCTCTTAACTGAGAGGTGTTTGGATCTTCTACAAATAAGGCTCTCTACAGGCTGCTTGGGATTCCTCACAGCATGGTAGCTAGGTTCTAAGAGGTAAGGAAGGTCTCAAGCAAACAAGGTGAAGATAGGTTTCATTTTTTTCTCAACTAGCCTTGGATTTCACGTTGTGTCACCTGTGCCATACTCTATTGGCTGAGCCAATCACAAAGTCCCGCACTGAGGTTCAAGAGGAGTCATAGACATAGACAAGAGTTTCTAGAGAGGTACTACAAAAACAGATGAAGAAACAATTGTGATGACATCCTATATCATACCACGCCAAAGAATTTGGATTCTATCTTGGTTGTTTGTTTTATAGCATTTAATAGTTGGAACATAATAATCCTTAAAGATGCAGGTAAAAATTCACCTGTTCTTTATAACATCCCTGGAGTTGTGAAGGTAAATTTAGTTGTTATTTCCTTTGTCTTTATTCCTCTAACACTTTGTTTATATCTCTTTTGAAATACTTATCACATAGTATTTGATTTCTTCTTTTGAATAACTATCTTCAAGCAACTGTAATAGCAAACCTACAGAAGTATTTGAATAGTAGGGCTGTATTATCAGTTTTGTTTTATAAGCAATAACTCCCTTTTTTTGCTTAGTTATATCCATGTAGTTAGGAGTATAAACATGAATATAAATATAACCATATTTTATAACATGAATGTTTATTAATATGCTGTACTTACACCACTTTAACTTCACTTTATTATTATTTTTTCAAGTTATCACAGGCCGAATGTATGGGCAACTTGGAATTTTTCTGTGATCAAATGGAAATATTTCTTGCTAAATACATGAACCACAAATCACAAATCTGAAGTGTCAAATTTTGCAAGTTAAGCATGTGGCTGTTTATCGCCAGCGTTGGTCTAAGAGTTTTCAGTTTTCAGAAAGACCCCTGCTCCTTGTATATCCTTCTATTTTGCCAGATTCATTAATACAGCCTTAGCACTTGATCATAATTTTGAAATCCATGCTTTTTGTTTAAACTTAAATTTTTTTAAACTTCTTTTTTGATAACTTTTCTTATGCCATATAGCTTGAAACTAAAATTTGAATGTTCAAGTGTTCCTAGGGTTAACTGTGTTAGTGTTTAATTGCTGTGTAACAAATTACCACAGACCTAGATGCTTTATTAACTAATACTTTTGTAGTTCAGCGGTCTGGGCACAGTGTACTCCAGGTCTTACAAAGCTGAAATCAAGATGTTGGCTAGTGCTATAATCTCATCTGGAACTCTTCCAAGATAACATGGTTGTGGCAAAATTCAGTTCCTTGTGGTTGTAGTACTGAGTTCCTAATTTCCTTTCATCTGTCATCCAGGGATCACTTTCAACTCCCTGGAGTCTGACTATATTCCTTATCATGTGACTCTCATCTCTTTTACAAGGAATGGTCAATCTCCCTTGTATCATATTCCTATCACACTTCAAATCTATTTCTTCAGGAAGAGCCCTGTCCCTTTTAAGGACTCACTTGATTAAGTTGGGTCCATCCCAGATGGTCTCTCTTTCATAAAGCCAAATGTGCTGTATAACATAACCTTATCATAACAGTGAAATCTACCAAAGCCACAGTTCCTGGTGGGCAAGAATCTTGGGTGACAAGTGCTCAAAATGGGACACTTTTGAAATGAAGGGGATGCTATTACTTTGTTAATGATTACACTGAGACAATAGGTAGAAACTGGTGATGTCTTGGGAAAAATATGGTCATGTTTATGCTTAATTATTTCCTTTGTTTTTGTTTTTTATTAACTCTAAAGTCCACATGTTTACTTTCTACTCCTTTTTATTTTATTTTCAAATTTATTAGTTTTTGAAATATGCAAAAGAGGTCATGCAACATGTACGTTATGAAGCACAAAAACTTGAAAACCGTGAATCCAATACTCAACTTAAGATTTTAAGTTTATTTAAGTAATCTCCACACCCAACTTGGGGCTTGAGCCCCCAAACCTGAGATCAAGAGTCTTACACTTCTCCAACTGAGCCATCCAGATGTCCCTCAACTTAAGATTTTTAACATACCAATATCATTGTGTCTGCTTTTGGGCTTCTCCCTGGTCCCATTGCCCTGCCCTTCCTGTTTGTTCCACCATTATCTCCAGCTTCTGCTAGAGCTTGGTTGTTACCACATTAGATTTGAATTTCGACTGTCGAAGCGAAGAGGCCCCTGTGTGTGGAGTTACCAGATGGAAAAATCACCAAGGTACAGAATAATTCCCTAGGCTTATTGTGGTAGCTTAAAGTTGGCATAATGCTGACCCCCTAAACCCTTCAAAGTAGAAAAGTCACCATCATTTAGAGTCACCTACAATAGTGCCCCTTTGTAACTTAATGTTTTTAGTGTACTATTCCTGGCCATTTGCCACCAGGAGGTGAACCCCATTGACAGGTACTTTGATCTCAAGGCTCTGTTGTCACTGATCAAGGTCCTCTAATTTTCCTCTCCAGTTCTTTCCCCATCTGATCCTTCCACAGTCATCCATCTTTTACAGTTTCTGCTGCTGTGAAATTGTGTCCACTAAATTCCTAGAAGAGTCCTTCCTTTGGCTGTTTTGAGTTACAAATACGTGACTACTTCCCATATTGCAAACTCATTTGCATTATATTGTGTACAAAATCATTGAAATGTCTGCCCTAGTGACATCAGCCATATCTTTTTTTTTTTAAATCCGCATATTTCTTTAGTTTGCAGTCTTACTGTGTTAGCAAGTTTGTTTTAAGCCTGACTTTCACTGGCCATCTCTGTCTGCTCTCATCTCTAAAACCCAATAAAATCATAAAGTTCTTTGCATTGATAATACTGTATTTTTCCCCTGTCAAAGATGAGTTTTATGCCTGTACTTCCAATGAGTCATTTTTAAAGACACAAAACATTAATATCCTGTTTTTCAGGACCTAATTCCTAGGATTTTAGACTTCCACTTTTCACCGCCAATAATAATTGATTGCAGTGTGCAAGCTCGGTTCTACTTCTGCCAAAAGGGGAATTTCTGGCTTTAAAAGGAAGAGTTGAAGTAGTGTTAGCTCAGCTCTGTTAGACTGAACATAAAGCTCTCCAGCTTGTCCCCCTCTGACACTTGTACTGTTCTCATTGTTGCCATTTTGCCTTGTCCTGGCTAACCAAGCATTCTCTTCTACTCAAATCTTTGCCTAGATATGTGCCTTAATGGGACTGGGGCCTTGCCTAGCTCATGTCATGCCCTTTTTTTATACTTGACTATGTGGCCGGGGATCTATAACTTGGTGGTACAGTATCCAGATAATTGGACCCATCTTCTCCCATTCAGGGCACTCTTTGATCCTGACCTCTGTATGGCAACTGCCCTAAAAATATTATATTTTTTCTCTACTTCTCAGGATGTGCAGCTCAATATCTGCCTTTCAGTACCTGACTACTGTCACTGCACACCTGTTATAGAACTCTGGCTCTCTGTAGAGAACTGGAGCAAGTCTGCTTGTGACTCCAGAAATTGGGCAGAATGGGAGGCATATCAAATTATGTGCAATAAAATATTAAGTTTTATATGTCGATAAGGTGAGTCAACAAACATTTATTATGTTTCTATCATGAAGCAGGCATTGTGCTGGACAATAATTTTCAGTGAATTCAATCCATCAGTCCCTTGTCATGTTTGTCTTTCTTCTAATAAAAGTCTCAATCTTGCCTGCACTTCCGTGCAGTTTTCATAGACAGTTTCTTTAATGAAGTTGTAATTTCTTTATCTTCACTGTTTATTCCTAAAGAAAATAAACTCCTTATCTGAAATCTGATTAATCTGATTAATAAACTCATCAAAATCATCATAATATGATTTAGACTATTAATCCTAATCTTATGATTAAGCTAACTTCTTTTTCAGCTCTAAATTCTCATCTCATATTCTCATATTCCAATTATAATAAATTATCAGTATTTGGCAAAAATGTTATTATCACCTGCTATTAATCTTGCATTTTCTTTGAATTCACATGATATTAATGGCTTCCATCAAATACCTCTTGCTAAACAGCTGCTTTCATCCCTTTGAAGTGCAGCTCCCTAAAGTTTCTCTTCATGGTCTTCTTTCCCTTCCAAAAGTCTCTTAGATGTTCCTAACTTTCACTCTTCTCTCTTTTGTTTCATGCTGTAGTTTTGCAAATGATGAGGGAGATAGACCTACAGACATGATTTCTTTCTTTTTTCACCTTCCTTTGCTCCCTTCAGGCCTCATTCCTATCATCGTACTCCACTTCATCTTTATTCTGTAATTCCTCCCCTCAATGGCCCTGATTATAGATGATAGCTGAGACTCACCAGACCTTTGGCAGAAGCAAGGGAAACACAGTTCAGGTTGTGTTTTTCCTAACTCCCACAGGCCTGTTCCTCCAGATGTTCTCACTGCTCTCTTGCCCCACTGGTCCTGCCTACCTGTGTCTCTGTGCCACACTTCCCATGCTCTGCCTCTGAGCGGCCTGTGGGAGTTACTGCAGCAAGTTCTGTAATGTCTCAGTGTCCTCCTTCTCAGATTCTCAGATGTGCAAACCATCCTGTCTCCCTTGCAGCAGTCACTCCCAGGTAAAAATCATTTGAATGTGCAGTTATCTCATGTGCAGATATTACTACTCAAGACCCTTTGCTTACCAAGATGAAGAAATTGGGGCAGAAATAGATTAAAAGACTTTCAAACAGTCACAAGGCAGATAAATATTAGAAATTGAGCCTATAGCTAGGTCTCCTGACTTGTATACTCAAAAAATGTGGAACAAATTGGGTGTTTGGAATATCTGTATCCATATGGTCTAGTTTATTCTCAGCCAAATATACTAATTTGTAAACATGCCAATCTACAATTATTATGTTGGACTTAAATTTGTCATTAGGAAGGTCATTGCAATTTTAAATGAAAAGATTTCAGTTATTTTTTTGAGTACCAGACCAAAAGTTCAAATACAAAGATCTTGGAATTTGTCTTTATACATTTGCTGGCTTGGATGTAGACTTTGAGGAAACTTGGAAGTTTAGTTTTATAATCCTTGTAAGAGTGTATTGCTTAAAAAAGAGGAGGGCACGTGATGTGATAAACACTGGGTGTTATACGCAACTAATGAGTCATTGAACATCACATCAAAAACTAATGATGTATTATATGTTGGCTAATTGAATTTAAATAAAAAAATAATGCCCATTTACACACACACAAAGAGAGGGTCTGTTGTTTCTTTTCACCTAAGAAAAGTGAATTTATACCATCAACTGCAAATATCATTTCAGTCATTATAAACTAATTAGTACTGTAAAGTAACTTAACTCTTTACAAGCATATCTCTAAACAGCTTTGAAACTATCTCTTAACCTGATTTGTAATCCTAGTAAAAAATATAAAATTCAGAAAATATTCTGCTGGCTTCTGAGTGAAGATCTTAATTTCCATAAACAGTCTTTTTTCAGAATGAACCTTTTGGGCTGTATTTACCCAAAACCAAAACAACAGTGTGAATAACTATAGGTTTAGTCAAACTAAAAATAGATGTTATGGTCCCCAACCAACTAAATGGCTCAAATTCAATTTTTTTCCTTAAGCTATTTTGAAATAATATGATTCATAGTATGTCAAAATGCATACAAAATAAGTTTTAAGTGAAAGTGTATTTATTTTAAACATTTTATACGGTATCAAGTGTAAGACAGCTAACAATGATATATAAGCTACACTCTAAATAAACAACATTTATGAGAACCTTGTATGTTCCTGATATTTTCCTAGTGCTCTGCATGATGGACATCATGGTGGTCCCTGAGTAGTTCTAACTCATGAGGCATTTAAGCTTTGTTTGGGAAATAAGATGAAAATAATAGAGAAAGTGTATAAATATAAAATATTATTATTTTAATCCAGCTTCTCATATCTTAAAATGTTCTGCAAGCAATCTTAAGATTTTTAAATTAATGCATTCATACTGTGACATATTTATGACTCATATAGTTAAATATTATTTATGAATTTTCCATTTGTTTTATATAGGGACAAATTTCTTACCTTTTAGAAGGGCTTGACTTTTCTCACTAGTGTTCTATTTAGTGACTGAGAAATAGTATTTGAATTTGGAAAAAGCCTTACAAAATGGACCCATATAACTAGAAAGATTAATGAATCTTCAAAGAATGACTTCACTGAAATAAGTAGGTTCTATGACATTTTAAATGAATTTTAATGTAAAATTTACTCCTTACAACTGCAAAACATGTAATATTTTCCTTACCAAAAGTATAAATCCCTAAAGATTAAGGTCCTCTAGTATAGTACAGTTTTTTTTCCCCACAGGTATGACTACTCTTGCGTTTTTTTCTTAGTCTATTTGCATGTGAGACATTCTCTATACTCTTTTAGTGTGAAAAACATTTTTTTTCTGAAGTTTTTCACAAAGCTTCACACCTTTAGTCTGAAGCTGTATCTACCCTACAATTCATCTAGCTATTTGTTAATTTACAAAAGATCATGGAGAAATATAATTTGTATTTTAATAGCCTTTAGGATAAATACACACATGTAGGATAAATTGCTAAGATATGAGGAGAAAGAAATAATGGAAGAGATGCTGAAGACAAGTAGGATGAAATAGGAAGAGAGATTCAGTAGAGAATTGCACTATTTTTTATATGTATTTTTCAGAATCAAGTGAGAGCATTTTCTGTAAGATATTTTTCTCCAGCTGCTCATGTGTTTCAATTTTTTCCAGCATGTAAAGATTTATTTACTTATTTTAGAGAGGGGAGGGGGAAGGACAGAGGGTGAGGAAGAGTGAGTCCCAAGCAGACTCCATGCTAATCACGGAGCCTGGCTTGGGGCTTCATCTCATGACCCTGAGATCACGACCTGAGGTGAAACCAAGAGCTGGTCTCTTAACTGACTGAGCCACCCAGTCGCCCCTCATGTGATTCAAATTTAAGACAATTTTACTTTAATCATACCCAATTAAGTTTATTGCTGTATTTTTCTATCAGTTCTACCTCTAAAAATAATGTTAATAAACACAGTAAGTAGTTCTTCATTTCACATAGGTATGTAGATATGATATTAAAAATCAACAAAGCTACAGTTTTGTGCCATGAGTCTACTATTAATTGTTAACCAATCAAATGAATATGATTGAAAAGCTTATAAGCTATTATAGTTGGAAAGCTGAGCTTTTTGAGATTAAAGGGATCACTGAAGGAGTATATAGAAGTCATAGTTTACCAGTTTGAAAAATAGTATTCAATTACTTGATATTTACTTTTGTTTATGGTAACTTAAGGTGGAGAAGGGGGAGTCGTATACCTCCTCTCTTCCTAGCTCTCACTAGCTATTGAAAACTGAATATTACTTCTAAGTCTCTTATGTTATGTGTGTTATGTTATGAGTGTTCAGGATACTGACTTAACATTATACCAGAGTTTTAAGTGATTACTTCCCATGCAGTCAAACTGATCCTCATGGACATTAATTTTGTGAATCACATTCTCCCTAGCCCAACTGGTCTTCCATCCCTTGTTCAGGCTTTATGATTTAGGTCAAATGACATCTTCTAGAAGACTTTTCTAATTCCTAAGGTATAAGAATACTATGCATAACTTTATTATAAAACTTAACATATTTTACTGAGTGTGCCTGCTTATGTCTCTAAGTCTTTCCCATGTAAGATGAAAAGTTCTTGAAGTGGTTATGGGGTGAGAGAATGAAAGAGAAAGCAGATACCATGTAATTAATATCTTAGTCACCTTGTTTTCTTTGGACCTAAAAGAGAGCAGGTGTTCTATAAATATGTTTTAAATAAGTGAGTTTGAAGCTATTTCATGATCACCAACTGATCTTAAGGCCTTTTCATAGTCTGCATTGTGATAACTAGTGTTTTATCTAATGCTGAAATATTTTTACTTTCATCTTTTATCTGTTATTCTACTTTTGTTGGTAACATTGGGGTGATACTCTTCACTGGTCTATAAATGACCTGTCTGGTCTATTCCTTAGAGTAATTTTGGAATGTGGGAGATGGCCCTTCACATAAGTGTTTGTGTTCTTAAATTGGAGTAATATTTGCATACCTTTCCCTCAGACTAGTAAGCTTATAGAATGTGGGAGATGGCCCTTCACATAAGTGTCTATTCACTAAAAGGTCTCTGATAATTTTGCCGCAGTTTGGGGGTTTGAGTTCTTAAATTGGAGTAATATTTGCATACCTTTCCCTCAGACTAGTAAGCTTATAAAAATGGGTTGGAAAGTTGATATGAATAAGAAAAATTACACTCTCTCTTTCTCTGTCTCTTTTTTTTTTTTTTTAACTTTCCCACAGCATGGGAATGTGAGGGTGGAGGATAGCGTATTGGGCTTTATTAGGGAAAGTATATGCCAAACAGGCCCTATGTTTTAGCTAAGGTTCCACTTTGAGAGGGTGTATTTAAACTCAATCCCCATGTCTGGAAATGTTGAGCATAATTGCAATCTGACACTGGATGAAGTAAATGTTTTCTTAGAGTAAATGTTTTCTTGCCTAAAGAAAGCCCCTTTTATTTAGGAGGACCCAGGCGCCTGCTGATGAAGAGGTCTAGATCCTCCTGTCTGGGAGTGATAGGCATTCTCCTGTTTTTGTTCTATATTTGTCAGCAGGATCCTATGATTCCCAAGATGGGAATGCAATTGGTCCCTGGAATTTTCACCATCCTAACACTCACTTGGTCATAGGTAAATTGATTGCTATAGCTCAGTTGCTCTGCGAACAAAGCGCTCTGTCTGTTTTGATTCTCAGTCCTCACTCTTCATCTGTCATGCATCATATATTGTTTTTTTCTGCACCATTACCCACAGTGACAGGCTAGACAAGACTGTGTCATTGACTGCAGACTTCATTGCAGCCCCTCCAGAATTGAAAACATATTGCTGATTATTGTGTTTAAAGTTTCTAACCTGTATGCAATCTGTTTAGGGTAAGAAGATTTTGATGTTAGCTTTCTGGTTTTGTGAACCATGACAAAACTTAAATCTCTCAGGCTACTTGCAAGGAAAACCAGATCGTGACCATGTAAAGCTAAGAAAAGACAGGAGAAAAAAAGAAATATAAAGCAAAAGAGCTGATGGCAGACTATGTTAGAAATCAACTCACAGAATTGCCAAAAAGGATATAATTTAAAAATTAAACTTAGTTATTATCCTATCTCATTTCACAGGATTTGAGTCAGAGTAAAAGTTATCTTTTTTTTCTGGTTTAGAGATAAAAGGTAGAAATATGAAATAAAGTGAGTGTTTTTTTTGAAGTACCATGCTAGAACTTATTTGTTTAAATGTATTTTCACCTTCAAAGTAGATGCTTTAGCTAATCACAGTCTGCTCCTTTACATTGTTTTTTGGATTCTACTGTATATTTTTTAGGATAGCTCCAGTGATGGCAATTATAAGTCTATTGTAGATTGTATATATTTTTTGAAATGGCTTAGAGTCCTTTGGTTACATATTTCATCAGTAGGGAACGTATATAAGCTGGATAATATACAGTTTTTATTCTAGAATGTCCCATAAAAATATTACAATTGATTTTTGTGTATGTTATTGATAAAAATTGAGTCTAAGATCATGCCGGAAAAAGAGTTTCAATAATTCACTTGTATATATACTTCATTTTTTAAAATATTTTACTCTCAAATGATAATTTAAAGATCCTTGCCATATATTTCAAATCTATTGAAAGATAACCCACTAACCATCACATGACTTCTCCTGTCTTCTCCATTCGTACCTAGATATTCTTTTAGGGAATTTATAGCAGCTGAATGTGAAGAAAGTTTCTAGGTTTTCTTCTAATTCCATGCCTGTTTTATAGAAGATGGTGTCATTTATTTCACAGTAGAGCTACCAGTTTTATCTTGTCATATTCAAAGGGAAATTAATTATTCTTCCATTGGTTGTAACTTTCAAAGTATCATATTATTATCAATGTTATCATCACTTTCTACTTGTCAGTTTTGTGTTTTTCTTCTTTGCAGTTGCAAATGACAGTCTTCATATTTTCTCTGATCAAATTATGTCTGCTTCATATTCAGCAAATCCACGACTACTCCATTACATTGCTTTATACTCATCCTAGTTGACATATATTCATATGCCACTTTACTTTGATAATTAATTTGCTTATTTAGCAGGTTCATGTTTAGCTGCATGGTATGCTGGTTGTGGTCAGGAACTGGATCTCAACTACTTCCAGTAACTGTCTTTTATGATTAATAAAGTATGAAGCATAGTGGCACTACGGAAATGAAGATGATTCAACATATAAAACAGTTCTTAGGGACCATGATATTTGTTTATATGTCAAGAAAAGCAATCACAACAGGACACATGCTAGCACAATGATGTTTCACTGGGCCTATCAGTGAACAATCTGACAAACATCTTAGATGCAAGCTCACCTTGAGAGATCCTGTTTTGACCTTACTGACTTTCCCTCAGTCTGTTCTGTTCATCCACATCTGTGATTTGAAGGCGTAGCAGAAGGAAAGATGCTAAGAGGAGTCCTAAACTGACTTCAAAGCCTTCCAGAAATATATCACTGTACATTTCAATGTTCCTTTGTGAAATACACAGTGAACTTGTTGAATATATCCTCATAGATAGTTTGAAATGGATTTTGACAAACACGGCGGACATAGCTTTAAAATGATTGATAGCAAAATGTGTCATACCATTGGCTTTGTGATTATCCTTATGGTTTGTCTGTGTGCCCATTTCAAAATGTTCAAATTGTGAAAGAGAGTGTGACTCTCTGATGTGATAAAATATAGATCGACATAGAGAAAAAAAGATTAGTTTCAAACTGAAAGGATCTTTATAAGAAAAACAACACACTTTGTTGTCTTAATTATAAACACTATAATGATTTAAACTTACTTCCCTAAGTCTACAACTGTCTTTGTATATTTAATAATCCTCGTCTCTCATGATAAAACTGGCTGAACCACCCAGAATCAATTCCAGATTGGTCACTTTCATAAGACAGTAAATTCTCTAAGGATGCCATGTAGTCGTAGGGCATTCTCTTCACATTTCCTGGGTTTCATATTATTAATGTCAGTGCAGCAAGGGTTATAGATTCATTTGAAGTCTGTGATGTGAAAATTTTTAGGTTCTTCCTAGCTTCAGGGTTATCATCTTTCTGCATAACCTGGGGTACAACCTATGTAATTAATTTATAAAGTTACACATAAATTTTGTCTTGAGTTTAATTATTTTCTATTTAAAAGTAATATAATTCAAATAACAATTCAAACAGTTTTTCTTTTCCTTAATTCCTCCTCGACATAAATACATACATTTTCAAAATCCTGTGGGGAAGAAAAGTGAGACCTGGGATAAATTACTTCCATCCAATTAGGAGGGAAAATGAACATGAAAACCAGGAATTCGGTTTTTTATTGGTACTATTTCTATAATATGGTTACATTTGTGAGATAAAATTCATCAGCTGATGATGTTTAATTGAGTCTTCCTAAAGAGGTACTTGGACTCTGGAGAAATTCTTATGGGCTCTACTGCCCAGTCTCCTCATCTTTCCCCCCTTCTATGTCAGTGTTAAAGTTAGCCCTTGGAGGTAAAAGTTGACCCCTCCTCCCTGCCAAATAAACAAAGCTTGACACTGGCAAATGCCTACAATACTTTGTTCTAAACTCTGTCAAGGAACACTAGTTCAGTAAGTTATTAATAGGAGTTTAATAGGGGAAGAATTGCATAGCCAAATATTTTATTCTTTCTTTTTTACACAGCTCCGTAGATTTTATGACACATGATCTATTAAAAAAAAAAAACAAAACAAAACAACCAATAGCTTATTTATTTATTTGGTGGGGAGAATGTTAA
Organism: Ursus maritimus; assembly: GCF_017311325.1. NCBI lineage: Eukaryota > Metazoa > Chordata > Mammalia > Carnivora > Ursidae > Ursus > Ursus maritimus. Next base: position 19,772,730 of record NW_024423453.1, on the reverse strand, counting down.
AAAGCAACACTGCCACAGAAAATGTACCAATTTAAAAATACTGCCTGTCAACAGGTGGGTTAAACATAGTATGTTTGGGAACCTGCATTATGTATTTACCTCTTGGAAATTCACATTGGACATTTGTAGATTAAAAGTCCTGTGTCTGTTAGCCATTTGTATGTCATCATTGGAAAAGTGTCTGTTCATGTCTTCTGCCCATTTTATGATTTGTTTATTTGTTTCTCGCGTATTGAGTTTGAGAAGTTCTTTGTACATCTTGGATACCAGTCTTTTATCTGTAGCATCGTTTGCAAATATATTCTCCCATTCTGTGGGCTGCCTCTTAGTTTTTTTGACTGTTTCCTTGGCTGTGCAGAAGCTTTTTATCTTGATGAAGTCCCACAAGTTCATTTTATCTTTTGTTTCTCTTGCCTTTGGACTTTACATCAGAAACCAGGGATGTACTGTATGGTGACTAACATAATATAATAAAAAAAACATTAAAAAAAAAAGTCCTATCTATACTATTTGGGAATTACAATTCTAGAAATTAAAGTACAGATTTTTTCCAAAGGAGATACTTTACAATATGTTCTTTTTACTTCTTTTATAATCCTGTCTTTTACATTTTCACCATATAGTCTTTAGTCACAACAAAATCCACAAGTTTCTTGAACAAGGCATTTTTTTTTTTTTACCTTCTTCATTCCTTTTATATATTGTTTCTTCTGTGTGGAATGAAATTTTATCCACTTTTTTTGGTGAATTTTTATTCTTTCCTTAATATTTTTCCTTAATATTTACTTAATATTCATTTAGAGATCCATACTTGTCACTATGTAAATTCATACTGCTTTTCTTTTAATTCTTTCTATGCAGATGATAGCTTAGGTTCTAAACCTTGCAATTACTTCTGTCCTCTGTATACAGGTCTGGTTGACTTTTTCCCTTAAAATTTTTATAAAAGCAAAAGCAACCATGTTATTTTCTTAAGCAAGAGCAGGATTATTACTTTTAATAAAAATAAAAATTGTGCAATAGCATTATTCTGAGTATCTAATATAGGCATGGTCCATGCCATTGCTCAGTGACAGTGGGTCAAGCATCAGCCACTAGAATAAAGCCAAGAAAAGGAAGTTGATTCCACTTGTGAGTTAGTAAATAGATTTGGTTCCTGACCTCAGTTTTTTTTGTGTGTACGTATGGTGTGTATATGCCCTGAATTGTTGGTTGCCATTCAAAATGAATGTCATTTAGTTTAAGCATGTTTTACAGTTCACTCCAGCACTTCACTCTTAAGGGAAGAAAGAATGGTGTAGTCTGCTATTTGCTATATTAAAGACATCTATGAAAATCTGGGATGGCCTGTCACTATTGATATCACAAGTAGATTAGGAATGAGGAAGACATCAAAGAGATTGTGTGTGTTATTCATTCAAAGAACAAAAGTTGGGACAAACAAAAAAAAATATCCATTTTTCATCTTTAACTGAGATTTTTTTTTTTTTTATTATCTCTAGAACTGGAAATAATGGCCATTTCCCTGGTTGAAGAAGCCTACTTACTAAAGCCTAGTGCAGGATAGATTTGCTAATCTGTATATTTTAAATAGCCAAGGTTAAACTTTTATATGCAGAGGTTACAGTAAGACTTACAAGAGGCCTAGAGAAGTATTACAAAGACTACTTAAATCTCATCCTGTGGGAAACATTTATTACCCTTGTGTTTTGAGGTTTCTTGTTGCTTCCTCATGTACCCATATATTTCTTTCTACCTGTAATACCATACTTTTATATCCTGGTATGTATTACTTTTTCTTCTAGATTGTGAATTCTTGCAGAATGGAAGCTAACTATGACTTACTCAATTTTATATCCCTTTCACACAGTAACTGGCACTGAGCAAGTGCTGAGAAAGGTTCAGTGAATGAATGGAACACATATGTGGAATAGGAGAAAATGGATATTATGGGAGGGTGTAATTAAATACTGGTTAAGTATCTATAGCTTTTGCAGTTAGATAGATTCTTTGGTCACTTGCCAGGACTATGACTTTGAACATATATTTAAACCTGTACAGATCTTAACTTTTTCATCTTTAAGCCAAGATGGTTTTTTTTTTAGATTTTTTAAAAATTATTTATTTGAGAGAGAGAGAGAGTGCTCGCATGAGTTGGGGGGAAGGGCAGAGGGAGAGGGAGAAGCAGACTCCCCACTGAGCAGGGAGCTCAATACTGGGCTTGATATCAGGACCCTGGGATCATGACCTGAACTGAAGGCAGAAGCTTAACCAACTGAGCCACCCAGGTGTCCCTACATCAGAGTTTTTTATGAAGATACATATATAAATGTCAGGTGTATAAATACTTAAGTTCAGTACCTGGCACATGGGAAAATTTCCATTGTGCTATTGTTATTATATTAGAACTGGTACTTTGGTAAGAGTTAATTGTGTGTAAAAGAGCAGAGAAGACCTTTTTTTTAAGTGTCATTTGGTCATGAGATTTTCCTGTACCCTCTGCTACCTGCATTCCAAATCCCTTAGCCTTTTCTCCCTTCCTGTCTTTGTCTTTAATTTTCATTTCTAGTCTTAGTGGAAGAGGCTCAGTGAAGGCATGGAAATTGGGGTGATGGGCCTAATTTGATGTAATTCAGAGGTGGTCCTTTGTAGTAATCCAGTATAATTCTGTTTACATATTATATGCTTAATGGTACATGATAGTACAGAAATGAATGATAATTCATTTCCCTCTAACTTTATTATTGACCAGTAATCTCATTACTGGCTTCACATTTATTCTTTCAAACTCACATTCCCACCTCTTTGTGTATCTTTGTTAGCTTTAATAAAATTAATTTTTAAGAAAAAATTTTTTGAGCACAGCTGCCAAGTTGCACAGCACTCGGGGACACAACTCATATTGTACTCTTTGTCATAGAATCTATGAGAATGGCAATCTTTGTGGCACAATTCCATTCACATAGAATACAACTTGAATGGTATCTCCTGGACACTGATACCAAGTATCACTGTGAGCAACAAAAGCATATTGGTCTATCTATTATTAGTTTTCCTAATAGTGCTTCACTCTCTCCACTTGACAATGAAATTTAGGGAAAATAGCTCTCATTTCTAACTTAATAATTAAAATATATTTTCCATAATTAGGGCATAATTCAGTAATTTCATGAGTCAGAATATTTCAATAAGTAATATAACTTTAAAGAACAAATAAGGCACTGAATCTATTTTTATCTTTAATAAATTTGTACATTAATAAATGTACAAAGATTGTACATATTGTAGTGACTACCGTAAATTAAAACCATTTTGGATAAACTTTTTTTTTTAAAGATTTTATTTATTTATTTGACAGAGAGAGAGACAGCAAGAGAGGGAACACAAGCAGGGGGAGTGGGAGAGGGGAAGCAGACTTCCCACTAAGCAGGGAGCCCGATGAGGGGCTCGATCCCAGGACCCTGGGATCATGACCTGAGCCGAAGGCAGATGCTTAACAACTGAGCCACCCAGGTGCCCCTAAACTAAGTTTTTTAAGTGCATTTTATTTTAGAAGAGGGTCAAAGAACTTCACTTCAAACCTGTTTTCATATTTTAGGTTTTAAAATAATGCACAATTTTAATTTAAAGATATAAATTACATTATGTTTACTTAGAAGGAGAAAATATTGATTCGATTAAATGTATTAAATTTTGCAGAAAAGATACCTTATAATTTGGAATTTCCAGTTCTAAATAAAGAATATCAAAGACATTTCTTGAAATTCATATTGCAGAATTATTAAGGTTGCTATCACTTCCCCACATACCTATAAAATAGTTGTAGGACCATTCTTTTGTGTACATGAATTACACTCTGGCTAAGGATGAAAGGTTGTAAATGTCACTTATTCTTAAGAAACCCAATAGTAGTTGAGGCCAGCTATTTCCCTAGAAAATGCCAGTATAGCCTCAGTTCTATCACCGTTCCTCCACCAACATCACCATCAATGTATCACTCAGGATAACTAGAGGACTGCAGATTCAGGTGTTTAGCTTCATACTGAAGGATGCTTATGGTAAAACTGACTCTCTTCTTTTCCTACAGGAAGAAAGGAAGGGAGTGATCTGCTCCCCAGGTGGCCTGTGATGAGTCCTTTTAGAAAATCACTGAAATATTAAGAAGGTTCCCAAGAGGGGAGATAAGCATTTTTTTTTTAAAGATTTTATTTATTTATTCGACAGAGATAGAGACAGCCAGCGAGGGAGGGAACACAAGCAGGGGGAGTGGGAGAGGAAGAAGCAGGCTCGTAGCAGAAGAGCCTGATGTGGGGCTCGATCCCAGATCGCCGGGATCATGCCCTGAGCCGAAGGCAGACGCCCAACCGCTGTGCCACCCAGGCGCCCCAGGGAGATAAGCATTTTATTCCCCCGATGCCCAGTGGCACTTTTGCTGAGTTATAGAACCCACAGTGCCAAAATGGTGCTATGTCTTCTGAAAGGGATTTGGAAAGAATGCTTTTGGGAGAGTATTCTGGGTGTCTAGAATTGTGGCACCCCCTGCTGTGGGGAATATGAGAAGGGAGTATAAAATATGTCCCTTGAAATTTTGGGATGTCTTTGAAATGAGGTACTGAAATCAGACCTAGAAACTTCTACAAGTCAAGAGTATCTATAGATCAAGATTGCAGTTGTGCACATTCACAGGCTTGAACATGGCCTGGGGGTGCCTGACAAGAGACCATCTCTCTACATCCCACTTCTCTGTAATCTCAGAGGGTTCAGAGGAGAACTGAATCATTTTCTAGGGCTGCAGGTGAAGGAGCGCAAAGGCTAGTGATGTTACTGTGTATCTGGAGAGCTGGTAGTGCATGATGGGAAACTAAAGAGACCTGGTGGTCAGTAACAGAAGGCATGGAAGAAGAAGACTAGTTTTTGGTGTGTGTGTGTGTGTGTGTGTGTGTGTGTATTCTTTGGAACTTTCTATATATAAGATCATGTCATTTGTGAATAGAGATAGATTTATTTCTTCTTTTTCAATCTGGATGCTTTTTATCTTTTTTTCTTGCCTGATTGTCCTGGCTATAAGTTCTAGCACAGTGTTAAATAACAATACTAAAAGTGGGCATCCTTGTCTTCTTCCTGGTCATAGGGGAAGAACGTTCAGTTTTTCACCTTTGAGTACGATATTAACAACTGGATTTTCACAAATGCCTTTTATTATGTTGACAAAGTTCCCTTTTATTCTAGTTTTCTGAGTATTTTCTATCATTTTCTGAGTATTTTCTATCAGTTGATTTTTACTGTCAACTGTCAATTGAAATAGTCATTTGTTTTTTTCCCCCTTTCTTCTGTAAATGTGGTATGTTACACTGATTGATTTTCTTATGTTGAGCTACTCTCGTGTTCCTGGGATAAATCTCACTTGGTCATGGTGTATAATACTTTTAATATGGTCTTGGACTCAGTTTGCTACTATTTTGTTAATAATTTTGCATCAATATTTAGAAGGAATATTTGCAGCTTCCTTTTTTTTTTTTTCTGATTTTGTTATCAGGATAGTACTGGGTTCATAGAATGAAGTAGGAAGTGTTCCTTCTTCTACCTTCTGGAACATTATTAATTCTTTTCTCATTTTCTAATTATTAAAAATTATCTTTAATTCTTGTTTTTCGTTTTGTATTTATCATATTTTTTCAAATTTTTATTTAAATTCTAATTAATTAACCTATAGTGTAATACTGGTCTCAGGACTAGAATTCAGTGATTCATCACTTATATATGGGTGCTAATTCTTTAAATGTTTGGTAGAATTCATTAGTGGAACCTCTGATCATTGACTCTTTTTTTGGGTGTGGGGTTGATTTCGGTTATTGATTTGATTTCTTGTTATGAGTCTCTAAGTTTGGCATAATATCTCCAATTTCATTTCTGATTTTAGTTATTTGCATCTTTCCTTTTCTCCTTTGTGAGTCTAGCTAAAGGTTTGCCAATTTTTTGGTCTTTTGAATAAACCAACTCTTGGTTTTGTCAATTTTCTTTGCTTTTTTGCTCTATATTTCTTTATTTAATCTAGAATCTTTGTTGTTGTTGTTTTAACATAGTATTTTTAGTAAGTTTTGTCATAACTTGATAATGACTTTCCGTAGAATCTCCTACTTATGATTGACTTGCATAGTATAATTACAGAGAAGGTTGTTTTACAGATATGACTGAAGACTTCATTGTTTGCTAATGAATGATCCTCGATAATCATATCATCCTCAGTGATGTCTGTTAAATTGTTTTTTTAATAATATTTTTTATTATATTATGTTAGTCACCATACAGTACATCCCTGGTTTCTGATGTAAAGTTCGATGATTCATTAGTTGTGTATAACACCCAGTGCACCATGCAATACGTGCCCTCCTTACTACGCATCACCAGCCTATCCCATTTCCCCACCCCCCTCCCCTTTGAAGCCCTCAGTTTGTTTCTCAGAGTCCATAGTCTCTCATGCTTCATTCCCCCTTCTGATTACCCCCCCTTTCTTTATTCCTTTCTTCTCCTACTGATCTTCCTAGTTCTTATGTTCCATAGATGAGAGAAACCATATGATAATTGTCTTTCGTTGCTTGGCTTATTTCACTTAGCATTATCTCTTCCTCCATCCATGTTGCAGCAAATGTTGAGAAATCATTCTTTTTGATAGCTGAGTAATATTCCATTGTATATATGGACCACATCTTCTTAATCCAGTCATCTGTTGAAGGGCATCTCAGCTCCTTCCACGATTTACCTACTGTGGACAATGCTGCTATGAACATTGGGGTGCATATGGCCCTTCTCCTTACTACGTCTGTATCTTTAGGTTAGATACCCAGTAGTGCAATGGCTGGATCATAGGATAGCTCAATTTTTATAATCTTTATTATTTTCTTCCTTATGCTAGCTTTGAGGGTTGTTGGTTTTTTTTTTCTTATTTTTTTTTTTTTAGTTCCTTAAGGTGTATTCTTAAGTTAGTGATTTGAGACCTTTCTTCTTGTTTGATGTGTTTACTACTATAAATTTACTCCAAGTATTGCTTTTGCTGCATTACATAATTTTTTTTCTATTTTTTTCATTTTTTCTCTAAGTATTTTTAAAATTTTCATGAGATTTTTTCTTTGACACGTTGGTTGTGTAAGAGTTTATTATTTAAATTTTCAGCTATTTGGGGATTTTCCAGTTTCCCTTCTATTGTTGATTTCTTACTTCATTCCATTGTATCTGGAGAAGATATTTTGCAATAATTTCAATAAAGTTTTTTGATTTTTTTGTGGTCTAATATATGATTTGTCATGGAGAATACACCACATGCACTTGAAAAAAATGTTCATTCTACTGTTGTTGGGTTGAATGTTCAATATTCATCTGTTGAGTCCGGTTGGTTTATAGTATTTTTCAAGTCTTCTGTTTATTTATTGATCTTCTATCTAAATGTTTTATCCAGTATTGAAAGTGGGGTTTGGAGTTTCTAGCTATTATTGTAGAACTGTCTGCTTCTCTCTTCATTTCTGTCAGTTTCCTTAATTTATTTTGTGTCTCTGTTGTTGGTGCATATATGTGTATAATTGTTTTATCTGATTTAAATTGTCTCTTTTATCAATACACAATTCCCTTCTTTGTCTCCTGCAATAGGTTTTGGATTAAATTTTAATTTGTCTGATGGTGATGTAGCTACAGAAGTTCTCTTGCTTATTATTTACAGGGAATGTCTTTACTCATCCTTTCACTTTGAATCAATTTGTGTGTTTGGATCTGAAATAGGTCTTTTATAGATAGCATATGGTTGGATCACATTTTCTTATTTATTCTGTCAATCTGCCCTTGGGGGAGTTTAATCCATTTCCATTTAACATAATTACTGATGAGGAAGGACTTCTGTCATTTTGCTGTTTGTTTTTTGTATGTCATACCTTTTTTATTCATTATTGCCCATGGTACTGACTTCTGTGTTTAACTGATTTTTATAGTGTATCTTTTGGATTCCTTTTTCCTCTCCTTTTGCATATTTTTTTAAAAGATATATTCTAAGTGGTAAACCATGAGTATTTCAGTTAGCATCCTAAATTTATAACAATTTAGTTTGAATTGATACCAACTTGGCTTCAATAGTATATACTCTGCTCCTACATAGCTCAACTCTGTCCTTTTACATTATAATTATTACAAATTAAATTTCTACACGTTTTATGCCCATTAACAGATACTTATAATTGTTGTTTTATGCACTTGTCTTTTAAATCACATAGAAAATAAAATGATGAGTTGTAAACAAAAAATACAATAATACTGATTTTTATATTTACCTTAATATGTATCTTTTTTAGAGGATTTATTTATTTATTTATTTATTTTAGAGAGAGAATGGGGGAGCTGGAGAGGCAGAGGGAGAATGAGAGAGAGAATCTCAAGCAGACTCCTTGCTGACCATGGAGCCTGATGTGGGGCTTGATCTCATGACCCTGAGATCATGACCTGGACTGAAATCAAGAATCAGATGTTTAAGTGACTGAGCCACCCAGGCACCCCCTTCATATATATATTTATTGGTTATTTATTTTTTTATTTATTTATTTATGGTAATGGTTTCTAGTCTGGCATGCTATCATTTCAGTCTGAGGGATCCTCTTTAGCATTTTTGGGGGGACAGTTTTGTTGACAGACTCCCCCAGCTCTTGTTATCTGGAAATGTCTTCACTTTTTCTTCATTTTGAATGATGGTTTTGCTGGATATATAATCATTGACCTTTTCTTCCTGCACTTTACAGATGTCCCACTCCCTTCTGGCCTTCATGATTTCTGATTAGAAATCTGCTTATAATCTTATTGATAATTCCTTGATGTTTCTTTCTAACTGCTTTCAATACTCTCTATCTTTGGCTTTTGACAATTTAATTATAATGTGTCACAGTGTGGATCTGCTTGTGTTTGTTCTGGAGTTAATTGAACTTCTTGAATGTGTAGATACATGTCTTTTATCAAATTTGGGAAAATTTTAGCCATTATTTCATCCAATGCCCTTTCTGCTTCTTTTTCTTTCTTCTCCTCTGGGGATTTTCATGGATGTAAAGTGCATTTGATGGTATCTCACACATCTCTTAGGCTTCATGTGGTTTTCTTCATTCTTTTTTCTTTCTGATCTCAGATTGGATAATTTCAATTCAAGCTGTTTTTTTTCTTCTGCATGTACAAATCTACAATTGAAACCTTCTAGTGAGTTTTCATTGCAGTTTATTATAGTTTTACCTCCAGAATTTGCTTCGTTCCTTTTAGCAATTTTGATCTCACTATTGATACTCTGTTTGGTAAGTCTAATATCTATGCTTCCTCAAGGAGAATTTTATAAATATTTTTTTTCTGTGTATGAGCCATACTTTCTTGTTTCTTTGCATGTTTCATAATTCTTTGTTAAAAATTTGACATTTTGAAAATTACAATGTGATAACTCTGGAAACCAAATACTTTGCTCTACTCAAGGTTTGTTTTGTTCTATGCTGTGTGCTTTAGCTATTTGTGTGCCTAGTGACTTTCTAAACTTTTTTTTTAAAAATATTTCTTCTTAGTCATGTGGATTTCTGAGAAAGGGAATGAGAGCAAGAAAGTGAAAGGAGACAGAGGCCAAGAGAGATAGGGACAGAGAGAAAAGAAAGAATAAAAGAGAGAGAGAGAAGAGAAGAGAAGAGAAGAGAAGAGAAGAGAAGAGAAGAGAAAAGGAAAGGGGGGAGGAGAGGAGAGGAGCCTGAATTTCTTCCTGTTTTTGCTGATTGTGTGTGTGTGTGTGTATGTGTGCACATGCGTGTGAGTGTGTGAGTGTTTGAGACATTCCTTTAATCCATTGCCAGGTGGTTTACACTCTAACTTAGTCTTCACTTCTTACTTGCACTGAACCTAAAGATCAGTCAGAGCTAAAAGCTTAGGGTCTTCTTAAGTCATTTCTGTCTTAGTTCACTGGGCTACCATAACAAAAATACCATAGACTGGGTGACTTAAATAAGAAACATTTATTTCTCATAGTTCTGTAGGCTGGGAAGTCCAAGACCAAAGCACTAGCAGATTCAGTGAATAGTGAGTGCCCACTTGCTAATTCATAAAGGCTGTGTTTTTACTGTGTTCTCACATGGCAGAAAGACTAGCAAGCTCTATGGGTTCTCTTTTATTAATGCCCATTTCTAAAGCCTCCATTCTCATGACTTAATCACTTCCCTGTGCTCCCATTTCTTAATTCCATGACATTGGGAGTTAGGATTTCAATGGAAGAATTTTGGGAAGACACAATATATAGTCCATAACAGTATGCATTCTGCTTTAGGCATGTATGTGACTTTCTAAATTCCCCTATTATACATGGGTGATTTTGAATGCCCTAATTTCCAAAAAAATCACTCTCTACAGATTTTCTTTCCAAGACATACTGCTCTGTTATTCCCTTCAACTGTAATTATTTTTACTGTGGGTTGTTCATATGTCTTATAGTGTTTTTGAGGAATGCTTGTTACTTTGCCAAACTGAATGATTTTGAGTTAGGTAAAACAAAGTACCTTAGGTCAGTCCTTTATTATTTCTTAATTAGGTTATAAAAGACAAACACAATTCTTTGAGGATAAGGTCTTCTCTGCTCTCTCTAGAACCAGGAACCAGGAATAGGAATGTTGTCTGCCATCTTCAAGACTGCTGCCAGGTCAACAAAAGAAATGGTGTAAGGTCAAATAAAAATGCCACAAAGATTACCTGGTGCTTTGTTTTTTGTTTTTATTTTACAATAACCTTTAGTATGCAATGATTCTGTGATTTAAATAATATTTTCACATACACCATTTTTGTTAAAATATACTTAAGAGACTTATAATATTTTAGTATTTCTTTAATTTCTTATACAAATTCCACAATCTTGTCATACAACCCATCTATAATATGATTAAATACTTGTTGAAATAATTTTTTTCTTACTATCTTTAGCTTTAATGACTTGATTCAATGTCTAAAAAATTTGATTATTCTTTTATCATTTTGAGGCATACTTTGCTTTTTGCTTCAGTCTATTTTTTAACATTGCTCTCAAAATATTGTCTTATTAAAATGATGGTATAAGGCATGTAATATAAAATTTACCATTTTCATTATTTTTAAGTGTGCATTTCAGTGTGCATTTTTAATGTTCATTTCCATGTTAATGTGTAACTGTCACCACCATCCATCCTCAGGACTTTTTTCATCTTGCAGAATTAAACCTCTATACCCATTAACAGTAACTCTCCATTTTCCCCTTCCTCCAGCCTCTAGCAACCATCATTCTACTTTCTGTCTCTATGAAGTTATCTCTCTGAATTTATAACTGGCTTATTTCTCTTAGTGTAGTGTCTTTAAGGTTTATTCAGATTGTATCATGTGTCAGATGTCTTTCCTTTTTAAGGCTCAATAATATTCTTTTGTAGATGTGCATCACATTTTGCTTATTCATTTTTCTATAGACGGACACCTGAGTTGCTCTTAGTTGCTTTTTTTGCCATTGTGAATAATGCTGCTATGTATATGGGTATATATTGCTACCATTTTTACCTTGCTTTTTTTTTCGTGATTTAAGATTTTCTTGGTTACTATAAACATTTGACTATTGTCCAGAATTCTAACAAAGTTGGTCCTCATAGTTTTGTTTGAGGTTTTGATGTTTTTTCTAGAGAGACAGCCCTTACAGCTACCTAATCCATCATTTTCACTGATGTCACCTGTCATTCTCATTTGCTCAAAATTATGCAGTGGAGTTTTCCAGAGGCTATATGACATATGATAATTTTGTCACTCTAACATCACTTTGAGGGAAGTCATTCAGAATTAAAGAAAAGTAATAGAGTATTTGAAATATAGACATGATGAACTCTTTAAAAAATCCTTTGTTGTAGCATTTGCAAGTATTGATGTAAAGCCCATTTACACATCTTACAGGTTAAGATATTGTAGTATATTGGTTGGGAAAGCATACGTGAGTGCCGAGCAAATAACATCACCTTGAACATTTGACTTTGCTAAATGTCTTTGGAATAAATGACAAAAGTAAAGGAAATTATGACACTGCTACAGTCTAACAATATGATAACTCACTAAATTAATGATTTAGCTGCAAACATAAAAACTGAATTAATATCTGTAGGTTTATACTTTTTTTTAAAAGATTTATTTATTTATTTTAGAGAGAGAGTATGAGGGGGGAGGGGCAGAGAAAGAGGGAGGGAGAGAATCTCAAGCAGACTCCTTGCTGAGCTCGGAGCCTGACTCATGACTTGCTCTCAAGATTCTGAGATCTTGACCTGGGCTGAAATCAGGAGTCAGACACTTAACCAACTGAGCCACCCAGACACCCTTGTACTTTTGGTTTTATAATGGAAATATCTATAGACATCAGTGGACTTACTGTTTTGCTTTTATTTGTTGATTTTTAGCCCCAATTAGTCACGAAGGAGATCTTTTATGTGTATGCTTAATAGCAAACAAGTAGTGGTACTTAAATATCTAATTTTTAAAATATTTAATAATTATTTGTTACATTTTCTCTCTAATCCCAAAGGATTTTAATTATTTCACTGTGGATGTGGAGAAAGGAATGAAAAGATTTCATTCAACATTCATGGGGGAAGAGAATACAAAATGGATGTGGCAGATGGGCCAGTAATTAGGAACGGAAGGATGACGGTAAGAACAGTCTCTTTTTATAGAATTGCTTAAGTCTGAAAGAAAAACCCACTGTGGTATTAGAAGAGCGCTGAAGCATGGTAGTAGACAAACAGGCTTGATATAGGTTTTGCCTTTTTTCCATTTCATGACTCAGTTTTTTTTAAAGATTTGGCCAAATGTTACTTAAGAATTGTAATATCTCACATTTCCTTACAGCTTATAGACTTCTAATTGGGAAATCTCAATGTTATATATATTTTTTTCTCTAAATAATATATATACATTTTACCTCTAAAGAGTCAACTAAAGAAAATAGACAAAGTGTTCTAAGAAATAGCTTAAAAGAGAAACATGTTTCTCCATAATATTTTTTGTGGTTTGATGATTAAATTTTCAACTGGGATTGAATCTTTGGAAATTTACTTTTTGTTTTATGCACCCCCCCATGTTTATTCATCAAATGCTTCTGTGTTTCTTTGGAAATATTTCATTTTTATTGACTGGTCTTGTGTCCTTGAAATTGGGCAGACAGAAGTGTATGGAGAAAGGGAATCTGGGCTTCTTGAATATATCTTTGCTTTAAAAATGGTGGCAGCGAGACATTTGTCAATTACAGTGTAAGTTGAGGGTGGATTTTTTAATGTAATAGTTACTATGAAGCATATTATTTAAATTGTTGAATAACTTTTTCAACTCGTGTTTTTTCCTGAGAAAACTTGTACTGATGGTACTAAATCAATAGTGAGTAAAACCGATGACCAAATTATACTAGTCATTTTATTCTTTACTGCCATGCCCTCATGTTAAAATTAAATGGCTGTTTCATTTAGGAATGTCCTTGATAAAGAAGTAAAAATTATTAATTTTTTTAGTGTTTGACCCATTAGTTCACTTTTTATAATATTCTATGGAAAATATACATAAAGAACTTTTGTTGTATACCAAAGTGCAGTGATTACTTTGGGGAAAAGAATTTGTGAGATTTATTTGAGTTGTGGGCTGAACCAGCCCATTTTTCAAGGTACAAAAATTTTACTGGAAGAATAACTAAAGGACAATTATGATTTGGGGACTAGGATATTTGACAAATGTTTTCTTGAAAATGAGCAAAATCAGCCTGCCACTAAAAAAAAAAAAAAATAACTGATGGCATTTGTTATCAAAGATAAAACTTCAGCTTTAAATTAAAAAATGAGAATTTTGGAAAATATGTGCTTAACAGTATGAGCTTGACAGTTTCCCAATACTAAAAAAAAAAAAAAAAAATTCTGATAAGATTAACGGTGATATTGGGGCGCCTGGGTGGCACAGCGGTTAAGCGTCTGCCTTCGGCTCAGGGCGTGATCCCGGCGTTATGGGATCGAGCCCCACATCAGGCTCCTCCGCTATGAGCCTGCTTCTTCCTCTCCCACTCCTCCTGCTTGTGTTCCCTTTCTCGCTGGCTGTCTCTGTCGAATAAATAAATAAAATCTTAAAAAAAAAAAAGATTAATGGTGATATTAACTAATATGATTTCTTGACATACCAACATTTGTATTATCTGCATATCTCAGTGAACAAGTATTATTTATTTATTTGAACAAGTATTTTTTAAATGATCAGTGTATGCTATTATTAAATCATGCATAGATAAAAGATCCATTGAAAGGCATGATAGACCACAGATTGTGAAAAGTTTATTGATCTTGTTTCAGAGTGTACTAATTTTTAAGCAACGGATTTTTTTTGTGGTAAAAAATACATAACATAAAATTTACCACCTTAACTTAATTGTACAGTTCAGTTGCGTTAAGTGTATTTACATTGTTTTGGAACAGATCTCTGGAGCTTTTTCATCTTGCAAATCTGAAACCCTATATTCATTAAACAATAACTTACCTCTTCTCCCTCCTCTCACCTCCTGGCAACCACCATTCTATTTTGTTTTTATGAATTTAACTATTTTAGATATCTCCTAAAAGCAGAATCATATTTGTCTTTTTGTGACTGGTTTATTTCACTTAGCATAATGTACTCAAGATTTACACATGAAGCATGTGACAGGATTTCCTACCTTTTTAAGGGTGAATAATATTGTTTTGTGAATATGCCACATTTTATCTATCCATTGACCTGTTGACAAACATTTGGGCTGCTTCCATGTCTTGGGTATTATAAATGGTGCTGCTATAAACATGAGTGTGCAAATATCTCTTACAGACTCTGCTTTCAATTCTTTTTGGGTTGTAGAAATTTTTTTTTTCTTTTTTGAGGGGGATTATAGGATTTTTTGAATTGCTTTCAACTCTTTCAGATATACCCCAGAAGTGGGGTTACAAGACCATATGGTAGTTCTTTCTTTAAATTTTTTAAAGAATCCAATACTGGTTTTTATAATGGTTGGACTATTTCACGATACCACCAATACTGCCCAACGGTTATAATTTCTCTATATCCTCGCCAACACTTGTTCTATTTTCGCTTGTTTTATCTTGTTTTTGGTAGTAGGCATCCTAAATGGATGTGAAAGAATATCCCATTTTGATTTGCATTTCTCTGATGATCAGTGATGTCGGGCATCTTTTCATATGCTTGTAAGTCATTTGTATGTCATCTTTGAAGAAATCTCTAGTCAAGATCTTGACCATTTTTTAACTGGGTTATTTTTGTTGTTGAATTGTAGGAGTTCTTCATATATTATGGCTATTAACTCCTTATTAGATATATGATCAGCAAATATTTTTGCCTAGTTGCAGCTTTCTTCTATTTGTTTCAGATTTTACCTGTTTTCTCACTAGTGTCTTTTTGTATTGCAGTATGCAATCCAGAATTTCACATTGCATTTAGTTGTATTTTTAGAGACAATTTCTCAGTCTTTATATTGTGTCTGACAATTTTGAAGAGGGCAGGTATTTTATAGAATCTTCAATTTGGGTTTCCTTATGGTTAGACTGGGATTATGAGTTTTCTGGAGGGGTAACACTGAAATGAAGTGCCCTTCTCACTACAGAAACTCAGCATAATTTATCACTTGTTATGTTAACCTTGATCACTTGAGGTAGTGCCTGTCAACTTCAATGATAAAGCTACTTGTTTTTCCATTTCTATACTCTTTTTGGACGTGAGTCACTAAAGTTCCCAAGTCCAGACCCCACTTGGGGTAGGGAGGTGAGAATTAAGCTCTACCACCTGGTGGGGCATTTTTAAGGAGTGAATAAATATTTTTAAATGTATCACCTTAAATTTCTAATATGGTATATGTCTACATAAATAAAATTCTAAGGCTTCCAATCATTTTTAAGAGTGAAATGGAATCCTAAAACCAACAATTTTGATAGCCACTGGTCTACCTTTTGAAATCTACTATATCCTGTTAGCCAATTTTGTCTCCAATAACTACATATTTGATGATATGATACTTCACTGTTGTGTAGTTGCTTCTTTTAAATACATCTCCATGTCCAGACTTTATTTCATTCTTACATAGTTTATTGCTGTAGTTCTTTAAATGTTATTGTTCCATACTTTCCCCATTTAGAGGTGGAAAAGTAATCTCAGAAAGCTAACTGACTCACCTAATCATACCTAAAACCTTTGTCTTTCTACTTCTCTACCAATCTTCTTCATTATACTGCATGCACTTATTCCTATAGCTGTACTCATTTCAAGCGACCAAGAATGCATGCCATAAACTTTTTTTGTGAGAAACATACTAAAAGATAACAGTATAATGTTAAATGAAATCCATTTAAGGACTGTTAAAACAAAAACTCAAGTATCATTCTAAGAAAAGTGGTCATGTTCAAGCCACACAAAAAGGATCAACTGTGACAAAAGTTTTTGTATCACTAGAACTACAGGATTTCTATAACTTATGAAAGAGGACTTTTCCCCTCATAGAAATTTAAGCAACCTTTTAATTCATTTAACATTATGATGGTTATAATAATTGGAATTATTTTGCCCTTGTCCAGCTTGTGGAGTATTAAAGACACCATTGTAATGTCTTAAATTAGAAATATATTCTCATAAGAACAGTGGAAAAAATTAAATTTTCTTCTCAAATGCTCTTGAATTCTTTCATAAGTTTCTAAGCCAAAACAGTACATTACTGCAGAGCTTAATAGAATAGAGCTTCTAGGATAGAAATGCCCTAACAGAAACTTTTACACCACTGTTTCTTTAAGTGGCGCAATGATAGAGACACAAGCTTTTGTATTCTGAAAGATATTGTGCTTCGCATGTGCTGTTCAAAGCATTGGCCAGTCTATATTTCACATTAATCAGAATCATCTAGGGGGCTTTTTAAAATAATGAACCCCACCTATAACCTACTGAATCAGAATCTGATTGTGACTTTACAGTCTCAGTCTTTAATATTCATGACATAATTTTTGTTCATCCTAACATGTCAAGTCACTAAAGTAGAAGAAAGCACTTAGGTGACCTTTTGCTTCAAGAGGTCATTTTGATAGTAAGAGAGCTAACTCATTATGTGCTCTCACCAAGAATAGTCTAGGGTTCTGATGGTAATAGAGACTGGGTAAGATGGTAAGACCTGGTCTAGGATCAAATACAAGGATATCTCAGTGTATCAGACTAAATTTTTGAAGGTACAACTCTTTAAAGCCTGTCAGGAATGAAAAAGTACTTAGGTAAGACACTTGATCAAGGGTAGGTTCATCTTGGATTCGGAATTACCAGGATGGCTGCACTCTTGAAGGCCTGGAGCCCTAGTTCCATCAATATGCCACCATTAACCTAAAATGTACAGTACTCTGAAACTTTTATCTGATTGGCAACTCCATAATTATAGAGGAAAAAAGAATTTCCTAATCTGCATCTTCACTGCTTTTGTACTAACCCCTTCGTGAACGTAGGGAATTTAAAAAATGGTGTTAAGGAAGCCCTACCATTTTAGCCATTATGCCTAAAATTTATCTTTTTATTTTCCCTGAACCCAGTTATAATTCATTTGCAGTAAAGATAAACTCATTTATATATTTCAGTTCCAAAATTATAATAGAGGCATTATTTGAAGAAAAACTGCAGTTATGGAAAAGAATTTACTTGAGCATAAGTACAATTAATCAAAAATACTATTGTAAATTTTCCATGATTTAAAGAGAAAAAAAAGAGAATGTTTAGTAAAGAAAGTTGCATGTAATTCATAAATCTGTTATCAATGCAGATGACTCCTAATCCCCACTCTAAAGAGAATGTGAACAGGAGTGTATCCAAGGATTCTTTCATACATCAGTGACAAGAATGCTTATGGAACAGGAGAAGGGAGTGAAATTATGGTACTCTTTAGCCAAGATTCCTCTCAGTGCCAAAACAACAATAACAACAAAAAACCTCCCAGGCCTTTTTTGGTTAGAATCAATTCCAGAAAGTTTTAAAATCTGTATGAAAATAGTTTGCGACACAATTTGATTATGTTTGCTTGTGTTAGAAGTCCTTCCTACAGTGTGGTAGTAAATCTTATTAAGTAGAGTTCTTAGTTCTCATTACAACAAAGCCAATATTTTTCTTCATCAGGCTACACCTCCAAGTACAGCTGGAGCGACCATAACAAGTTAAGAAAAATTTGCATTTAATGACTAGAAATTTCATCATAATATTTTAAATAAGTTTTTTCATTTACACATAAGTTCATGACTTGAAATTGGTAATTGAATGTGGGATTAGAACAAAGGGTTTAAATGAGATATTAATCTGAAAAAATCTAATATAGAGTTTGGGTGACAAAGGGATGGTAAAAGGGACTTGGATATATTTATAGGTAAGTTGGTAATAGGAGCCTGGAAATACAGTGACATGTCCACATTGGAGAATATATCTGTTCTGTGAATCAGTACTTTATGTAAGAAGTTTAAGAAAATGGGCGCACCTGGGTGGCTCAGTCGTTAAGCGTCTGCCTTCAGCTCAGGGTGTGATCCCGGCATTCTGGGATCGAGCCCCACATCAGGCTTCTTTGCTGGGAGCCTGCTTCTTCCTTTCCCACTCCCCTTGCCTGTGTTCTCCCCCTCTCGCTGGCTGTCTCTCTCTGTCAAATAAATAAAATCTTAAAAAAAAAAAAGTTTAAGAAAATGTATTTTTTATATGGTATTCTTATTCCTTCAGAACAAGAAAGGAATGGTACATTGATACTCATATACCTACTGTAGGTTATATGGAAACATTGTTAGCCTCATTTGCTGCACCTGTTATCTTGTCATATTTCAAGTATCTTGTATTCATCTGTTGTGAATACTAAAATCAAATGTGTCCTTACTGGTTCCCAGCAATCATACTGTATTACCCTAGACCTTTTCTTTCTTGAATGCCTTTTCCATAACTTCTCCTCTTTGACCAAACTTTTGATATCACCTGATTTATTTTCAAATTCACAGAAATGAAAGAAGGAATCAAAGAGTGCTTATAATTTCCCACTACATTAGTGTCCCATCACCTATATCCATGTACTCTGCCCCTTTGCCTGTTACTGTGGATGTATTGTCCATATTCAAGCCAATATTTATACTTTTGCATTACATCATTTCCCTGTTGTTCACTCAAAAAAACACATTCTACTAATTCTGCTTTCTGCTTCATCACTTCCCTCTCATTATTGGATTATTGGTATCAGCCTATAAAAAACACAAACAAGACCCCTCAATATCCCCCCAAACTATAATGGCTTCCAATTAAAAAATTATAAAATAACCAAAAAATTCTTTGATCCAGTCTCACCATTTTTCTTTAGGTATTATCTCTTTTTCCTCTTCCATTTTATTTAATTTAATTTTTAAAATTTTAATTTCTATATAGTTAATATACAGTGCTATATCTGTTTCAGCTGTGCAATACTGTTACTCAACAATTCTACACATTACTCAATGCTTATCGTGACAAGTCTTTACTTAATCCCATTCACCTATTTCACCCATCTTCCCACCCACCTTTTTTTCTGGTAACCATTATTTTGTTCCCTATAGTTAAGAGCCTATTTTGGCTTGTCTGTTTTTTCTTTATTCAGTTGCTTTGTTTCTTAAATTGCACATATGGGTGAAATCATATGATCTTTGTCTGCCTCTGACTGACTTATTTAGCTTAGCATTATACTCTCTAGCTCCATTCATGTCCTTGCAAATGGCAAGAGTTCATTCTTTTTGATGGCTGAATAATATTCCATTATATATATATATATACACACCACCTCTTCTTTATCCATTCACTAATCTCTGGACACTTGGGCTGCTTCCATATCATGGCTATTGTAAATAATGCTGCTGTGAACATTGGGTTCCATGTATCCCTTTGAGTTAGTATTTTTGTATTCTTTGGGTAAATACCTACTACTGCAATTACTGGATCATAGGGTAGTTCTATTTTTAACTTTTTGAGGAACCTCCATACTGTTTCCATAGTGGCTGCACCTGTTTGCATTACCACCAACAGTGCAAGAAGATTCCCCTTTCTCTGAATCCTCATCAACACCTGTTTTTTCTTGTGTTGTTGATTTTAGCCATTCTGACAGGTGTAGAGGTGATATCTCATTGTAGTTTTGATTTGCATTTCCCTGATGATAAGTGATGAAGGGCATCTTTTCATGTGTCTGTTGACCATATGGATGTCTTCTTTGGAGAAACATTTGTTCATGTCTTCTGCCTGGTTTTTAATTGCATTAGTTGTTTTTTGGGTGTTGAGTTGTGTAAGTTCTTTATATATTTGGATACTAACCCTTTATCAGATATGTCATTTTCAAATATCTTCAACTATTCCATAGGTTGCCTTTAGTTTTGTTGGTTGTTTCCTTTGCTGTGCAGAAGCTTTTTATGTAGTCCCGACAGTTTATTTTTGCTTTTGTTTCCCTTGGCTCAGGAGTCATAACTAGAAAAAAGTTGCTACAACCAATGTCAGAGAAGTTACAGCCTGTGCTCTCTTCTAGGATTTTTATGGTTTCAGGTCTTAAAATTAATCTGTTTTGAATTTATTTTTGTGTGTGGTGTAAGAAAGTGCTCCAGTTTCTTTCTTTTGCATGTTGTTGTCCAGTTTTCCCAATACTATTTCTTGAAGAGATGGTCTTTTTTTTCCATGGGATATTCTTTCCTGCTTTGTCAAAGATTAATTGAGTGTGTAATTGTGGGTCCATTTCTGGGTTCTTTATTCTGCTCCATTGATCTATGTGTCAGTTCTTGTGCTGTTACCATACTGTCTTGATGACTACAGCTTTGTAATATAGTCCAGAATTGTGATGCCTCCAGCTTTTCTTTTCTTTTTCAAGGTTTCTTTGGCTCTTTCAGGTCTTTTCTGGTTCCATGAAAATTTTAGGATTGTTTGTTCTAGCTCTGTGAGAAATGCTGGTGGTATTTTGATAGGGATTTCATTGACTGTGTAGATTGCTTTGAGTAGTATAGACCTCTTAACAATATTTGTTCTTCCAATCCATGACCATGGAATGTCTTTCTATTTCTTTGTGTTGTCTTCAATTTCTTTCATCAGTGTTTTATAGTTTTCAGAGTACGGGTCTTTCACCTCTTTGGTTAGGTTCATGCCTAAGTATCTTATTACTTCTGGTGCAATTGTAAATGGGATTGTTTTCTTAATTTCACTTTGTGCTGTTTCATTATTAGTATATAAGAATGAGACAGATTTCTATATGTCAATTTTGTATCCTGAGAGTTTACAGAATTTGTTTATCAGTTCCAGCAGTTTTTTGTGGAGTCTTTCAGGTTCTCTCTATATAGTATTATGTCATCTGCAAATAGTGACTGTTTTACTTCTTCCTTACCAATTTGGATGCCTTTTATTTCTTTTTGTTATCTTGGTGCTTGGGGTAGGAATCCCAGTACTATGTTGAATAAAAGTGGTGAGAGTGGAAACCCTTGTCTTTTTCTTGATCTTATGGGAAAGGCTTTCAGTGTTTCCCCATTGAGGATGATGCTAGCTGTGGGTTTTTCATGTATGGCCTTTATCGTGTTGAGGTATGTTGCTCGTAAACCTACTTTGTTGAGAATTTTTATCCCGAATGGATGTTGTATCTTGTCAAATACTTTTTCTGTGTGTATTTAAATGATTATATGCTTCTTTTCCTTTCTTTTATTGATGTGATGTATCACATTGATTGATTGTAAATATTGTACCACCTTTTCAACCCAGGGTTAAATCCCACTTGATTTTGTTGAATGATTTTTTTAATGTATTGCTGTATTTAGTTTGCTAGTATATTTTTGAGGATTTTGCATATATGTTCATCAAATATTGGGTTATAGTTCTTTATTTGTGGTTTCCTAACTCTATACTGTCACTTTTGGTCTCTCCTTTTCCTTCAAAGAGTCCCTTTTGGTAGTTCTTGCAGGACAGGTTTAGTGGTCAGGAATGNNNNACCTTTAGTTTTATTTGTCTCAAAACTCTGAATGATAGTCTTGCTGGATTGAGTATTTTTGGCTGCAGGTTTTTCCACTCAGCAGTCTGAATATATCATGGGATTCCTTTCTGGCATGGAGAGTTTCTGCTGAAAAATCTGCTGAAAGCCATGTCGGATTTCCTTTATGCGTAACTGTCTTCTTTTGTCTTGCTGCTTTTAGTATTTTTTCTTAATCATTCATTATATTTTTTCAATTTTAATCACAATATATTTTGTTGTGGATCTACTTTTGTTGATTTTGTTGGGGGTTCTCTGCCTCCTGGATTGAATATCAGTTTCCTTGCCCAGATTAGGTAAGTTTTCAGCTATTATAACTTCAAATAAATTCTCTGTCCCCTTTCCTCTCTCTTCTTCTTCTCTGACTCCTATAATGTAAATGTTATTATGTTTAATGGAGTCATTGAGTTCCCTAAGTCTATTCTTATTTTGCAGAATTCTTTTTTCTCTCTTTTGTTCAACTTGATTACCTTACATTATTCTGTCTTCTAGGTTATTAACTCATTCCTCTGCTTCTTACGGCTTGCTGTTCATTCCATCAAGTACGTTTCCCATTTTATTGAGCCCCTTATATCTGCTATGTTGTTCCTTATTTCTGTGTTAATGGTCTCACTGATGTCCTCCACTCTTTTCTGAAGTCTCTGAGTATCCGTATGATCATTATTTTACTTGTATCTGTTTAACTTAGATCTCCAGCCATGGCCTTACCCTGTCCTTTCATTTTGGGAAAATTCTCTGTCTTCTCATTTTGTGTAAGTCTCTGTGCTTATTTCTCTGAGTTAGGAAAGTCAGCTATGTCTCCTGTTCTTGAGGGTAATTGCTTTATGAAGAAGAGGTTCTGTAGTGCTCTGCAGTGTAGTGTCCCCTGTTCCCTGGTGCCTGGCACTTCCAGGAGTATTTCCAGTGTGTACTGCATGAACTCTGCTGTTATGTCCTGGCCACATTATCCTTCAGGCCAGTCATCTAGAGGCTCCCTTTGCCTGTTGTGGGCAATGTTTTGTCCTTGCCCTGAATGTGGGAGTTTTAACTAGTTATGCTCTGGTCTGCTTGTGAAATGAGACTGTTGCTGCTGCCACTGGAACTGGGGGTTTGCAAAACTCCCAGGTCAAGAGACATGGTGTTGGCAGGGGTTTGGGCTGGTCTTCTGGAGGAGGAGGCCCACCACTGGTACTGAGGGAAGTGTAATTGGAAAAGGCAGTTCTTCTAGAGTGGGTGGGGGTGAGCATTGATGTAAGCAAGTTAGGTAGTGAGTGTTGTGTTGGTACCCACGAGTGTCCCTCTGCTTACTGAGGGGTGAGGGAGGGAAATGGTGCCTGCCAGTTCCTTTATTCCTGGAGGGGTCACTCCATGAATGCTGTTTCTCCAGGACATAGTTCATGAGCAGCTAACCTCCCCATGTGTGCCCCTGGTACCCTTTAGAGTACTTTTCACAGGCTGTATTTCCGTGGGCTGTTTGTCCTGCCTTCTCTCCAAGAGCAGTCCCAATGTCCTTGGAGCTCTCTCAGAGCCAAGCCTGCTGACCTTTAAAACTGAAGGCTTAAAGCCCCATTGGTTGCTAGAACTCACAATTTCAGGCCTTCTCATTTTCCACACCTAATGCTATGGGGATTCGTTTGCCTGATGTGCTCCCCTGTGTACTAGTTTATCTCTCACACTTCTCCATGACCATGGCTTCCTCCCCACTGCAGTAGCCATGATTCATTTCTGTCCTAAGCTGTGCCTCTGCAGTTTCTACTTTCTTTGACCTGGTCTCTTCTCTACTGTTAGTTGTGGGGTGTGTTTTGCCAGTCTTCAGATCAATTTCTGGGGTATTTAAGATGATTTGATAGCTATTTAGTTGTGTTCATGGGACGAGGCAAGCCTAGGGTCCTCCTACCCCACCACCATCTTCCTCAACCTTCCCCCCATAGTCAGTTCTTAATCCTCTTCCTTTGACGTTTCTGAAGCATTGGACGCAGGTGAGCTCTTTTTTCTCTTGAAAGACTATTTTCACTTGCCTTACATTTTCCTGCCTAGCTCACTAGCACCCCTTGTTGATAAAACTTTCAGAAAAATGACTAGAAAAGAATTTCAGTATTTTGCATATAGTACATCTTTAATCTCAATAAATAAAGGAATGCCATCATTAGTGGACTTTGATTGCAAACATTTGCAATAAAATGAAGTTACTGTGACTAACTGAAGTTTAATGAAAACCCAGATATTAAATTTTAGTTTCTATTTGATGAACTTTTAAACAAAGAGTGGTATTATTTTACTCCTGCTTATTTTTTTATTACTTTTTTAACATACTGGGTTGTAAAAATTTGCAATATTTTCATTTTGATAGAGATTAATGAAATTAATCCAGGTAGTTCAGGTGAAGCTTTAAATAGGGAATATACCAAAGATTTGAAAGAGATGCTACTGATAACTAACAATTTAGTGTACAGAATAAAATTATCAATTAATATGTTATGAATTTGGAATTTTGATCACTGTGGGAAAGAAAAGAGTTTGCCAAAATAATAAGAATGTAGTCTGTCTTTGGGGGGGAGTTTATTACTTTAAGAATAAAATAAACATTTTATGAACTATTAAAATTTCTTACTGGCTCTTTGGCAAAATTTTATGTTTTCTATTTGTTTTATATTCCTTTTAAAATCAAGGCTGTAGTGTGTGTTATTTTTTGTAATGTCTATCCAAAGAAGCTTCACTAGATGATCTGGTCTTTCTTTCTACTATTACACTGGTAAAAGAAGAAGCCTGAAAAAACAAAACACAACTATAATGTGAATTAAATTTATTAGCTATATCAGTTTCAAATAATGTTAAACCCTAGCTCAACTTATCCTAAACAATAAGGAATTTATTACTTGGCATAATAAAAAGTCTGGAGGTAAGGCAGACTCAAGGTTAGTTAAAATTCTAAGTTAATATTTTTATGACCTAATCAACAGTCCAGGTTCTTTTCACTCAATATTAAGACTGTTAGCTAACTTTATAGTTACAATATGGGATCACAGTAGGTCTGAATTTCTCATCTTCATACTCTAAAATGTAGAGGCAGAAAAAGGATTGTATTTTCCTTGTATGTATCTATGTATCTATCTTTCTATCTATCTATATCTATCTAAGACTTTCACTGGATCTCTTTAGCAGAATTCAAGTCCCAGTAAGTAGTCAAGAGGAGTGCCATAATCCTGTTCAGCCTAAGGCAATCATTATTTCCACAGTTCAAAGGAAGAAAGTGAAGACCAGAATAAAACTCAGTACTTAGCAGACGTAGAAGAAGAAAAAGTATTACTGAATAGGCAGCCCACCATCTTTACTACTGACAGGAACCAACCTATGTGCCAAAGAAATCAACCAAATTAACAACAACAATAACAAATAACAAATAATAATAATAATAATAATAATAATAATAAACACATTTATTAAGTTAAAAGCAAAGCATTAAGAAAACCCATTGAAATGTATTTCATTCTAATTTGTCATCAGTTAAGTATACCAGTAACTTCCAATTAGTAAATACATTTTATACTTTCTCAAAGATACCTCTATGCATGCAAGTCATCATAGGCTGGCAAGGATTATAATAGAGATGTAAATATTTGAGAAAATAGGGGCAGCCAAGTTATGCAGCTCTCAATATTTCCTCCAAAAATTATATACAATAGCATTAAGAAAAAGTAAAATTACGCAAAACATCACTTTCAACATAGCTTGAAGACAGAATGCCCAAACTTGAATATAACTGTAAATAAAGAAAGCCAAATCCCAATGAATGATCTCATGCAGAGTGGTAGTAGGGAGTCAAGCAATGAGTTTGAATAAGATTAATTGTGAGGGATGGGGAGCATGGGCCTAGACACAGGCTTGTAGTTGATCTGAAACCATCACCAGAAAGAATTAGCCCACCCTCAGTATGCAATTTTTTTTAGAGATTGATTGATTGATTTGAGAGAGAGGGAGAGAAAGAGCAGGAGCAAGAGGGGCAGATGGAGAGGGAAAGAGAGAATCCAAGCAGACCCTGCTAAGTACGGAGACTGATATGGGGTTGGATCTCATGACCCTGAGATCATGACCTGAGCTGAACCCAAGAGTTGGACACTTAACCAGCTGTATTACCCAGGCGCCCCAGTATGAAAATATTTTTTAAATGTCTTGGTAAGTCAAAGAAATGCTACAGAAAAAGGACTTTAAAATATTCATGATATGAAGCAGTAGACCAAGATGCATAGCTTTCAATGAAGATAAAAGAAACAAATAGGAGGGAAGAAGCATTCTTTGGAAACTGGGTGTCAAAGAGAAAAAGCAGCAAAGGGAGAAACTTAGGTCCTGCAAAATAAAAGGGAACCAAGTAATTGAAATACACACAACTTTACTCTTTGTCAGAAAAAAAATTCCACTTAAATATTTGGACTGATAGAAGAGGATGTTATTGAACTAGGGATCTTTCCCCAGTGTCATAATAAACTAATAACTACGTCCATACAGAGTTCTTACAAAAAAAATCACAAAATGTGACCCTATACATCCAATTGATTAAAATTTTACTCCCACCCTAAAATTATGAAACAGAAGAAACCTGTAAGACAGCATTCCAAACTGAATTAAATATATTGGAACAAACGTTTAGGGATATAAAGAAATATTTTGAATCAGAAATTCAAAAACTATAGACCAAATAAACACAAAAATGGAAGAAGTGAGGAGAACAGTTAAATTAGAGAAGTTCTCCTGGGTATGAAGACTAAGTAACAAAGTGTGCATCAGAGAATAGACTCAAATAAAAATTCCACAAGGAAATTTAAAGGAAATTAAGAAACAATTAAGAGAATGTAAATGTGATAAAGGAAATAGTTTATTCATTTATTTAGGAAATAGTTTAAATAAAGAGAAAAAGTGGTGAAAAATGGAATATACAGAAAGGAAGGATAACATTTATAAAATTGTTATCTCTAAAAAAAAAGAGAACAGAATAATGTAGCAGAACTCATATTTAAAGGTATAATCTGAAAAATTTCCAGAAATAAAAATAAGCCCTGAATCTACAAATGAGAAGTTTCTATAAAGTACATGGGAAAATCAAGTTGGAATGTTCAACTCAAACATGTATCCTTATAAAACTATTAGATTTCAAAGATAAAGTAAAAATCAAATATTAAAAAGCCAAAGAATTAGACTGGTATCATGATTTTCAAAAGCATCATACAAAGCAAGGCAGCAATAGGGAAGGAATTAAAAAAAAAAAAAACTCAAAAATATGTTAACCAAGAATTTTCTATGAAACTTAACTATGTTTCAAGTATCAAGGCTCTAGAAAAAGTTTTTAACATACAAAACATAGAAAGTTCTACATATACATGAACTTTTCTTTTAAAATACACTAGCAGATGAGTTTCATCCTTTAAGAGATGACTTAGAATACTACAATAAAGGGAGTATACACACACATGCACTCAGACACATATGTACATACACATCAAAGTTTAAAGAAAGAGATGAAGATAAAATAATAATGGGCAAACATTATTTGTAACTAAGTAGAAAAGTGCAGCTTAAAAAAGGGGAATTCGGGAAAGGTAAAATAAATGTAGAATAAACTCATTTATTGCTGTATGGGCAGTAGATGGGAATTAAGGATCCCACTAAAAGCTGACAAACTAGACAGTAAAAGATAAAATAAGGAAACAGTGGATTAAAGACATCAAAAATGTATGTGTACAAATATGTCCACCAGAACAAAAAGTCAAACCTTCCTAAATACTGTGTATATATTGTTACTGTGTGTGTATAAATATATTTATCTTGTAAAGAAAGATATATAGCAAGCATAATACATATAATTTGTAAAACATCATGACAAAGTCAAATATATCAGTTATATATACTTAACTCGCTAAAAGAAAAAAAAAGGTTTCAATTTGGCTCAGGAAGAAAGACTCAGCTGTATGCTGTATGTAAAGATTCACCTCTGATAAAATGATTTAGGAAGGCTTAAAATAAAGGCATGAACAAAAGTATACCAGGGCAATGGAAACAATGAGATAACAGGATAGCAGTCCTCCTATCAGCCAATATAAAGCACAAGCCAAAAATCACTTAAGGCATTAAGGGCACTTACACTAAAAATCACAAATCACAATGATGTTATAACATGTATAAATATGCATCCAATAACAGCAATATAGCTATGCAACCACTCCTATGAAACAAACTACATAGATAGAAATAGACACTATGAGACTTTAACATACCACTCTTAGTATAACACATGTGAAGCCCTCCTGCCAAAGACCACCAGTAAAACCTGTAACTTAGAAAGTTGAGTTTAATGCTCATTGCATTGAGAAAAACTGCACACCGTGAGGAAACATAGAGTGTGCTAATAAGGGGTTGTTAGAGAAGACTTATTTAAAATTGGGGCTTATTTAGGAGCTATGGGAAGAGTTTATAGAAGAATACTATCGGGAAGTGGGGGTAATTCTACTTGTAGTTTATTATATTTTATCGTAATAATAAATCTTATCTAGAAGGAGGGTAGTAGGAGTGAGGCTACAGCAGTAACTGGTAAAAGGGCAGAAGCCACTCATATTAGCTGGAAAGAGAAATATTTACCATTTTATGGCTTATATAGTGACTTTCTTTTTAAGTCTGTGCTTAGACAAAATTATGAAATTAGTCTTATTTTTGTTTTCATCACAATCACGAAGTGAGCTTTTCAGGTATCAGGTTGTTTTGTCCAACAGTGGAACAGCAGGCCTAGATGAGAACACTAGGCCAGCTACAACACTGAGGTCGAGTTTCTGGTTATCAGGGTCTGCTTTCCTCTTTTTTAGATTAAATGCACACAAAATAAGTAAGAAGGTAGAATTACTAATAAACATAATCAGTAAAGTAAATTCTATAGATATATATCAAACTTTTACCCTTATAAGAGAATACCTCTGTATTTGTCCATGTATGTCTGTGTGACATTGCCTAAATATACATGTATTAGGTCACACTCACATATACACACAGAAACTTCAGTAAATCCCATAAAATAGAAATATTATAAGCAATGCTCCTTAATCACATTAAAACAAAACTAGAAATTTTTAATAAAATCATAAACCAACAAAGTTCTTTAACCTAGAAATGTAAAAAATACTTATTAAACTTTTAGGTTAAAGGAAAGATATGAATTTTGTAAAAAGTACAGAATCCGTGGGGTGCATTAAAAAATTCCAATCGTGGAATACTTTAATAGTAAAATGAAGTATTAAAAATAAATTACTTACTCAATTAAAAACTAGAATAATAATAATGTAAGTGAAGAGAAAACACAAAAAAGAAAACAATAGAGATAAAAGCTGAAATTAAGGAGCTAGAGAATAGAAAAACAGTAGGTCTAATTATTAAATAAAAAGCCTAGTTTTTGAAAAAGGTATCTCCTTATTTGAACAAAAATAAATATAGGAAGTTTAAACCAAAAATTGATGAGATGGCTGAAATAGGAGGAAAGAATAGGAAGGAGAGAATGATATAGAAGGAATGATGAAGGAGAGATATTCCAAGCCATACGTTTTTGCTTAGTTTGACTTTTAGTACATTGGTTATATGTCACATATGTAAAATATAAATAAATAACCAAAATCAACCAGGACATGGGGAGGATCCAAACTAGAATAAAAATAAGAAGTAATAAACGTAACTGTATTTTAGACAATTACACTAAGGGGTTAGGGAAGAAAAAAACTTAACCTAATTAACTTTAGAAAATAGCAATTTGACTTGTATTATAATGCCAAAGACAAAAATGAATGTATACAAATATGGTACTATAGTTGGTAAATTTTTCTTCATAAGGTTATGGAGTAGCAATTCTGAAGCTACTTTATGTGTAAACATATTGTGGATGTTCCTATCAGAGGAACAAGTCACAAATGGAAAGGGAAAATACTAGAATCAACTTTGTGGGTTTGGATTGGAATCAGATATGTGTGTTTAGAAATATTGACAGAGCTATGTATATAGATCATCCTCAAGTTATGATAGGATTACATCCTTATAAATCCATCATAAATTGAAAATATCCTAAGTCAAAATGCATTTAATACACCTAACCTACCAAACATTGTAGCTTAATCTAGCCTACCTTAAACGTGCTCAGCATGCTTATGTTAATCTACAGTTGGGCAAAAACATCTAACACAAAGCCTATTTTATATAAGGTGTTGAATAGTTATGTGATTTATTGAATATTGATTGATTATTTTCAATAATATTGAAAATGAAAAACAGACTTGTTTATATGGATATATAATGCTTGTAAGTATATCTGGTTGTTTACCCTTGTGATCACATGGTTGCCTGGGAACTGTGGCTGGCTGCCACTGCCCAGCATCATGAGAGAGACAGAGAGAGTATCATACCACATGTTGCTAGCCTGGGAAAAGATAAAAATTCAAAACTTGACGTACGGTTGCTACTGAATGCATATCATTTTCACACCATCATAAAGTTGAGAAAAATCATGTCAAACCACTATAAATTGGGGCCTGTCTGTATATGTATATACATAATGTTACCTAGCTTTGCTCACTGAGAAGCAATAAAACCCCAGTAGCAATGAAATAAGCTAGCTTCCACATTTTGATTTCTAAATACCATTCTCCAATAAAAGGAATGGGACCAACTTGGAGAAGTGTTTGATCCAGGTTTGCTCAGGGAAAGTTCAAGATAAGCGTTCATATTGAAAGGACGCAGGTACAGCTTGAAGGAGCTCCTGATGGCCAAATCTGGAATAATTGGAACAACAGAAGAAATAATTACATCAATGAATGTAATTCATAAAACCAAATAAAAATCTGTGAATTTGGTAAGTCTAGGTGGCTCACTCTTGGTTTTGGGTCAGATCGTGATCTTGTGGTTGTGGGATGAGCCCTGCGGTGGGCTCTGTGCTCAATGCAGAAATCTGCTTCATATTCTCTCTCTCTCTTCCTCTCTCTCGCTGTCTCTCAAAGAAGTAAATAAAATTTTTCTAAAAAAATCTGTGAATTCACAGTGATATAGGTAAATAAATAAAATAGGGGTGCTCTCTCTTGGAATAAAATTCTAAATAATGTGATAAGAGAGGATAGAAATTGAAATCACTACATAGTAATAATTGTTTCATCAATGGCTGCTAGAATGAGTCGGGAGAAGCATGGTACACAGGATTATTGTGTAGTCTCAAAATATCTACCTAAAATATACTTATACAGGAAAAGTAATAATTTCACAGTGTAGTAACCTTGTGGATACCATCTTAATCAAGTGATCCAAGTCATCACCAGTAACAGACATATTGCCATGTCCTGTCTTCTGATTCGATGTACTAAAAGCAGCACAGTATCACTTATGTGGAATTCTTACCAAAATAGTGCAAAATCTGAGTTTAATCAGTTTTGGGGGAAACAGTCAAACTTAACAATTAGGCTGTTCTATAAAATAACTGGCATTTCTCTTCAAAAGTGTCAGGGTCTTGAAACCTAAACAAAGAAAGAAGCACCGTAATAGATTATAGAAAACTAAGGAGACATGGCATTTAAATGTAATATAAGTCCTCATTTGGATCCCAGATCATAAAAGGATACTCATGGGACAAGCAGTTTCTCTAGATTATTTAATAGTATAGTATTATTATAACTTTTCTGATTATGATACTTTTCTACTATATAATTTCTTACCTTTTGGAGATGTTTAGTGAATGGTAAATGGGAATTATTTGTATTATTTTTGCAACCTTTTATAAGTCTGAAAGGATTTCAAAATGTAAAAAATAAAGCATACCTTGTGGTATATATAATGATGGCAGAATGTATATATTCAAAATTAGCACAACTGCATGTGTGAATAATTTGTTCAAGAGGTTGTCAGAGAAAGCTTCATTAAAGAAGGTATAAGTTAATTGGTTTTTGAAAAAAAATTAAGATCATCTAGCTGAGCAAAGGTTTTAATATGCTACTTTGAACATTCCGGTTGGGAAATATAAAATATAGCTTTTCTCCACCAATGCAAGCAGTGGTTTGCCAAGAAGGTGTTTTTAGTATGGGATGAACATGAAAAGATTAACCTTTGTGGGAGTTGAGTTCAATTATCTGCTCTAAAACATAAATATGCATAATAGGGATCTCAGCCTTTCTCCAGTCCTTTAGCCCATCCTGAGGCACAGGCACATCTGGGTGTATTCAGTGAACAGGAGGGACAGGCCCCAGTAGAAGGTCATTTCACTGCATTGAGGAAACTCTTGGAAAAGACTTCATGCTTTGGCCACATCTGGCAAACTGACAAAGAGGAAGAAAGGTAGTTTTGAGGAATCTGTCAGCAAAGCAACAATAACCAGTAATAGTAACAATGAAGAAGATGATGGCAAACTGTTTCTGGACAGAGCCTTATATGCTGAATGGAAGAATGGCAATGAACAGACTTTCTCCTTGGCTGGGGTCTATGCTTAGATACCAGTGAGAGAGTTGGGACTAACACTTAAAAGATTCATTTCCCTACACTGAATGAAGCATAGGGGTACCCTAACCCTGATTTCACACCAGCCATTCTTGTAGAAATTTGCGGCTTTGACTCTTTCTGAGTCCTTCAGCACTCTCTGATGATGCCAGCAGTGACTGGAACTTTTCCTTTGCTCTTCCTGGTGGAACATTAGCAAAGGTGGCCAGCAAAGTAGCGATGGGAAGAACTTGATCATAAGCACATTTGTCACATACACCAGAGTAATCTCTGGAGTATGTATAGGTTGCTGACATTGAGACAATTTGAGTTCTAGTCATTTGTGAAACTGTGTTAATGATTTTTGTTTGGTGCTGAGGGACCAAGAAACAAGGGCCTCTTCTCATTCCTTCTATAGATCCACAGAAGTCAGATATGGCTGTTTTTCTTTGGTGTCAAGGCTGACTTGGCCTACTGAGTAGAGTTTCAATACACAGTGACTGATAGTATACTTTTAAGTAGAATCTGAGCAAATCAGTAAAGTCACCAGAATGTGTTGTGATTGCAAACAAGTATACAGCACAACCTCTATAGCTAAAAACAAAACAAAACAAAATAAAACTTATTTTTAAATGTGTTCTGCACTCTTTCACCACCACATTACTATTTTACTCAAAATCGATGACCCTGTACCTCTAGGTGCATGCATGGGCACACGTGTGTTATATGGGAAGGGTTCTGGGAATGTTGAGTAGAAAGGTATGAGGTGAATGTATTTAAGTGTTTGGCTTATGTTTTTAATTTGTTTAGTTATATTTTGTTAGTGTCTCATCATTTGAGCTTTCTGTGCCACTTAGTGATAGATTTCTTCTATATTTTCTTCATCAAAGCCTGTGTGTCTGTTACTCCAATGTCACAATGTTAGAGAGATGCGTGAGTTATAAAATTCCTTTTTTAGGCCTTTTGGATAGTTGCCTTTTATAACATTCTTCCAAATATATTCCAGGGTAGCCTGGGTGTGTGTGTGTGTGTGTGTGTGTGTGTGTGTGTGTGTGTGTGTTTGCTAGTGGTTCTGTATACAACTATTCAGGATACACATATATTTTGAATCTCATGTCCTGTCTCAATTTACTTTTTCTTGGATATGTAAAACTGTAGAGTTGCTCAGCTACAGTGTTACATATATTCTCAGACCTAGAGTTTTAATGAATTTTCCTGATACTCATGTTTCATGTAACTCCAATCCAAACAAAACACCCTATTCATTTTGCCACTGAATAGGAAATGATCCCAGTTACAGAATACCCAACCTCCTCTCTGGTTTGCTAATAGAGTTTTATTAACATATTTTGGGACAATTAAGCTCCCTAGTTGAGAAGGAGATTCTTCTTCCAAATGTTTAAGTTTTCCTTGTCTCCGAGAAGAATAAGACAGCTGTTATTGGAGCACAGCTCTGGGACTTGCCAGTCATCCATGAACAGTCTTCTCACTACTAGGGACATTCCCATCCAACTGGAGAGTTTTTTGCTATTATGTGAAAATCTACCCTGGCTCTTAGGGAAGATAGATGTAAATGAATGTCCTGAGATGTTTAATACCATTTTACTACTCCTGGGACTAATGGAGATTTGGGGAGAATAGTGGAAAGATGAACTGAACACTGTGATGTAATTTCACTCAAACCTGGGTTGCACAAAAAGACCAGCTTAAATACGTTTAAAACTAACCTTAGTTTTGAAAAAAATGCTCTTATTCCTACACACAACTACCACAACTTTTGTTTTCTATCTTGACAGTTATTCCAAGATTTTGGTACATATTTCTACTTCTAATATTGTATATCTAAGCCATTCTTTAAACTCCACTTATTATAATAATGGTGTAAGGAAAAATAATACGTTCATGAAAAAGCTTCATAATTCAAAAATTTCTATCAAATGGATTATCTTGTTTGGTCTTGAAATAAACTATGTGAAGTAAATAAGAATTTTATTATTATTATTCATTTTTTGGTTGGGATACCAGAGGATTTAAATGATTTGCTCATTGTCATATAAACACATAGTAATAGGTTATAGGAAAAATGAATGGAAGTTTAGCTCTTGCAACTACAAAAATCAGGACTATTTCAACCATGCTGTGCTCATATTCTTCCCTTGTTGATTCTTTCTCTTAATTTCTTTTTTCTGATATTGTTCATATTTTTCCATAATATTCAGTCATCTTGATACTTTCTCTTTGTATGATAACTTGTTATTCACTCAGTCTTTTAAATTCTCCATTCCTAACTTCTTTTATAATCTCTTCATAGAATTATAAATCATAGGTCATTAATCTTAGAAGGTACATACATTAGTCCAAATTTCAAAGAATGTTTTAATTCTTTTCACAAAATCCTGGACTTATAATCTACTTTTTCTTGAATACCTATTCAAATTTTGATCTTAGTTTTGCTACCTAAGGCTATCCAGTGTTTGTGCTTTCAGTACTCAAAGATAAATTTCATTTTCTAAAACCTCTCTTTTGTAAGCTAAATAATCTTAATGTTATTATTCTTCTCTGTATTTCACATCAGTTAGGGATTTTTTAGATCCAAGTGGCAAAAAACATGACCCAAACTAAAAAAAAAAAAAAAAAAAAAAAAAAAAAAAAAGAAAAGAAAAAGAATTTATTTTCTTACACAACTCAACTATTTAAAAGTAGGGTCAGCTACATAACTGGGTTGGTACAGAGTTTCAAAAACACTCCCAGGTTGATGACAAAAGGATGTCATGAAGGAATTTTGGGGTAATGGAAATGTTCTGCATTGTGACTGTGTTGGTGGTTACTCAACTCCATGCATTTGTCATAGGCCATAGTACTATATAAAATGATCCATAAAGAGTACATTTTATTGATATAAGTTTAAAAAAATCAATCAGGATGTGCAACCCAAATTGGAAACCATAAACTATGTGATTGTATTCAGGTCAAAATGTATTCATTGTATTCGGGTCAAAATGAAAGCTTTTAGTATGCATTATATTAACTTTTTTTTAAAGTCACTTTTTAAAGTCACTTTATATCTAGGTGTTTATAGCAGAATGCTATCATCAAAAGCATAGATCACTTAAATATTTCAAGGATTTAAAAAAAATTTGCTCACTGACATACTTAACAGCTCTTAAAAAGATTTAGGGATCAAAACTGTATTTATTTTTAATTCATCTAGTAAGCCATGCAGATCTTTAAGACACTTATGTTTGGAGTCACACTTCAAATGATGTCAGTCAGTACACTGGATTTTATGATGCATAGCATGTTTTTAAAATTACCGAAGATTTAATTTATTTTTACTAAGTCAAAGAATTCTCCTTTTACATAAATGTAAGAGTTAAGCATTCAAAAAGCTCATCTGACTTGATTTTGTTTTTCTCATCTTCATTTTTTGTTTCATTTACATTCTCATTTCTCTGGTCTTTGCAAAAATAAGTTGCTTGTTGAACATTCTGGTATAGTTTAGCATTTATGTTTTAAGTAACTTTTTCCATATGCTTGTTTTTGCCTCCATGAAGTCTCTTTGTCTCAATTTTCTTCATCTCCTACTCTTAATTAAAGAAAAAAGTCTTTAGCTTTCCTCGTTGTGTTTGGCTATGATGTGTAGAATCAGTTATGCCCAGCTCTCTACTGTAAGTTTATAATTTTAATTAGCTTCCTATAAAATTTCCCTCCTAACTCCATTGCCCAAGTTAAAATAAGTCTCAACTTCCTCAACTCCCAACAAGTGGGATATGCAGGAAGACAGTGATTAAAGGATTAAAAAGAAACCCGTAGAAATCTTATTTCTTCTTTGAAGAAAATTAGGTCAGTTTTGCCATGTTTTCTGCTTGGATTCATAGTTCATGGCTGGCTATCAATATTTGATGATTTAAAATGGCTTTTGGCTCTCCCTCTTTAAAAACAAGATTAGTTACGTATGTCATATGAACTCCTACATTTGTGGTAGCACACACTAGAATTAAGGTTATTACTCTTTTTTCCATTACTGTATGCTGTCTTTACTCAGAAGTTTCTTAAGAATACTCCTTCTTGAATTGGAATTTTGAATGCATGGTCACATATATTGTCCAATTACTGGTCATCTCAGCATATTCAAATCTTAAAGCAGAATCAAAACAAATATTGGAGCATGGTAGAGACAAAGTTAAAGATTTAATACCCCTTAAATAAAAATATGTTAGGCAGCATTTATATAATCAAGGCACAATGGGATGTAATTGAAAGATGTAGTCATTCTAATTTTCCAAAGCCTTTCACTAATGTCCTATTAGAAACAGAAATTAGGAAAAAGATATGACCAGAGTAGCAGATAATATTTTGAGAAGGAAATTTACCTATTCTATTTTCCATTTTACTTCTGTTCTAGAAATGAATTCAAGTCAATATAAATTACGTTATTTAGGTATGCATTTTATTTGAAATAGGCCTATTAACTCTGTTTTAACATCATTCTGTTTTTCATGTTCTCTAGATGATCATAGATGGGGGTTTAGAGGTGTCACATCCAGTATCTTCAGTGACTTTGGACACCTTGGGGTCAGGGATGAAGTACATCTATTACTGACTTCAATAGTAGTGGCCAGGGTGTTTTGTTTTTTTGTGTCAGTTCCCCAGTGTTCATTTCTCACAGGTTTGCGCGAAGAGGGCCAAAGGCCATGTGCCATAAAGTGGGCTGCATTACAGAGAGGGATCCTTTTCTTAAGGAACTTATTCTTTCATAGTGGGCAGTAAGCATGCTTGTCCTTTGCTCTGTACAGAAGCACTATCTTCATATGATAAGACTGTTCACTGTACTAGCATTCTTGATGATAGTCAGGGACAAAGGGAAGTTATTGCTTTGCTCACATGACATGCAGATATGAGAGACCTATGGCGAATTGTCTCCCAACACCTACCCAAGTCATTCATACATGTAAAAGATAAGTACCAGATGCATTAAATATAAAAGTGTTTAAATAAATAAGACAATGAGTAAGTGATATTGTAAATGTTTTTGAAGAAAATAAAGCAGAAATGTTTTTGACCTTATGGTTAGGAAGTTCTTAAGCAGGTAAGAATTTTTTTTTTTCTTAAAGAAAGAAAACATTGATAAATGTAGCTACATAATCATTTTTTTGGATTTTAGGACAAGGTAAATTACAAATAACAGAATTGGAGAAATTCTATATTATTAATAGTGGCAATATTATGATATTATTTGAAATATGTTATGGCAATACCCTAATAAACTGGCAAAAGTTACTATTCAGAATATATATAAATTTCCTCCAAGCAATATTAAAAAACAAAACAAAACCAGGTAATATAATATGAGCAAAAGTTATGATCAGGTTATTTACATAAGAAATAGAAAATACCAATAATAAATTTTAAAAGTTCTCAATTTTATTGGAAGTAAATTCATTTTTATCTTTTTAATCTTTTAGTTTGATAAACATACAAACAAATGTATCTGAGAGCATAGGAAAACATGCAATTTCATATACTGTTGGTAGGGGTATAATTTATTATAGTTACTTTAGAGGGTAATTTGGCAGTATCTGTTCAAATTCAGTATTCACATACCTCAAGAACCAGTAGTGGTTTTTTATGTTTACTCTGGAGAAACACTTTGTATACCCCCAGGAGCTATGAACAACAAAAGTGTTGAAATATTATTTGTCATGATGTAACATAAGAATAAACAAGATAGTCAATAAAGGAGTGGCTAAAGAAAACACAGAATACTATGGACAGTTAAATATCCTCAAGACAGAGTGAAAATTATAAACCATAGGCTGATACCTGGAACATGATGCCACTTATGTAATTAGAGGGGAGGAGGGAGCGAGAGGGAGAGAGGGGGAGAGAGAGAGGCTGAGGGAGAGAGAGAGACTGAGAGAAGAAGGGAGAGGCTGAGAGATAGAGAAGGGAGCAGAGGGAAATGAAGGAAACAATACACATGTATGTAAAAAATGATCTAGAAGTATACATAGTAAATTGATAACCATAGTTACTTCCAGGAGAGAAATTTGAGTTGGCAGTTGGTAGTCAAGGAGAACTTTCTTTTGGATTTATGAATTCAACTTGTCCAGCTAGTGATTTTTGACCTATGTATTCACCCAGGAACCCGCCATCCACAAAGATACAGAGCATGAAATAGGTAATTAATATAGGTATATGTGATTTGCGTCTCTTTCATTTAACATAAAACGGGAGACAGAATGATGTTGGAGTTGAGTAAATACATAAGTAATACACCTATCTTAATGACTGTTCACAGATTAGAACATTAGCATTTATCTCTAGATGGCAAGATATCAAAATGGGAATAAAATATATATTGTATTGAAAAAGACTGATTTAATAATATTATAGTAAAGTCTTCCTTGATTTGTCAGCACATTTGATTTTCATCTAATTCAATTATTCAGGATGATGGTGATTCTGAGATTTCCTCTTTTCCTGTGATGCGATTATTTCATTATCATGAGGATAATAATTAGCAGTATGAACTGACCAACAAACTATTTTGCTTTGGAAACAACTGGATAGAATTGTTTAACTTATTTGCCGGAAAAGTCACGCTTGGACTTTGCTGTAAGAGGTGATTACTTTAAAGTTAATAACTGCATTAGATATAGTAATGGTTTTGATGCTTAGAAGAAGTGGAACCACAAACAGATGTTTTGCATTTTTAGATGATGAAAACTTTTATTTGGAGCATTGATGGACCTCGGGTAGTTTTTATAATTTGTTCTCAATCTTAATGATGTTTTGTTTGATTACGAGGCTAGCAAAACAGAAGTGCAAGAAGCTAGAAAATAGGTTCATGTGGCTTACACTATTCCTGCTGAAGACCTGACAGACCTGAAATGTGAAACTAGTTTTTACTCTTCTTTCCAAGATAATGTAAACATACACACATACCACAAGCAAACTGAAAAGTGTAGAGAATTATATGTTGAGTGCTCATGCATCTTTTTCTAGGCTTGTGACGTCTGGATGGTGTCTAGTATTTGCATGTTTTAGGATTATTTTTAAGGAATAAACAATTGCTTTTATGATTGAAATTACCTTTGTACCTTATTTTATTTTAAAATTTGTCCTGTCCAGAGGGAATCTCTTTTGGATTTGGTATTTATCATTTGACAAATGTTTCATACTTTTTGTACATATGTGTATTTCATAAAGAATACACATATTATTTTGTAAGTTTTATAACTTCACGAGTTATATTATATTCCACATATTCTTTTAAAACTTGCCTATTTCTTTTAATCCAATATTGCTTTTGAGATTTAACCAAGATGAAAAAGAAGTTCTGTTAGCCTCAAATCTTTGATGACAAAATAAAGTGAAAGCCTTTTATA
The DNA here is from genome assembly GCF_017311325.1 of Ursus maritimus. Taxonomy (NCBI): domain Eukaryota; kingdom Metazoa; phylum Chordata; class Mammalia; order Carnivora; family Ursidae; genus Ursus; species Ursus maritimus. Next base: position 19,732,824 of record NW_024423453.1, on the reverse strand, counting down.
TTTCCATCCTCCACACGCCATCATTTCTATTCCTCCTGGTGATGAACACTATTGTAGATGTTATTATGACCAGCCACAATATTTGTGCTTCACTACGTACATGTATATGTGTGTGTGTGTGTGTATATATATATATATGTAGTTTATTATATATATTTTACTTATATATATAATAAGTTACATTTATATTGTTTTGTGTTTGTGCGTTTAGTTATGTGACCTTTGGCTTTTTGTTATTATGAGATATCCTTTTATAATTCCGGCAGTACTTCTTGTAATAAAATCTGTTTTTACCTGAGTTTATATTGCCACTACAGACTTCTTCACTTTACTTTTTGCATAGTTTATCTTTTTCTAACCTTTTATTTCTAACTTTTTTGTGCCTTTGTATCAAAAGACACATAGCATATAGTTGGGTCTTGCTTTTTTTAAACTTATTTATTTGAGAGAGAGAGTACGCACAGGGGAAGGAGCAGAGAGAGAGGGAGGGGGAAAGAATCTCAAGCAGTCTCCATGCTCAGAGGAACCCAACAGGGGCTTGATCTCATGACTCTGAGACCATGACCTGAGCCACGAGTTGGTTGCTTAACCAACTGAGATACCCAGGTGCCCTGGGTCTTGCTTTTTAAATCCAGCATGATAATTTGCTTATTAATTGGAAAACTTAGTCCATTTATTTTTAAGGTAATTGCTGGTATAATTAGATACAGGTCTGTCACTTTATAATTTGTTCTTCATGCTGTCTGTTCTGTTTTTAGTATCTTTGACCATTTTCTATCTTCATTTATGTTAATTAAATATTTTTAATATTTCACTTCTTATTTTAACTGTAACTCTTTGTATTATTCAGAAGTATTTTCTGTAGGGGTGCCTGGGTGGCCCAGTTGGTTAAGCAACTGCCTTCGGCTCAGGTCATGATCCCAGGGTCCTGGGATCGAGCCCTGCATCAGGCTCCCTGCTCAGTGGGGAGTCTGCTTCTCCCTCTCCCACTCCCCAGCTTGTGCTCTCTCTCTGTCAAATAAATAAAATATTTAAAAATAAATCAAATAAATAAGTAAATAAATAAATTATTTTCTCTAGAGATCATAAAATACATCTATAAGTTATCACAGTCTAATTAGTGTTCATAATGGACTACATTATGTAAAGTATGAGAAGCTTAAGAGTTTAAGTCCATCTAACACTGCCTTCCATCCATTGTGGTATATTCTTACTTATATTAGGTCTATATGTTAAAAATTAAATAAGAAAGCATTATAATTTTGATTCAAATAGTCATTTGTCTTTTTAAAAATTTAAAAAAAGAGAATGAAAAACATATTCATATTTGTCTACATAATTGTCATTTTTTATTGCTTTATTCTTTCTTGTAGATCTGAGTTTCCATCTGGTGTGCAGTTTTATCCCTTTATCCCTACGGTATATAACAATGTTGAATAGAAATAGTGTGTTCACCTTTTTTAAAAGGTGGCTTCTAATGTATCTTACTATGAATAATGTGATTATAGGTTTATCAAATTTATTAACTTAAAATATTTTCCTATATTATCTGTTTACTAAGAGGTTATTTTCATGAGTGTTTAATTTTATCGGAGTCTTAAGTATATTTAAGGGGGTAATCATGTTTCCCTATTTTAATATCCCAATGTTGTGAAGACCATTTCTATAATTTCTATCTTAAAATCAGTCTTTGTATTCCTAAGATGAAGGCAAGGTAGTCATTTTTTAATTATCATTTTTAAAAAGATTTATTTATTTATTTGAGCTGAAGGCAGATGCTTAACTGACTGAGCCACCCAGGTGCCCCTTAATTATCATTTTTAGATATAGTATGGAATTTAAATTGCTATTTTGGATTTTTATATTTATATTAATGAGTAATGATTTTTAATTTTCTTTTTTTAATATTGTTCTTTTTCTGGTTTCTTATCCCTATGCACTTTTTTTAGTAGTTCTCTGAGTAATAGTACATTAATGGCAAATTGTCTCAATTTTTGTTTACCTGAACGTACCTTATTTCATTCTCATCTTGATTTTTTTTCTGAGTGTAAGTTAATTGTCAAAAATTATTTTTCCAGCACTTTGAATGTATTATTCCATTTTTTTCCTGACAGAAGTCAGGAAGACAGAAGTCTGTCCTATCAGAGTCATTTTATTTTTTATAATTCTTTCCTAGTAATTTGTCTTTTCTCTTTAGTTACTTTTAAGTGCTCCTTTCTTGGGGTTCTATAGTTTTTACTACTATAAATTTAGGTTTAGATTCTTTATCATTTATTTTATTCTGTTCCTATTGTTTCAGGAAGTACTTAAGCAGTCTCTTAAATGTGTTGGTGTCTCAACCATTATCTTTTCAAAGTTTGCCTTTGTATTCTGTGTAGTCTTTTATTTTTGAAATCTTATTTGGATTTCCTCATTCTGTTTTTGATGCTTTTTTCTTATTTTCTATTTATTTTTGTCCCTGTGTTCTAAGCTATGTTTCTGTTTTACTCACCGTCTCCAGTATTTTACGAGGTATTTCTTTTACTTATGTTTTTAAAAGATTATTATGTTTTATTATTTTAAATATACTTATTTTGTAGTTTCATCTGAGAGATTTACTATTTGAAGTTCTTGGTGGTCTAATTCTGTTGGTGTTATGCTTGCTGACTTTTGCTTATAGTGTTTTATCATTTTGGAATTGTAAGCTGCTTTTTAGCATAGTTTTAATTATGTGAATCCTGGAAAGCTTGAGGGAGGATTCAATTTGCTTCTATCAGGGACCCATTTTATTGTTGATTTTTTCAGTTTGCAATGATTCCTCTCCAAACAACAAATATTTTAAAATCTATTTTACTTCATGGTAGATCCATGACTAAACTTTTCTTCACCCTCTATTCTATGATTTTTAGTAAATTGGCCCAGCAGAAGAACACTACACTGATAAACTGTAAAAAACTACATATTATTTCTTAAAAAAAAAAAAAATACATTGGTTAGCTGAGAATTCCGAGTGATAACATAGGAAAAGAAGATAAGTGATTTAAGTATTATAAATACTCATTTACTGTGCTGAATTAGAATATTTACTTAAAAGTGGTGTGCTGTATAATTTTGAGGGGAGGTTACTAATATATTAGAGTAATTAAGAAAATAATTTCTATGATCTGTGCTTCCAGGCACTGAAAAGTTGCAGAAATAAACTAACATTTGAAGTGTTTAAGTGCCAGAGTTTATATTAACATAAATATTTTATTACATTATTAGTGAATGTAATAATAAAATGATAATTTATATTTATTATTTGGCAGTTCACATAGTACTTCCATAGAAGCAGTTTATTTGATCTTTAGAGAAGTTCTAAAGGAGGTAAGGTAGATAACATTTTATTCATTTTACATATAGGTAAATTTAGCTTTAGTCTAATTAAGTAAGTTTCTCTGTAATAGTTGTAGGTAGGATTTGATTCCAGTCTTTCTAACACTAAATCCATTACTTTTGTAGTTATAACTCCATGCTAAATATACAAGGATAATCATTAAAAAAATACATAAAGTTTTTTTTTTTTTCCACACTGAGTTTTGCTAATTATTTTGATTGAGTTTAAGAGTTTGTGGAAATCTTAAAAAAAATCTCAAGGGACAGAAATGCTGTAATCCATTTTCACTGAATTTTGTTTTCTTTAGTGTGTGTTATATAATATAATTGTAGCTTTTGAAGGATCCTAGTGTGGTAAATGTTGAGTCTCTGAACACCAGATTTAGCATATGATAAACATTGAAATGATGTGTTCCTTTAATTAATTCAACAAAGAAAAATTATGTGAAATGATCCTAAATAAACCTGTCACAGTGCAGATTATTTTTTGTTAAATCTAACAATAATTGACTATTGGATGGAGCTAGAAGATTTCTATTTCTGGTATATTTCTATATAGCACAATTTTAGCATCTGGGATTTTATTTTTTCCTATTCTTTAATATTGTTTATTAAATTAAAAGAATGTATAGGAGACTATAAATGGCCAATATTTACCTATCTATGTCAGTTTTAAAAATATGATAATTTTGAAAACAAGAAAAAGCTAAAACAGATTTATTAGTATATGCTGTAGATATATAATCATCTTTTTGTGGATTTGCTCTCAGCTTCATAAGAAATTCTATTTCTTATGTCAACCTGAGAATAGTCTTCATTTTTTAAATTTTAATTAATTAATTCATTTTGGAACACAAGGTTTATTTAAATATGCATTTTTTAAAAACAATACAACTTGATCCAATTATTCCTTGTCCTAATGTCTTCCAAATAGGGTGAGTTCTTTTTTATTTGAATTACACTTGTTATACAATGTTACATTAATTTTAGGTGTATGACATAATTTTAGTGATTCACCTTCACTATAGGTGTAGGTATAATTTGTCACTGTATGTCATCATACAATGAATGCTCTTACAATACCATTGACTATATTCCTATGCTCTACCTTTTATCCCTGTGACTTATTCATTCCATAACTGGAAGCCAGTATCTCCCACTCCTGTTTCGTTCATTTTGCCCATCCCCCCAGCGCCTCCCCTCTGGCAACTATCAATTTGTTCTCTATATTTATAGGTCTGTTTCTGCTTTTTGTTGTTTATTCTTTTGTTTTTTAGATTCCACATGTAAGTGAAATCATGTGGTATTTGTCTTTCTCTGTTTGACTTATTGTTGTAACAAATACCGAAATCTCACCTTTTTAGGGGCGCCTGGGTAGCGCAGTCATTGGGCGTCTGCCTTCGGTTCAGGGCGTGAACCCGGCGATCTGGGATCGAGCCCCACATCAGGCTCCTCCGCTGGGAGCCTGCTTCTTCCTCTCCCACTCCCTCTGGTTGTGTTCCCTTTCTCGCTGGCTGTCTCTGTCAAATAAGTAAATAAAAAAAAAATCTTAAAAAAAAAAATCTCACCTTTTTAATGGCTGAGTAATAATCCATTGTGTATATACACCACACCTTTATCCATTCATCTGTTGATGGACATTTAGGTTGCTTCCATATCTTGCTATTGTAAAGAATGCGGCAATAAACATAAAGTGCTTATATCTTTTTGAATTACAGTGTTTTTGGTTTTTTTGGGTAAATACCCAGTAGTGGAATTCCTGGATCATATAATATTTCTATTTTTCGTCTTTTGAGGAACTTTCATACTGTTTTGCCTAGTGGTTGCACTGTTAAATTCTTAACAGCCGTGCACAAGGGTTCCTTTTTCTCCACATCCTTACCAGCACTGGTTATTTCTTATCTTTTTGAATCTAGCCATTGTGACAGGTGTTAAGATGGTATCTCATGGTAGTTTTGATTTGCATTTCTTTGATGATTAGTGATGCTGAACACCTTTTCAAGTGTTTGTTGGCTATCTATGTCTTCTTTGGAGAAATGTCTGTTCATGTCTTCTGCCTAGTTTTTAATTGGATTTTTTATTTTTTGGGTGTTGAGTAGTATAAATCCTTTATATATTTTGGATATTAACCCTTTATTGAATGTGCCATTTGGAAATATATTCTTCCATTTAGTAGTTTGTCTTTTTGTTTTGCTGATTGTTTCCTTTGCTGTGAAGAAGCTTTTTATTTTGGTATAGTCTCAATAGTTTATGTTTGCTTTTGTTTCCCTTGCCTCAGGAGACATAGCTAGAAAAATATTGCTAATTCCAAGGTCAAAGAAATTACTGTATATGTTGTTTTATAGGAATTTTATGGTGTCAGGTCTTATATTTAGGGCTTTAATCCATTTTGAATTTATTTTTTGCAGTTGGTCTAAGAAAGTGGTCCAGTTTAATCTTTGCATGGAGCTGTACAGTTTTCTCAGCACCATTTATTGAAGAGACTATCTTTTCCCCCATTGTACATTCTTTCCTTTTGTTGTAGATTGGCCACATAAGCCTGAGTTTATTTCTGGGCTCTCTGTTCTGTTCTGTTGATTTGTGTCACTTTTTGTGCCAGTTCCATACTGTTTTGATTACCATAGCTTTGTAGTATATCTTAAAATCTGGGATTGGGATACCTCAAGTTTTGCTTTTCTTTCTCAAGACTGCTTTGGCTACTTGAAGTCTTTTGTAGTTCCATATGCATTTTATTATTATTTGTTTTAGTTCTGTGAAAAATGCTACTGATATTTTGAACGTCTGAGATGTTATTAAGAAAGCATGTATGACAAGCTTTGGTTAGGTGTTATATCTAACAGTACTTTTTTTTTTCTTGCAACCCTTTTCATAGATATACATATGTATATATAAAAATATACATATGTATAAAAAGATACAATACATTTATCTTTTGCTTTATTTCCTAATTTTTAAAATAACATTATGGTCCAAAAAAGAGATTATAGGTGTTGGTATAATTTTGTCAAAACTGTTTTGATTTGAACTGTGATTTTGTATATTTTGCTATTAGTCTATTAATTTTTTTCACAGGGTCTCTGAGCTCACATTATTGTACTTTGGATATAATTTATAAGTTATAGTTGAAGTATAAATGTTTATCAGTAAATGTAAATTATTGAGTATATTTATTCCGCATATTATTTAAATACACTTATTTCTTTAATGATATCCACCTGTTTCTAACTGCTATTATCTTTAAAAAACTGTGTGCATGTATTAGGCTAAAAAGTATGTGCTTGCCTATTCATTTTTATGAAGTTGTTCATTAAAAGTTACTGATCTTCATGAATTCTAGTATTTATATAATTATTATGTGATAAAAAAGGCTAATTAGAGACACAGGAGATTTAAAAATGTTTCAATGTAATGGTTTATGGATAGTGTATATTACGTTATTAACAGTAACCTTTATGAAATATCTAGAAGCTACATGGATACTATGTAGCATTTCAGATCTGGAGTTGTTTGTGTATTTTTGTTGGATTTGCACTTCTAAGTTTTCCTTCCATGTTCTGATATTTTTTTTCTTAATTTATGAGAACCCATGTTCTTTCACAAAGTTATTTATTTGGTTTTCCAAACTATTTTGATTCCATAGAGTTTAGTAAGATATGTAAGATGTATGGGGAAAAATGATAACTAGAAACTACATAAAATATCTAATTTAGGAGAATATTGAATTTGAATCTGATTTAGTTTCACCAAGTTCTTGACTACAAAGACAAGAATAAATTGTAGGGGCGCCTGGGTGGCGCAGTCGTTAAGTGTCTGCCTTCGGCTCAGGGTGTTATCCCAGCATTCTGGGATCAAGCCCCACGTCAGGCTCCTCAGCTAGGAGCCTGCTTTTTCCTCTTCCACTCCCCCTACTTGTGTTCCCTCTCTCGCTGGCTGTCTCTGTCAAATAAATAAATAAAATCTTGAAAAAAAAAGAATAAATTGTAAATTAAGCAGTTTTTTATTAGTAGAACTGATATGTATAAGAATTGTTTCATATTTATTATTTTTTATTTAATACAATAATTAGATATTGCAGTAAGAAGCACATCATATATTAAATATAGACCAAATTCAAGAGATCCAACTTATATATATAAACATGCACTTATTGAAGAATCATTCATATTTATATTATAGTGATAAGGAATTATAAACTCTAATAAAATATAAATCAAGTATATAAACAGTTCCCCCTTGCCCCAAAATAATCATAATTCAAATTTTTCTCTGAAGATAATTGCAAATCTAACCTATGCTGGAGGTAATGCAACCATGAAAAAATCTATCAGTATCACAATAGGGCAAGGGATAGTCAAGAAAAGCATCTTTCCCTGACAGTTCATTTTCTTTCCATGACATAATTTACAAAAGGTTTCCACAGGTCAGTTTTCCCTTAAGGACAATTTCATTTGAAACACAGCATTTTCTCACAACAAAAGTATCTGGCAGTGTTTGAAAACCCCTTGCTAGTTGGAAAGATCTAAGATATAGAGATCAAATTTTTAAGCCAAAGCAGAAAACAGTGTCAGGAGTTCAGCACAACAGTGATAAACAGTCATCTCCTGATGCCACATGTCACAGCTGAAGGAGTGCTGCTGATCCATTTCTTTCACCATCCGCCTGACACTCTGTTTTTTATATAGCAGTGTTTTAGGGCATAGTGAAGGGATTGGATGTTGAACAGTTTTTCCCACTAAGCATCTGTCCTTGAGACTGTCATGCATGTGTTATTTACTTTGTTGTGTAGCATATCTTTTTTTTTTTTTTAAGATTTTATTTATTTATTTGACAGAGAGAGACAGCCAGTGAGGGAGGGAACACAAGCAGGGGGAGTGGGAGAGGAAGAAGCAGGCTCCTAGGGGAGAAGCCTGCTGTGGGGCTTGATCCCAGAATGCTGGGATCACGCCCTGAGCCGAAGGTAGACGCCCAATGACTGCGCCACCCAGGCGCCCCTGTGGTGTAGCATATCTTAAGGCATGCAAAGAGGCATGGTGCATGGAATCAGAGTCAATAAATTGCTATGATTTCATCAGTATGTATCCAACCATACTATCTAGGGTATGTGAAACTAAGCTCAAATTTCCAAAAGAAATACAAATAGAAAGTTTTCACCAAAAGATACTTACTATAAAGCAACACCTCTCTTATGATAAACAAAACTAAAGAGGAAGAAATCAAAATAATATTCATGAAATTCAGTGGTACTTTAAAAATGATAAAATCCTACATCTATATATACTCAACTATACTGTTCCTTTCTTCAACCTGTCAGTGTTTGTCTCATTCCAGTTCCTTTCATGTTGTCTTCCTTTTTCACTGTTTTCCTTGCTTCTCCCTTGTCAATTTAGAGGAATACTAGATTCAGTATGTTTTCATTAAAGAAATTGAAAGCATCTGAAAGTATTCAGAGATGCAGACAGTGCATTAAATGATTCCTAGAGCACTTTAACATGCTGAAACAGAACATTCCTGTGTCATATAATTATTTGAGAAATTGAATATTAATAGTATTAGGAAACAGCACTATTAATTTACCTTCAATAACTTAATTTTCCCAACTGTTTTCTAGATTTTGCACTTAATGATTCTAAAGTACTGAAGATTTTTCTTACTTTTTAATGTTTTATTTTAGTTTTCTTAGATTTGTTCTATGTTGCCAAAGACACAGAACACAAAATTTGTTTTCTTCATTTAAGTAGTTATTAAGTTTTATTTGAGTTTATATCAAGAGAATTTGGTAGAGGGGCGCCTGGGTGGCACAGCGGTTCAGCGTCTGCCTTCGGCTCAGGGCGTGATCCCGGCGTTCTGGGATCGAGCCCCACATCAGGCTCCTCTGCTGTGAGCCTGCTTCTTCCTCTCCCACTCCCCCTGCTTGTGTTCCCTCTCTCGCTGGCTGTCTCTATCTCTGTAGAATAAATAAATAAAATCTTTTTAAAAAAAGAGAGAGAGAATTTGGTAGAAAATGTGGCTCTCTTCCTGAAATACACAGAAGTCAACTTCATAATTTTTTAATATAGACTTTTTAGTTTGTTCTTTTATTTATTTATTTTTCATTTTATTTTTATTTATTTGACAGAGATAGAGACAGCCATTGAGAGAGGGAACACAAGCAGAGGGAGTGGGAGAGGAAGAAGCAGGCTCATAGCGGAGGAGCCTGATGTGGGGCTCGATCCCATAACGCGGGGATCACGCCCTGAGCCGAAGGCAGACGTTTAACGACTGTGCCACCCAGGCGCCCCTAGTTTGTTCTTTTAATATGTATATAGTAGGAATGCCACATGGGTTTGAACATTATTTGTCAATCATACAAAACAGATTTCAGTGTGATTGCAGTTAGTGAAAATAATTTCTTGTCAGCAGGGTACCAGCAGAATAGGAAATAGCCACTAAAATTTGCTAAGTTTCATTGGAATTACTTTAAAAAAAAAAAAAAACCACATATCTCAGAAAGAATATTGTGGCATCAGCAAGATGGCAGAGTAGCGATCACAGCCTTCATCTTCTTACAGAAAACAATAAGATAGCTATCAATGAATGAAAATAGCTCTGGGAAAGCTTAGGAGTCCAGTTAAGGAGCTGCAGCAACACAGTGGAGGAAACAAAACAAAACAAAAGCATAAGAATAACTACACAGAAAGTGTAGGATGCACAATTTCATTTTGCCTGCATCATCCCATCCCTTATGCTGATACAGTTCAATACCACAAGTTTTCCTGAGTTTTCCTGACAGCAGAAAAGGAGAACAGAATGAGTGACCACCATCCCTAGTCTTGTGGGGTATTGCCTGAAGAATCCACTTTGATTTATCCCACCCAGGTTGCTGGGGAAATTGGCATAGCTGAGATGTCTGGAGACTGCTAGGAACAAAGAAGGGTGTGGCCTATTAGTGTCAGCCATATGTTAGGGGTAACATGGTGTGCAGTGGCTTGCTCTGCAGAGAACCCTAGTAGCCTTTGCCACTGAGGACCTCACATCCCTTGTGGCTACTGTGGACATCCAGTAGCTTCCACCACTGAGGATCCTGCTGCGTTCACTATTGTGGACCACAGCAAGCTGTTCTACCGCTTGTTCTACAGAGAATCCCAGTAGCTTTTGCTGGTGAGCCTTTGCTAATGCCAGTGAATAGCCATTGCAGCCACCACGAATCTTCTGCAGTTTCACCAGTGAAAGTCCTACGTTTTTTTGCCTTTGCACACTGCCTAAGATGCCAGCTTTCTGGAGCCAGTCCACCTAATGCCACTGCAGGTACGTTGGCCCCAGGAAATGGTGTGGCCAGCATGTGTACACTCAGTTTGCCTCAGCCCCTGCCACTGCTCTGGCTCCTACTGCTGTGTGTATGCCCATGGCTAACTGATGCAACCATACATGCAAATACACCTGGCCCCAATACTTGCTGTTGGTCCCCACCACGGCTATCCTTAGTAGCCACACACATTTATGCCAAGGTTTTGAACCCCGGTTGCCTACCTCGGTGTGCTCACTAGTGGACTTGGAGGGGTTGCTGAGGACCCCCACAGCCACCTTGTACATCACATTGCTTTTGCCACCAAAGACCACAGAGTTGCTGACATTGCAGACCATAGCAGTCTGAACCACCAAGTCACTGTGACCCCAAGACCCAGAGCTACCATACAACACATTTAGAAACCTGTATGCCACCAGACATGATACCACAGAATGCTCCTGTATAGTCCCCTAGTCAATGCCTCTGTAGCCCCTCCACTCAGGTGAAGGTCTTTCCTTACTACAGCTAGTACATAAAGTCTGGAAGAGGTGATTGCTTCTTTAAATGTGCAGGTGCCAATGCAAGGATAGAAGGAACACAATAAATCAGGAGATGTGATACCACCAGAAAAATACAATAAACTTCCAGTAACTGACACCAAAGAAATGGAGATCCATGAGTTTCCTGACAAAGATTTCAAAATGATTGTTTTAAAAAGCTTAGTAAGCTACAAGGGAACACAGATAATTTAATAAAATCAGGAAGTAATGTAAGAACAAAATGAGAAGTTCAACAAAGAAATAGAAAACATAAAAAAAAATCAAACAAATTTTGGAGCTGAAGAATACAAAGCCTGAACTAAATAATGAAATAGCTTCAACACCAGACTTGATCAAGCAGAAGAATCTGTAAACTCAAACGTAGATTATTTGAAATTATCTAGTCAAAGGAGAAAAAGAAAAAAAAAATAAAGAGTGAAAAATGCCTACATAATTAATAGGACACAATCAAAGGAAGCAATATACACATTATGGGTGCCCCAGAAAGAGAAGAGAGAAGGAAAGAGACACAAAGCGTATTAAAAAAAAATAATAATAATAATAATAACCAAAAACTTGCCTAATGTGGGGAAAGAAATAGATATCCAGACTCAGGAATTCCAACTATGTTGAACATAAAGAGATCAACACCAAGACACACTGCAATTGAACTATCGGATGTCAAAGAGAATTTTGAAAGCATCAAGAGAAAAGCAACTTGTTACATACAAGGAAAGCCTCTCCATAAGACTTTCAGTGGATTTCTCAATATAAACCTTGCAGGCCAGGAGAGAATGGGATGGTATATTCAAAGAATTGAAAGAAAAACATTGCCAACTAGAGAATATTCTGCAAAGCTATCCTTTAAAAATGAATGGAGATAAGTGCTTCCCAGAATAAAAACTGAGGAACTTTGTCACCATTAGACTTGCCTTACTTACAAGAAAAGGTTAAAGAACTTCTTTAAATGGAATAGAAGACACATTAAATATCCATGGGAAAGCATATGAAAGTATATATCTCACTGTTAAAGGTAAATATACAGGCAAATACAGAATAATTTAATATTGTAATGTGGTGTGCAAATTAGCTGTATATCTGATATAAAAGTTAAAAGGCTAAAGTTTAAGAATAACTAAAATCACAAAAATTTGTTAACAGATGCATAATATACAAAGAAGTAAACTCTGACTTCAAGAACTCACCCAGGAAAGTGGGGGGGGTGTGTGTGTGATAAAAGTACAGAGTTTTTGTATGCAATTAAACTTAAGTTGTTATCAAATTAAAATAGATGGTTATAATTTTACAAGAAGACTTATACAAGTCTTAATCATAGGGAAGAACCATAGTGGACACACAAAAGATAAGGAGAAAGGAATCAAAGCAAAGTGCTAAAAAAAAAAAAAATCATCAAATAATAAAATAAGAGAGCAAGAGAGGAATAAAAGAATTGCAAAGCAGACAAAAACAATTACCAAAGTGGCAATAGAAAATCCTCCTTTATCAACAATCACCTCAAATGGATTAAACTTTCCAATCAAAAGGCATTGAGTAGTTGAGTGGGTAATAAAAACAAGATCCAGAGACTGAAAGTGAAGGGATAAGAAAAGATATTCCATTAAAATAGTAAAAAAAGAGCAGAATAGGCTATACTTATAAAGACAAAATAGACTTTAAGTCAAAACTGTCCCGAGTCAAAAGTCATTATGTAAAGATAAATGGCTAATTCAGTAGGAATATATAACAATTAAAAAATATGTGCACCAAATGTTAGAGCACCCAAATATATAAGCAAATATTCACTCATTATGTCTCTGTGTCATATTTTGGTAATTCTCAAAGTATTTCAAACTTTTCCATTATTATTTATTGTGGTGATCTGTGATCAGTGAAAATTTTACTATAAATATTTTGGGGGGTGGGCTCCATGAACCATGCCTATATGGGACAATGCACTTAATTGATTAATGTGTGTGTCTGAGTGCCCCACCAACCAGATTTCTGGTTCTTTCTACCTCTCCTCAGGCCTCCTCATTCCCTAAGACACAACAAATTTTAAATTAAATCAATTAATAGCCGTATAATGGGCTCAAGTGAAACAAAGTGTTCAAGTTGCACATCTCTAACTTGAAATCAAAAGCTAGAAAACATTAAAGCTTAGTGAGGAAGGCAAGTCAAAAGCTAAGACAGGCTGAAAACTTAGCCTTTTGCACCAAAAAGCCAACTTGTGCATGCGAACAAAAAGTTCTTGAAGGAAATTTAAAGTGCTACTTCAGTGAATACATCATTGCTAAGAAAGCAAAACACCGTTCTTGATGACACAGAGAAAGTTCTAGTAGTCTGATTAGAAGATAAAACCAGGCACAACATTGCATTTGGCCAAAGCCTAATCCAGAGGAAGGCCCTAACTCTCTTCAACTCTATGAAGGTTGAGAGAAGTTATGTTATGAACACAAAAGTGCGAGGTGAAGGAGCAAGTGCCAGTGTAGAAGCTGCAACAAGATATCCAGAAGATTTAGCTAAGATAATTAATGAAAGTGACTACATTAAACAACAGATTTTCAATGTAGATGAAATAGCTTTATACTAGAAGAACATATCTTCTGGAACTTTTATAGCTTGAGAGAAGTCAGTAACTGGTTTCAAAGCTTCAAAGGATAGGCTGATTCTTGTTAGGGGCTAATGCAGCTGGTGGCCTTAAGTTAGAGCCAGTGCTCATTTACTATTTCAGAAATCCTAGGGCCCTTAAGAATTATGCTAAATCTATTCTGCCTGTGCCCTATAATGGGGCAACAAAGCCTAGATGATAGTGAATCTGTTTAGAATATGGTTTACTGAATATTTTGAGCCCACTGTTGAGACCTCCTGGTAAGAAAAAAAAGATTCCTTTCAAAATATTATTGCTCACTGACAGTGCACCTGGTTACCCAAGAGCTCTGATGGAGATGGACAATGAGTTTGTTGTTTTCATACCTGCTAACACAACATCCATTCTGCAGCCCATGAATCAAAGAGTAATTTTGACACTCAAATCTTGTTACCTAAGAAAGACATTTTGTAAGGCTATAGCTGCCTACAGATAACGGTTCTTCTAATGGAGCTAGGCAGTAAATTGGAAAACTTCTGGAAAGGACTCACCATTTTAGATGCCATTAAGCACATTCATGAATCATGGGAAGAGGTCAAAATATCAACATTAACAAGAGTTTGGAAAAGTTGATTCCAGCCTTCATAGAAGACTTTGAGGGTTTCAAGAATCAGTGGAAGTGCAAATGTGGTGGAAATAGCAAGAGAACTGGAATTAGAAGTGGAGCCTGAAGATGTGCCTGAATTGCTGCAATCTCATGATAACAGTAACAGACAATAAGAACTTGCTCTTATGGATGAACAAAGAGAGTGGTTTCTTGAGGGGTGCCTGGGTGGCTCAGTCGGTTAAGCATCCAACTCGATTTCAGCTCGGGTCATGATCTCAGAGTCAAGAGATTGAGCCCTGCCTTGGGCTCCATGCTGGGTGTGGAGCCTGCTTAAGATTCTTTCTCTCCCTTTCCCTCTATACTCTGCTCACATGCTCTGTCTCTCTTAAAAAAAAAAAAAATGGTTTCTTGAGATGGCATCTACTCCTGATAAAGATGCTGTGAAGATTGTTGAAATGACAGAAAATAATTGAGAATGTTACATAATCTTATTTGATAGAGCAGTGACAATATTTGAGAGGGTTGACTCCAATTTTGAAAAAAAAAAGTTTGTGGGTAAAATACTACCAACGTCAGTGCATATTAATGAAAAGAAGTCAGTTGATGCAGCAAACTTCATTGTTGTCTTATTTTGTGAAATTGCCACAGCCGCCCAACCTTTGCAACTTCCACCCTGATCAGTCAGCAGCCATCAACATTGAGGCAAGACCCTCCACCTGCAAAGAGATTGTGACTCACTGAAAGCTCAGATGGTGGTTAGTATTTTTTTAGCCGATCATGTATTTTTAACTAAGGTATGTACACTGTGTTTTAGACATAATGCTACCACACACTTAATAGACTATAGTATTGTATAAACATAACTTTTATGTGCATTGGGAAACCAAAAAAAATTATTTGACTTGCTTTATTGTGGCAGTCTGGAACCAAATCCTCAGTATTTCCAAGGTGTGCCCGTGTTACAAAGCTACTGTAATCAAGACATGGTAACAGCATAAAAGCAGACCTATAGACCAATAGAATAGAGAACCCAGAAATAAACCCACATTTATAGTCAACTGGTCTGTAACACATAGTAACACATAAAGGATAGTCTCTTTAAGAAGTGGTATTGAAAAAGACAAATATCAGATAAAGTGCAAAAGGAATGAAATTGGATCCCTGTCTTACACCACATACAAAAACCAATTCAAAACAGATTAGAGAATCATATGTAAAACTTTAAACTATAAAACTGCTGAAGAAAACATAGGGGAAGACCTTCTTGATGTTGGTCTTACTAATGATTATTTGGTTAGGACACCAAAAGCATGGGCAACAAAAGCAAAAATAGACAACTGGGATTGCATCAAACTAAAAAGCCTTTGCACAGCAAAGAAAATGATCAATAAAATTAAAAGTTTCCCTATGAAATGGGAAAAACTATTTTCAAACTGTATATCTCATAAGGAGTTAATATTGAAATTATATAAGTAACTCATATAACTCAATAACCAAAATACAAATAGCTTAGTTGAAAAATGAATTAAGGACCTAAATAGATACTTTCAGGGAAGAAAATTAAGTGGCAAACTGGTACATGAAAATCTACACAACTGTTTTGATCATTGAGGAAATACTAATGAAACCAAAGTGAGATATCACTTCAAAGCTGTTAGAATGGCTTTTATCAAAAGAAAAAATAACAAGTATTGGTGAGGATGTGAAAAAAAGGGGAACCCCTGTACAGTGTTGGTTGCGAAGTAAATTAGTACTGCTGTTATGGAAAATAGTATGGAGTTTCCTAAAAAATTTAGCATAGAACTATCATATGATCCAGGAATCCCACTTCTGGATGTAACCAAAGGAACTGAAAACAGAATTGCAAAGAAACATGTGCACTTTGTGTTCACTGCAGTATTATTCATAATAGCCGGATGTGGGAACAACCTAAATGTGCTTTGATGGATGAAAAGCAAAACATGCTATCTACATGCAATGGAATATTATTCAGCATTAGAGAGAAGGAAATGTGGCCATTGGTGAAATAAGCCAGACACAGAAAGACAATACTGCATGATCTCACTTAAATATGGAATCTAAAAAAGTTGAACTCATAAAAGCAGGGAGTAGAATGGTGGCTGCCAGAGGCTTGTGGGGGTGATGGGAAAAACTGAAAGTTTAGTTATGCAAGATTAATAATTTTTAGAGATCTAATGTACAATATGTGATGATAGTTAACAATATTGTACTGTATACATGACATTTGCTAAGAGGGTATGTCTTAAATCTTCTTAACAAACACACACAATCAAATGGCAATTATGTGGAGATGATAGATACATTAATTACCTGATAATGCTGATCATTTCACAATGTATATGCATATTAAAACATCAAATTGTGTGCCTTAAATATACAGAATTTATACAATAGTACACCTTAAACACACGTGATTTTTTGTATGTCAATGACATCTCAGTAAAGCTATCAAAAACCCATAGCCCATAGATATTCAGTATTTTAGAATTAATACATAATTTGAATATTGTTTATATAACAGACATTTTATTCTCATTTGAAGTTATTTGTGTTCATAAAAGTTTACTTGGGTCAATGAATAAACGGATAATTTGTGAGGTGTTTGGAAGTCAGTTTATTTTGTATTGAATTGCATCTAGGTATACCAAAAAAACAAGACTTGTTCAAGAAATAGAATTAATTAAGTGTTAAAACACTAGCTAAATTGCTGTTAAAATGGATGTAAAAGTGCATCTACACACCAGGTAGGCTGAAATAGGGAAGAATTCATGCTGCAAATAGATCTTGAACTAACATATCATGGTTAAAAAAGAAATGAGTGTGTATCTTCAGAAAATATAGAAAGGAGAACGTGCTGGAGTAAAGCACAGGTTAGTGTTCAAAAATCAGGTTGGTTAGGTTGAATGGAGTTAGGCTTTGAAGACTTTTTTTTTTTTCATTATTAAAAGTTACAAACATTTACAAAAGTAGGACGAAGAGATTTATTATCACCATAGAGCCAGTCTTGTTCCCCCACCTATAACACCTGGATTATTTTGAAGCAAATATGGGCCATCATATAACTTCATGTATAAATAATTCAGTATGTTTCTCTGAGATAACCATCCTTCATCCTTTTAAAAACCATAACATAATTCTATTATCATACCCAAAAATAACAGTAATTCCTTCATAATGTAAAATATCCTACCAGTGCTAAGAAGAACATAAATGTAGAAATGGGATTCCGAGTTTATCATGTAGGCCTTGAAGTATCACAGGCATTTTATTATGCTGAGGAAGACTGCCATGAGAGAGTATTTCCAGATGGGAATCAGGAAAAGTGACAGGACAAAAAAAACAACAACAACAACAACAAAAAACTGGAAACATGGAGTTTCGAGAAATGGTTGTAATAATTCTTTGATTATGTTTGTCTAATATAGACAAAATATGCTCAGTACAGAGCAGAAAATAAAATTGTGGATATTCACAAATGTAAAGGGTTAGCAGAGCTTTTATTAGATATCAAGCACAATTTTCTTTGATGGATTAAGCGTATCTGTTATGGAATGAGACAGAAATGACACTTGTTTTTTTTAATATACTACATTCTAGAGGTGGAAGATATGTAACTAAACAAATAAAGGGAGGATCAAATATTCGAAATAGCAAAAAGTACTGCAAATAAAATTAAACATAAGTTAGTGAGAAAATGAGTAGTGGGAGGTGCAGATAGCTATTTTAGAATGAGTGGTCATAGTAGGCTTCTTTGAAATGGTGACAGCTTAGCTGAAACCTGAGTAGTAAGAAGAGGCCATTCTTGGAAGATATAAAGACCTTCCCATGGCAAGTCTTATGGACTTGTCTAGAGAGAACAGCAAATAGAAAATCACTGAAACAGAAAGGATCTTGGCCTGTCCAATGGGGATATGGGATAGGTGAGAAAGAGTAGCAGGGCAAGATGATAAAGGGCCTTGTAGATATCTGGATTTTATATAGTGTGCAGTGGGATGATATTGAAGGGTTTTGAGCATGTAAATAACTTTAACTACTTCTTAATGATAAAGCATTGGTTGTGGTGGGAAGAATTGAATGAGCCTAAGTCTGAGATATCAGTAATAAAACTTCATCCTTCTTCAGGATTATTTATAGTTAAAACAGTGAAACAACACCAGCCAAGATCAATCAATCTGTTCATTTTAGCAATTTTTGATTATACTATTTCTGTTAATGAATCTGTGATGACAATGACTGGAAAAATAAATGACTAGAACTACATTTGTGTGTGTGTTTTCTGCAAATTGAAAGTATATGTATGTAAAAGGAAAAAAGTTATGATGTGTTGACATTTACATTATGATGTGTTGACATTATGTTTGCATTATGGAATCTTATTATATCACAATAAAAATGGAACAATAACTAAGGAATAGCTAAAATATTCCCTCATATCAGGAAACAAAAACAAGCAATGAGCACTACAAATAACATTTTTATATACTTTGAATGGAATGTCAATAAAAATATTACATATAAAAATTTGTGAATTACATCTAAGGCAACACTTAATGGAACATTTAGCTTAAAAAAAAACCCTTTTTTAAGAAACAGGAGAACATAGAATGATTAAAAAAAAAAGTAGTAAAACTTTGAATACCAAAGACAGCAATACAACTTTAAAAATTTAAAAGAGAGATTACTATTAAAGGAAGTGAAAATAAGACCGACAGAAACAGAAGCCAGAAAAATCACGAAATTATATTTTTAAAGCGATGAAGGAAATAATTGTCAACTTGATCATTGAAAAATATCCTTCAAAAATGAACATGCAATAAAGAGTTCTTACCGGTGCTGTGGGAGTAACAGGGATTCCTGCTCCTCCCCTTGGCACAAAAGTGATGTTTTTTGCCTCTCTCATGGAAGTGATCATGCTCTGACTCATGCTTGCACCACTGAGCAGGGGTTTCTCTGACGCTTGCCTCCCATTTTTATATGCACATCTGAGAGAGATCTATGGGAAGCTGAGTGTGAGTGTGACCTCATTCTGTGTCTGAGGTACCCTGGGGTTCTATTCGTGGCCATACAACTAGACTTGAGAGATAAATGAAAATTTCAGCTTATTTTTCCTTACCCATTTGTATGGCAGCTACAGCGCTTCTTATGCTTTGCCACAGAAGAACCAATTTGTGCTTTCTGTCTTTTCTCAAAGGGACCTGACCTCTGTAGAATTCATGCTTTTTGGCTTCTGTGTGATTCTCTCTCTCATGAGGTCAAGAAAACTTATTTTTCAGTTGATCTGGATTTTTAGAGTGGGACACCTGCTCTTACAGTTTTCTCTAAAGATATTTTTAAACAAACAAATGTGAGGATTCATCATTATTAGACCTGCAGTAAAGAAGGTAATAGAACATAGTCCTTCAAATAGAAGGCAAATAATCCTAGATGCAATCTCAAATATTAAGAAGTAATGATAACCAATGGTAAAGGCAAATATATGAATAAATCTAAATGAATTTTGACTTCTCTAAAAACAGTAATGGCTTATGTGTTTAAAACATTTTTATAGTTAAAGTATATTACAGCAAAGGTACATAAGTCAGGAGGAGGAGGACAGTAATAGAGTTAAAGCCTTCTAAAATCCTTGCATTTTCCTGGAGGAAATAAGGTACTAATTTAAGTAGTCGTGGATATTCATCTCTAAGTGCATGCCTGGGTACATATTAGCATCTCTAGAGTAACTATAAAAAAATAAGAGATTAATAATAGAATAATTCAATCCAAAATAAACATTCAACTCAAAATAAACTATGAAATGAGAGAAAAGCAAACACAAGACAGGAATTACAAACAGAAAGCAAATGGTAAGATGGAAGACTGAAAACAATATTTAACAGTAAAATGAGTATTTCATAAGACTAACTTATCAGAAAGATGTATAAATTCAAAATACTTATGCATGTAATAGCATATTCTTAAAACAAGCAGAAATATGTGGATTTGAGGAGCACCTGGGTAGCGCAATTAAGCATCCATCTTTTAGTTTCAGCTTAGGTTGTGATTTCAGGGGGTGAGATTGAGCTCTGCATTGGGCTCTGTGCTCAGCCCTGTCTGCTTGGGATTCTCTCTCCCTGCCCATCTCCCACTCTCCTCTCCCCCTCTCCCTAAAATAATAAATAAATACATCTTTAAAAAATAATAAAATAAATGAAACTTTTTAAAAAAGTGGATTTGAATTTAAAAAAGACATTGCCACACATTTAGTGGGAAATTTTAATACACCTCTGGAAATTGATAAAATAAAAAAAAAATCATTAAGCATATAGAAGATTGAGCAAGCAAAGAGACAAACAGTGGAAGATATTATCTTTTTATTCATTTATATTTATTTTAAAATTTTAGTGTATTTTTAACTCAAGTATAGTTGACATACAATATTATATTTTCAGGTGTACAACATAGTGATTTAACATTTTATACCTTATGAAATTCTCACCATGATAAATATAGTTACCATCTGTCACCGTACAAGTTTATTACCATATTATTGACTGTATTTCCTATGCTGTATTTTATATCCCCATGACTTACTTATTTTACAACTGGAAGCTTGTACCTCTTAATCTCTTTCCCTTATTTCACCCATCTCCCCACCCCCACTTCCCTCTGGCAGCCACCTGTTGATTTGCTGAATCTATGAGTCTGTTTTGTTTCGTTGGTTCATTTGTTTTGTTTTTTAGATTCCGCATATAAGTGAAATCATATGGTAATTATCTTTTTTTGTCTGACTTATTTCACTTAGTACAATGCCCTCTAGGTCCATCCATGTTACTGAAATGGCAAGAGTTTATTCTTTTTTATGAATAAGTAGTGTTCCATTATATATGTATACCATCTATACCACATCTTCTTTATCCATTCATCTATCATTGGACACTGGTTCTTCCATATCTTGGCTATTGTAAATAATGCTGCAATAAACATAGGGGTGCAGAGTATCTTTTCAAATTAGTGTTTCTTGTTTTCTTGGGGTAAATACCAGCCTTGGAATTGCTGGATTCTGTGGGGTTTTATTTTTTATTTTTTGAGGAAGTTCCATACTGTTTTCCATTATGGCCGCACCAATTTACATTCCAACCACCAGTGCATGAGGGTTGCCTTTTCTCCACATCCTTGCCAACACTTGTTATTTCTTGTTTTTTTGATACTAGCTGTTCTAACTGGTGTGAGGTGATATCTTATAGTGGTTTTGATTTGTATTTCCCTGATGATGAGTGATGTTGAGCATCTTTTCATGTGTCTGTTAGCCATCTCTGTGTCTTTCTTTTTTAAAAAGATTTTATTTATGAGGGGGCAGTCACGAGCATGTGCACACTCTCCCTCTCTCTTTCTCAAAAAAAAAAAAAAAAAACTTAAAGTTTAAAAGAAAAAAGAGATTCGATTATGTGTGAAAAAGGCCTAGAAACGCGGTGCACAAAGATAAGATACACCCAAAACCTTTCACTTCCTCTCAGAACAGCCAATGCAAAGGACTGTGAAGTGCTACCTACCCTTTCCCTTTTTAATTTTATGACTGGGATAAATACTACAGTATTAAAGCAGTTATTATAAAACATTTATGGTTTATTAACTGCAGTATCTTGTAAGTTTTATTACAAAGACAATAAGTATTGTATTAATTACTTCAGTTGCTGAAAATGGTCCTTTCAACCCAGCCCTGATATTTTGTCATAAAAGGATGCATTACACACCAAGACTTACAACTCTCATTCTGTAAGTTATAAAAACGCAAATGTTAGGGCTGCCTGGGTCTTTGAGAAGCCAGCTCTCTTAAAGGTATATATGACGACATTACAGAAAAATAAAGTTACTCACTATGTAGCTATTTACACAGAGCTTGAAATCTATTCTTAATATAGGAGTAAGAAGAAACTAATCTGTAACTGCCATGATCATTGCTAACCTTTCTTCATGAAAAAGTTTTCATTTTCAAACCACAGAAAAGTCTAGAACACTGAGGGATACTTCCAATAATCATTTTTCTCTGTTTATGCCATTATCTCCTCATTTAGCACAAATTCATTTCTGTCACATCAATTTTAAAACAAACTATTGCTACACTAAGAAATTTTAAATGGGAGCTCCTGGGTGGCTCAGTCGGTTAAGTGTCCAACTCTTGGTTTCCGCTAAGGTCATGATCTCAGGATCATGGGATCTCGGCACAGAGTCTGCTTGTCCCTCTCTCTCTGCTCCTCCCTCAGCTCATGCATGCTTTCTCTCTCTCTCTCTCTCTGCATGCTTTCTCTCTCTCTCTCTCTCTCTCTTTCTCTCTCTCTCAAATAAACACACAGATTTTATTTTATTTTATTTATTTATTTATTTATTTATTTATTTATTTGAGAGAGAGAAATAGCAACAGAGATAGCGAGAGTGAGCATGAGCGGGGAGGAGAGGGAGAAGCAGATCACCATTAAGCAGGAAGCCAGACACGGGGCTCAATCCCAGGACCTTGGGATCATCACTTGAGCCGAAGGCAGGTGCTTAACTGACTGAGCCACCCAGGTACCCCCATCTGTATGTCTTGTTTTTTGGAAAAAAAGTCTACCATGTTCTTTGCCCATATTTAAACTGTATTGTTTGGGGGTTTTTGTTTGTTTGTTTTGTTGTTGTTGTTGTTGTTGTTGTTGTTCTTGAGTTGTCTCAGTTCTTTCTATATTTTGAATATTAACCCCTTATTAGATATATCATTTGCAAATATCTACTCCCATTTAGTAGGTTGCCTTTTGGTTTTGTCGATGGTTTCCTTTGTTGTGCAAAAGCTTTTTAGTAGATGTGGTTTCAGTTGCTTATTTCTGTTTTTGTTACCTTTGCCAGAGAAGACAGATCCCCCCAAAAAGATATTGCCAATACTGATAGCTAAGAATTTACTGTCTATATTTTCTTTTAGGAGTTTAATGGTTTCAGGTCTTACATTTCGATCTTTAATCTATTTCAAGCTTATTTTTGTATGTGGTATAAAAAGTGGTCCAGTTTCAGGGCGCCTGGGTCACTCAGTTGGTTAAACGTCTGCCTTTGGCTCAGGTCATGATCTTGGGGTCCTGGGATCGACCTTGTATCGGGCTCCCTGCTCAGTGGGGTGTCTGCTTCTCCCTCTCCCTCTGCGCCTCTCTGGCTTATAAAAAAAAAGAAAAAGAAAAAGAAAGTGGTCCAGTTTCATTCTTTTTCATCCAGATGTGTGGCTTTTTCAGTACTACATGTCTAAGAGACTGTTTTTTCCCCATTGTATATTCTTGCCTCATTTGTTGTGGATTAATTGACATTTAAGTGTGGGTTTATTTCTGGGCTCTCTATTCTGTTCCATTGATCCATTTCTATTTTGTGCCAGTACCATACTCTTTTGATTACTTTAGCTTTGTAGTATATTAAAGTGTACATTTGTAAAAATTAACCTCAGGCTAGGGAGCAAAATATGTGTCAACAAATTTCAAAAGAGTGAAATCATACAGTGTGTGTTCTCTACCCCAGTAGAATTAAGCTATAAATAAATAGTTACCAATACATACCACATGTTTGATAATTAACTAAAACATTTTTAAATAATCATAGTGTTAAGGATCAGGAGAGTTCTTTTTGGCAGGAGGAATAGTATATTGATTGGGAAAAGTGCTAGTACTATTTTATTTCTTAATCAGGTTTACTCATTTAGCTGTATTCTCATGTTTTATGTACCGTTTGAATATTTGTTATGCTTCAAATGAAAAATAAAAATGTGTCTAAAATAGTAACATTTAAATAGACTAAAGGAAAATATTACAGAGTTGATGCACAGTTATATGTATAGAAGAAATTGATCTGTGGCAAAGATAGCATCCCAAATCATTGAGCAAAGATGGACAAAGAATAGCTGTGTGATTGTCATGGGAAAACAGCCTACTAAATAAAGAATACAAAATAAAAAAAATAAGATTGAATCTATACATCAGAGTTTATATAATAGAATCCAAATAATTAAGGCTTAAATATCAAAAGTAATACAGTGAAATACATATGTATGTGAATTACACACACATACACATACAGACAGAAGAAGGTCTGTACCTATCATGTGGGGAAAGACTTCTTAAGACAAAATGTTCCAAGTATAAATTAAAACTTATGGATGTGACCATGTTAAATGTATGCTGAAGGACATGAATGATGGATTTAGAGAATACTTAAAATGAATATAGGTTTAATATCTAGAAAGCACAAGGGAACTTCTGCATATCAACAATAACAAGACAAGGTAAGAAACCTCAAATAAAAAATAGACAAAGTATGTGAATAGATAATTCATAAAGAAGAATATATAAATTGGCTAATCACAGAAAAATGGGTGATTTTCAATCTTTTTTTTAAGGATTTTACAATTGAACCTTTATTAAACTGGTACACTATTTTTTTTTAATTTTTTATTATGTTATGTTAGTCACCATACAGTACATGAATAGTTTTTGATGTAGTGTTCCATGATTCATTGTTTGCATATAACACCCAGTGCTCCATGCAATATGTGCCCTCCTTAAAACCCATCACCGGGTTTGCCCATCCCACCACCCTCTCCCCTCTGAAACCCTCAGTTTGTTTCCCAGAGTCCATAGTCTCTCGTGGTTCATTCCTCCTTCTGTTTATCACCCCCTTCATTCTTCCCTTCCTTCTCCTGATCGCCCTGCTATTCCTTATGTTCCATAAATGAGTGAAACCATATGATAATTGTCTTTCTCTGCTTGACTTATTTCACTTGGCATAATCTCCTCCAGTCCCATCCATGTTACTGCAAATGTTGGGTAATCGTTCTTTCTGATGGCTGAGTAATATTCCATTGTATATATGGACAACATCTTCTTAATCTGTTCGTCTGTTGAAGGGCATCTCGGCTCCTTCCACAATTTAGCTATTGTGGACAATGCTGCTATGAACATTGGGGTGCACATGGCCCTTCTCTTCACTGCATCTGTGTTTTGGGGGTAAATACCCAGTAGTGCAATTGCAGGGTCATAGGGTAGCTCTATTTTTAACTTTTTAAGGGACCTCCACACTGTTTTCCAAAGTGGCTGTATCAACTTGCATTCCCACCAGCAGTGTAAGAGGGATCCCCTTTCTCCACATCCTCTCCAACATTTGTTGTTTCCTACCTTGTCAATTTTTGCCATTCAAACTGACGTAAGGTGGTATCTCACTGTGGTTTTGATTTGAATTTCCCTGATGGCTAATGATTTTGAACATTTTTTCATGTGTCTATTAGTCTTTTCTGTGTCTTCATTGGAAAAGTGTCTGTTCATATCTTCTTCTTTTTTTTTTTAAAGATTTTATTTATTTATTTGACAGAGATAGAGACAGCCAGTGAGAGAGGGAACACAAGCAGGGGGAGTGGGAGAGGAAGCAGGCTCATAGCAGAGGAGCCTGATGTGGGGCTCGATCCCAATCTTGGATACCAGCCTTTTATCTGTAGTTTCATTTGCAGATATCTTCTTCCATTCTGTGGGTTGCCTCTTAGTTTTTTTGACTGTTTCCTTGGCTGTGCAGAAGCTTTTTATCTTGATGAAGTGCTAAAAGTTCATTTTTTCTTTCGTTTCCCTTGCCTTTGGAGACGTGTCATGAAAGAAGTTGCTGTGGCTGATGTTGAAGAGGTTATAGCCTATGTTCTCCTCTATGATTTTGATGGATTCCTGTCTCACATCAAGGTCTTTCATCCATTTGGAATTATGACTTTCTTATGGTTTGCCTTCCTTTCTCTTTTTTTTTTCTTTCCTTCCCTTATGTTCAGCAGTTTTGTTTCTTAAAATTCCATATATGAGTGAAATTATGTAGTATTTGTCTTTCTCTGAGTTATTTTACTTAGCATAATACTCTCTAGCTCTATCCATGTCATTGCAAATGGCAAGATTTCTTTCTTTTTGATGGCTGAGTAATATTCCATTATGTAATATATATACACACTACCTTCTCTTTATCCATTTATATCAGTCAATGGACATTTGGGCTCTTTCCATAATTTGGCTATTGTTAATAATGTTGCTATAAACATCAGAGTACACGTGCCCCTTTGAATCAGTATTTTTGTATCCTTTGGGTGAATACCTAGTAGTACAATTGCTGGATCATAGGGTGGTTCTCTTTTTAACTTTTTGAGGAACTTCCATACTGTTTTCCACAGTTTGCATTCCCACTAACATTGTAAGTGTAACTGTAACTTTCTCCATATCCTCACCAACATCTATTGTTCCCTATGTTGTTAATTTTAGCCATTCTGACCAGTGGGGGGTGGTATCTCATCCTGGTTTTGATTGGCATTTCCCTGATGATGAGTGACGTTGAGCATCTTTCCATGTGTCTGTTAGCCATCTATATGGCTTCTTTGGAAAAATGTCTCTTCATGTCTTCTGCCCATTTCTTAACTGGATTATTTGTTTTTTTGGGTGTCAATTTTTATGAGTTCTGTATATATTTTGGATACTAACCTTTTACTGGATATGTCATTTGCAAATATCTTCTCCCTTTCTGTAGGCTGCCTTTTAGTTTTGTTGATTGTTTCCTTCACTGTGCAGAAACTTTTTATCTTGATGAAGTCCCAATAGTTCATTTCTGCTTTTGTTTCTCTTGCCTCCAGAGACGTGTCTAGTAAGTAGTGGCTGCAGCTGATGTCAAAGAGGTTGTTGCCTGTGTTCTCTAGGATTTTGGTGGTTTCCTATCTTACATATAGGTCTTTCAGTTTAAATCTGTTAGATCGGCAACTATGAACATGTCAAGTAATGCCAAGTGAATGTATAGATGTGTGGAAGCAACAAGTCTCATGATCTGCTTATAGGAGTAAAACAGTATAGTCGTTTTGTAGAGCAATTGACAAAACAATGAAATTATGCATTAATATGAAATTCGTAAACATATCTTCCAGAGATTATTTGCACAGGTCCATAAAGTCAAAAGGATAAAGGATGTCAACACAGCTTCTTTGTCGTAGTGAGGAATTAGTGATAACCCATGTGTTTATCATTATGGGAGCCCATTGGTTAAATGTAGTGGGCATATATGCAAAATGTTTTGAACCGTTAGAAAAAATTGAAGTATAAATATCTGCAGAAACTTGGGTTGATGCTTAAAATTGATTTTTGAGTAAGAATTTGAAAACCAGTATAATTATAGCAAAGTACTATCCCTATATATTAAAACACATTCACATACACAGTACATCTATCTTTTGTGAGGGTACCTAAATATGCAAGAAAATTGATGAAACACATTAAAAGGTATATGTGGGAGGGGGAGGTGAAAGTTGTGATGAGAAATGAAGGAGAAAAGTAACATAAAATGAAAGAGGACTCTTGGCAGGACTGATCATGATACTGTTCCATGAACAGAAAGTTATGATAAACTCACTAGAGTCAAAGTCATATATGTGCAAAAGGAAAAATTGCCTTGAGATAGATAGTATGGCACCATTTTACATTGTGGAATGTTACGCTTTTATTTTCAGATAGTTTCCCCTACCCCATTTTACTCTTTTTCACACAGATTTAAGAGTGAAAATTGAGCTGAGTAAAATAGTGGAAATTCTTGGTTGGAGTTTCTTGCCAGAATGAATTATTAAAGTCATGTAAAAATTATATCGAAATATGTTCCTTAAAATGAGAAGCACACTCACACCAAATACCAGTTTGTTTAAAACTTTTTATACATTTTATGCCAATTGCTGAATTTTTAGGCCAGTTTTTTTTCTACTACATACATCACAGGACCTTAGCAAGGTATAATCACAGAATTCTCAAAATTCCCAAAATTTTCTTCCACAAATTGTTCATTGTTAATCACACTTAAAATGCAAGACCATTCATGAAAGCCAACTTAATACTTCCTTTTTCTTAAATAATGTAAACTAAGATAGTTATGTGAATGCTTTTTTAGAAGCAATAGTTTTAGCATCAACATGATAAGGATTCTTGTTTTTTCTATGAAATTCTCATGTAAAGATTGGTATTCTCGTTCTGTTTGTCTTAGGATCAAGCTGTGTTAAGTGCAACATTGTAGAAGTGAAATGAAAGATAAACATGTTCAGAAGTATATAAGCTGCACAAAAGTAGCCTCATAGGCACAATTACCATATGTTTCTGGGCTCGGCTAATGGGAGAACTTTGTTCAAGTGCACATAGGCTCAATCTGAAAATAATAAAACCATGACTTCTATGAGTTAAAAAACATGCCCCTCTAACCTCCCCTTCTCAACCTCTAGTTTCACTTGTTGAAAAACAAGGAAAACAAATAGACATGTGGCCACCCACATGGTTGTGTAAATTGAAAAAAAAAAAAGTGAAAATAACATGCGACAGAATGCCTGAAGGGTTTGCTTAGTCCTTCACACATGGACTTAATCACTTTGGCAAATTCTCTCTCCCTCCCATATGAACTTTATAGACCATTCTTCAAATTAAAAGTGCCCTCTCTTTCATGTCTTAAGAACTAGTGGCTGAGGGAACAGCTTGGAAGTGACTTAGGAAACTGTATCATCAACTAGGAATTTTTGCTGCTTTTTAAAATTCATTGGAAATGTGCCAGTAATGTGGGATGCTAAAAATTTCAGAGGATCTTCTTGGTATGTGTGATGGTGTGTGTGTGGGGGGAGGATGTGTATGTGCATACACATACTCATTAAGCTTAAGTCCTCTTTAAAGCTGGGAATGTTTAAATTTCACTGGACGCATATACCTTATAAGGGGAAATCAATATTCCATTGGAATTTCACTTTTCAAGTAATTTCTAGAGGCTAACTGCTGTGCGAATCAGTGATCAGAGCTAATGACCAAAATCATGTGATTGAAATAACAATGGAGAGTGACTTAATTCTAAACTACCTGAAAAAATTTCAGACAAGACCACTTGTCCATTTCATTAAGTAAATTAAAGGTCAGCAGGCACCTTGGCCTGATTAATGTGCTCTTGTGAGTGTTTTGTGAATGAACTGTTTAGCCTTAATTTCTATCCTTCCTAATTCCCTTGCTTTATGCATGTCTGTTCCGTAAGTCCCATTCTTCTTGGCATGCTTCCTGTCTATAAGCTGATAGATGGCAAAAGACCCTCCACCTGTCAAAACACTTTTATATCACCACTTCCCTATATTTGTCAGTCAAGTAATTTTAGAGGTCAGCTAATATTTTCTGTAAAGAGCCAGATAGTATTTTAGGTTTTGCAGTCCGGAAGGTGTCTGTTGCAACTAGTTAATTGCTGTTGTAGTGTGAAGGCACCCGTAGATATGTGAAAGAATAAGACTAGTTGTATTCCAGAACTTTCTTCACAAAAATTGGTGACCAGCTGGATTTGACCCTTGGACTATAGTTTGCTTAACTTTGAACCATAAGACTACTCAGATGGCAGACAAGCTTCCTCTAAGTTTCTGTAAGACTTAGTGGGAGGACTAAGTAACACAGACTTTGCATTCATGTAAATAAATTTTTTTTTTTCTACATAGCATAGTGGTGAAGAGCGTAGGCTTGGTGACCGTCAGTCTAGAAACTCTGTCTTGCAAAAGTGACACACTTTCAAATCCTCATTTTTCTCATCTTTAATATAGGATAATAATATATACTTAAAAGAGTTGTTATCAGATAAAATTAGAAATGTGTATAAGGAGACAATATAGTTATGTTATAGTTCAGGGTTTGGTTTTCAGAAGGTGAACTCTGGATGCATTAAATAAATGATATGGTGCAAATTTCATGGTAAAATCTTTTGTAATCCGTGATTAGTTGGGTATTATGACACATCTGCTTGAACTTGAACTAACATTTTATAACATGAACTATCTATTTACCATAAGTGTCTTTCATGAGTTATTATATTTTCATCTCAAGAAGTGTACTTTCTGTTTCTCTTTGGTGTTTCTTTGGTACACATGATTAATCTTTTAAAAAACTTGCTTTAAGAATTGGCTTCTCTGTGAAGTTTTTCCTAACTTTGCAACTTCTTAGATACTCAAGTGGCAACTTGTGTAAACCTCTGTAGCAGAACTTATCATATTTTCTTATGTTTCTTTTTTAATTCTTCCTTGTAAGTGCATTGTAAGGATATACATTCTTCTATTTTTTCCTAAAAAAAGTGATGAATAAGCTCAGAAATAATGCTTTAAAGTAAAACCGTTTGAGCTTTAATTTGATTCTACCCTTGTAAGTTGTTATCTCCAGCAAATTGCCACAGATTCTTAGAGAAAACTAAGGGTTTAACTTGAAGGGTTACATTGGAAATTGTATGACATAATCTACGTACTTGGCTTTGTATATACCTGGCACATAATAAGCCTTGGTAAATATTGTGATGTTTTTATTCTATTATTTTAGTATTTAAGGCACTATGTGACACATTAATCATACTTAGTATGTTTTTTCAGTGAGTGAAATATCACAAATAAATTATTTACTTTTATTATGATATGTTAGTCACCATTAATGAATATATTTTATATGCTATTGCAAAATATAAGGTAAAATATAAAGCTATCTTATTGTCTCCTTTTTTAAAGTTTTCTTTCATAGCATACATCAACTTCGGAAATTATATTTTTTAGGTTTGCTCAATGAATTATGTGCTGAGACACTGGTAGGAATAACTTAATAATTTCCTGCATAACTTTAACTTATAATAGTTTTGCTCTGAAATTTATCTACTCAATAAATATACCTGTATATGTAGGTTCAGGTGTTCTTTGGTAATCACAAAACAGAATTCTTGAAAACAGTAGAAATAAGGATGTATTTTACTCTTTGTTTGATCATCTTAACATTTTCTGTTGTTCTCCAATTTTAAGATTTTTTTTAAAACACAGAGTAATGATATACAGAATTAACTGAATGCAGTTGACTCATGAACAATGTGACATACAGGGGAGCTGACCGCCTGTATGTCAAAAATTCATGTATAACTTTGAGTCCCCCCAAAACTTAACTACTAATAGTCTACTGTTTACTGTAAGCCTTATTTTGCATTACATAAACAGTCGATTAACACATATTTTGTATGTTTATGTATTATATACTGTATTCTTACAGTGAAGTAAACTAGAGGAAAGAAAATTTTATTAAGAAAATCATAAAGTAGAGAAAATACATATACAGTGCTGTACTGTATTTATTGGGAGGGGGGGAAGCTCGCATGTAAGTGGACCTGCACAGTTCAGACCGTGTTGTTCAAGGGTCAGCTCTTCATTATATAAGAAAAAAATGTCCTGGTTTAAATTTACAAGTTTCTGAGTCACAATCTTTAATTTATGATTTTAATATTTCTGATTAAGACTAGTTTTCTTGTATACCTTCACTAGAATCACCAAGAAGAATAAAATAAGAAAAGTAAAACACAAGCAACATGGAGTTAAATAGATTTCTCATGCTCTCCCCAGTTTTAGTATTTATTTAACCGGAATGATGCAAAGACAGTTCAGCTACATGAGTTGCTATCACAATAATTTATACATTTATAGAATGAATGCACTTGAAAATTTCTAAATTTATTTTCTTGTTCTTCTGCCAGAGCATTGTTTCAAGGGTCACTTTGAAATACTATAAGTTGGATGTTGTATTACTAATAATGATAAATTAAAATAAGAGCAAAAGCAAGGAAGCAAAACAGAAGCTATAAGCAGCAAACCAGGATCCCTAAGCTTGAAAGATTCCGTGAACTTCACCTGTTCTATTTAAGCAGTTTATTACTTTATTACCTAGAAAATTGTTCTAAGTCTTAAGTTTCTAATGAAAGCTATGAACATCTGATAATGACTTTTCCTACATATGCACTCTTTTTTTTTTTTTTTGAAGATCTATCTATTTTAGAGAGAGAGAGTGGGGAGGAAGGGGCAGAGGGAATCTTCAAACCGACTCCCGTTGAGCATAGAGCCAGACTTGGGGCTAGATTTCATGACCCATGAGACCATAACTGGGGCTGAAACCATCAGTTGGATGCCCAATCAATCCAGGGACCCCACATACGTATTCTTTTAACAGAGATGAGGTATCTAGTAAGAAGTGGCGTTTGAAGTGGCTCTTAACTGTACTCTAGAAGTGAGTCATTTAGCTGAACCATATTTATCTAAAATTATAGTACTCTGAAGCTATCTTCTAAGAAATCCTCATGTTCCCTCTTCATTGTCTTAGTCCCAGCATAACTGGGGCACATAATTTCCCCAGACTCTAAACTCAAATTGATGTTTACTTCATCAATTCAGTTGGATATTTTCACATCCTTGAAGGAAATAAATCACAACAAATATCATTATTGCTGTATGAAACCAAATTGGAATGGTACAAAATATGAATCTAATAATTATTTATGTTCAAGGTTGGTTGACTTAATAATATGCATTGAATTAAAACTGTTTCTTGACTGCTGCTTTAGGCAAAGTGTAATGTACTAAATTCAGCATATATTTTTAACATTCTCTCCTTGTGATGCAATTGTTTCACTGATAAGCCTTGGTATACAGCTTTGACTGCAGTGCTAGACTGAATGCCTGGGATCATTCTATTGGACCATTAGACTGTGGCTAGTGCCAGACGGATCCCACAGAAGCTGAGGACTTGCACTCTTCCTTGCACATATGGGCAAGAAAGTCCATTAATATTTGTCAATTTGAATTTATTCCTATAGTAGATGGATCAATACAAATGCACACATACTGTATTATTTTTAAAGTTAGAATTCTATGCTTTGTGGTTAGAGATTTTCCATGTTTTTCTGAGCAGTGGTAGAGGATAAGATTTACAATGATATACAAAGAAAGTTTGGTGGTGAGGCTATCTAAGAACATTTTGGAAAGTTTACAGCATATGTCCAAACAATCAAAGCTGTTGTCTACACCTTCTTGAGTTTTCCGGACATTCATGCTTTCCTTTAAAATTGTAGCTTCTAGACTAGTGAGTTTCCATATTTGTCTTTTAATGTAATTCAAAGGCCCTACTTTTTATGTGTGTCCCCGTGTTTTATTATGTGTGTTTTTAAAAACATGTTCTCTTGAGTTTACTACAATATTCTAACTCCCATGAATAATATCATCTAGTCTCTTTTATCAGGAATTTTGTAGCAATAGGCAAAACTTAAAAAAATGTTCTATTTAAAATACAGATTGCAACATAGGAAAGGTATATTCTTGATACATAAAAAGCATGTGATGTACATTTTAAGTGAAAATTAGTACTTAAAGCCACACTTTATATTAGTGTTTAGAATTTATTCTGTCAGCTTAAGACAATTTGTGATGATTAATATATACATAGTAATATATATATATATATATATATATAGACATATATCCCAGTACAGTATAGAAAGTGAAGGCAGTTTTTCAGCTGCTGGCAAGTTAATGAAAAAAGAAAGAAAAAATGGATTCAAGTGGGATTTATATGCTATAATAGTTCTGTTGTGCAGGGGAAAATGATGAAGCTGTAAGGGCAATAGGACTCTTAGATAATTTTCTTCTTGACTTGTGTTTGGCTTTTAAAATTTCTTGCAGTACAAAGGGGAACCCTCTTACACTGTTAGTGGGAATGCAAACTGGTGCAGCCAATGGAAAACATTGTGGAGGTTTCTCAAAAAGTTAAAAATAGAACTACCCTACCACCCAGCAATTGCACTACTAGGTATTTATCCAAAAGATACAAAAAATACTGATTTGAAGGGGCACATGCAGCC
Organism: Ursus maritimus; assembly: GCF_017311325.1. Classification (NCBI taxonomy): domain Eukaryota; kingdom Metazoa; phylum Chordata; class Mammalia; order Carnivora; family Ursidae; genus Ursus; species Ursus maritimus. Next base: position 19,698,769 of record NW_024423453.1, on the reverse strand, counting down.
CGATGTTCATATAGCAGCAATATCCACAATAGCCAAATTATGGAAAGAACCTTAATGTCCATCAACTGATGAATAGATAAAGAAGAGGTGGTATGTATATACAATGGAATATTAGCCATCAAAAAGAATGAAATCTTGCCATTTGCAGTGATGTGGTGGAGCTAGAGTATATTATGCTAAGCAAAATAAGTCAGTCAGCTGTATGATTTCACTCATATGTGAAATTTAAGAAACAGATGAACATAGGGGACAGAAAAAAAAGAGAGAGAGGCAAACTATGAAAGAGTCTTAACAATAGAGAACAGTGTTACGGGGGACATGGGGGGATGGGCTAAGTGGGTGATGGGGATTAAGGAGGGCACTTGTTGTGATGAGCACTAGATGTGATATGTACGTGATGAAATCACTGAATTCTACTCCCGAAACTAGTATTACAGTATATGTTAACTAACTAGAATTAAAATAAAAACTTGAAAGATAAAAAAATAAAAATAAATAAAAGTTCTTCTAGTGCAATTGAATGACACCAAAAATTTGAAACCACTTTATTTATTTTTTTAAGAGGGAGAGAGAGGGCTTGTGAGTGAGGGGGAGGGGCAGAGGGCGAGAGAATCTTAAGCAGGTTCCACACCCAACAGGGAGTCTGAGGTGGGGCTCCATCTCACCACCCTAAGTTCATGACTTGAGCTGAAATCAAGAGTCTGACGCTTAACCAGTTGCATCACCCAAGCACCCTGAATAACACCAAAATTTTAAATCATAAATGGCAGAAATTTTTAAAATCTGGGAAAAACGTGGTTACTTTTTCATTCTTTCTTTGCTGCTCATGCTAATGGTAATATATATTTTTTGTCTTTATTATCCTTCAAGCCTTTCTGTAAGTGAGCAGTAAAACTGCCATCACTGTCTGTCTGTGGGAGTCCCATAACTTTCCCTGGGTGTACAGGCCCCATTGAGGACAATGCTTGTCTTATTCTTCATCATTGTTGCTTTTGCCCAAACTCTCTATTGAGGGAAAATGGAAAGTGTTGAAAAGTATGTACTCTCCCCAGCTTTTTAGGGAGGGAATTGTGGGACTGGGATTTTCTCCACACACATTTCATCAGATTCATGACTTTCCTTGAGCACTGATTGGTTGGCAAGTTGCAGAGAGGTCCAGATTACTGAACTCCTAATGGGATACCAGAAATAGATAAACATGACCAAGGATTTCCAAATCTTCAGCCAGCCAATCAGAAGATGAACCCATAACCCAGAAGATGAGGCTGCAGTATGTTTTGCACATTATTTTAAAGCCCTAGACAACTGGACTTGAATTCTTGATATATAGTGATTTTGCGATCAGACAAGTTTTGGCTGGCTTGTGCCTCAGAATGCTGGGATCAATTATTATTTGGGAATCAGCTTTTTTTCTTCTTGATGGGAAACATTGTGATGGAAGGAATTATTACATTGTCACATTGTTTTAAAAGCTGAGTTCCAGGCAGTCTTTGCTCATCCCTGGCTGATTTAGCCTGATCAGGACTGATAGGAGATCAACTTCTGGTTCTTGCCATAAACCTGCTTCATCATCTGGGAAAGTGCAACTGCAAACCATTATTTCATTTTTTTCAAGAGTTTATGATAAATTTAGCTGGCACACTGAATTCAACAATAAATTAAAAGCTTTCATATTTTATTATTTTAAAAGGAAGAGCTCTCAGCACTGCAGCACAGTTTCACAATATTTATAATGAAGGTTTGGCACAAGAATATTGAAGTTTCAGTACCAAATATTTAAGCATTAACTCCATAACCGAAGGTATTTGTTTTTAAAATTTGTTCCACTAACTGACATGATTTGCCTGATACTAAAGGGTTTGTCTTTTCATTAGGTCCTTCATAAGCAAAATAAAGCTCAGAGGTGTATCAGTATTCTGATATTCAAATAGAATCATGTTTACATTAGTCCCTTGTGCTTTTATTTTATCTAGAGGCTAAATGTCCTCAGCTATTTCCTTTATTCTAGCCAATATATATGATTCTTAAGGTGAAAAATTTTTCTATTTATTTTAACATCTTTATTTAGAATAAATATAAGTTTCACCTATTAAGTGGGAAAATTTGAAAGAGAGTGCTTTTTCCCAATTCTTCCTGTCAAAACACATCCCTCTAATTTAAACACATTCCAAAAAATATTTGCACATAATATCGATAGTTTATAAGATTTTGTAGGATTCTATACAATCTTACATAAATTAATATGTCTGCTTAACTACCAAGAGATATGCACACAGCATTTACAGCAATTGCATGTAGTTAACTGTAGGTTTATGAACTCATCTCTGACAGGAATTGGTCTTTTAATTTTTTTTCCCAATGGAATTTATGTCTCTGTCTACAGTGGTGGCTCAGTAAATATTGTTGTCTTACCAACTACATACCAGATATGGTAAGTTTAGTAAAATTAAGAATAATACTGTTAACATTAGTGAAGCTCTCCAAAACACTCTGTTAGATATTTTAGATCAATTATTTCTTTTATTATAAAATAACTCCAAGAGATAGGAGCTATTATTCTCTAAGCTTTAGACCCTACGCCTGAGGGAGGGGAGTATTAAGTCCCTACTGGAGGTAGCCCATAGCTGCCTTGCACAGAGTGGTGGAGCCAGGCTAAGAACCTGGTCTAAAGAGCTCATATTCCTCATCACTACACTACAAGACTCTAACAAAGATTTTTGAAACTCATTCCATGTCTTAACCTGTAAATGTCCAGAGAGTGGAAACAGGGCTATCACATTATCCCATTCTTTTGGAGCTTATAGTCACAAGTGCAACCACATATCCAAGTAAATAATTCAAACATTGTGATGTATATTACAATAAATGTACATACCAATGTCCACAGGAGGCCAGAAGAGGGAGCAGCACATTTGCCTGGTGAAACTAGAGAAGGCATTCCAGAGGAAGTAATATCTGGGCTGGATCTTAAAGGACCAGTAGAAAATGTCTGGGTAAAGTTGTAGGGAAACCCCACAGAGGAGTAAACAGAATGTGGAAATACTTGCAAGTGTAAATTTCAGAAAAATATTTTAGTTGAGCAGGGAGTTGAATTGCTCCATATTTTCCTATCTGTTGGTAGTCTGAGGTTTAATACCAGCCTACTTATAGAGTTCTAATTACTTTTTTCATTTAAATACAGTGGCACTGCCAGAAAATAGTGGACAAAAGATTGTTTCAAAGAAACATACATAATTATTTCTTATCCAGAGACCATTGATTTAGAATTTCTTGTGCATCAGTTTACAGATCAAAGGAGGCAAATGACCTGATCTTCTTATCACGTTTAAAAGAAGTCTTATGAATTTACAATGGATAGCAAATATTGCAGTTGGAGAGAAATCAGCAAAAATAGAAACCCTGACAATACTATGAAATAATTGGATTTAAACTTTATGAGGACAGGAATTTTGTCTGGTTTGTTCACTGCTCCATCCGTGGTAGTACAATATTCCTGGCGGGTTGTAGGCACATAACAGATACTTGTTGAATGTTTTTGAGTGAAATAACAACCAGATGTGAAGAAAACAGGCAGAAACAACTAATGTAAAGGCATAGCCATCAGTTGTCATGTAGAACAGTTGGTGGCAAAAATATACATCTGCAGCTAGGTATATGAAACAATATATAACCTGCGATGTTCTGAATGAAGATCCTGAATAGACAGGAAAAGTTTAAATCATAACAAATAATAAAATGTGGATGGGGCGCCTGGGTGGCTCAGTCATTAAGCATCTGTCTTTGGCTCAGGGCGTGATCCCGGAGTTCTGGGATCGAGCCCCACATCAGGCTCCTCTGCTGGGAGCCTGCTTCTTCCTCTCCCATTCCCCCTGCTTGTGTTCCCTCTCTTGCTGGCTGTCTCTCTCTCTCTGTTAAATAAATAAAATCTTTAAAAAAAATGTGGATAATTTTACCTTTTAGAAAAAATTCAGAAATGATTAGAATAAAAAGAGTCAGTGTACAAAGCAATAAAATTCTATTTCTGGAAAAATTGCCTTTGTTAAATATATTCCAACAACGTTAGTAAACCAAGTGTTACTGTATTTTTGTGTGTTAATTTAAATACACAATAACTGCTACAATGTTATTTTGTCTTAAATATTCAGGCAAATTTAGAGTTGACAGTCCATTGAAGACATGTTATCTAATAGTGAAAAGTAATTAAAATCACAATATAGTTGAGGATTTTTTCCCCCAGCATTTAGTTTAATAGTTTTCATTCCTATAGGGTATAGTCATTTAAGGAGAGTGAAAGTACTATTTTGATTCATTTTGAACAATTAAATATGAAAGCTTTCTCTCTTTTTCCAGCAATTGAAACAGGTAATCCAACTGATTATGTGCCAGCTTATGCTGTAAATCAAAATGTACATGCTCTAAGCCATTAAGTAGGCCTTCCAATATTGAATATGGCTCCTGATATCAATCTCTTTTTTTGAGAAAAAAAAAAGAATGATTTTATTCTTTCTTTGTGATTCATACATATTTTATTTCTTAGTCACATTCTCATGTACTAACTAGACCCTCTACAATAATCTTAGAGTAGGAATGGGGCATTTTTTGGTCTCATTCCTAATTTTACATACACTGAGCCTGACGTTTCACCATTACATTCTATGGAGGCTCTTTGTTGGTAAATTTCATAAACTTAATGAAGTTCCATTCTTTTCCTACTTTATTAGGACTTTTTAAAAATTAATGAACTTTTAATTTTAGAACAGATTTAGATATACAGAAAAAAATGTTAAAATAGTACATATATCCCATATCCATTCTCCCTTGTTATTAACATTTTTCATTAGGATTGTACATTTGTCACAGTTAATATACCAATATTGATACATTATTATTAATTAAAACCCATCCTTTATTCAGATTTCTTTCATTTTTATCTCACATAATTTTTCTCTTCCAGGATCCTATCCGGGATCCCATGTTATATTCATTATCATGTTACTTTGCCTTCAGCTACTCTTGGTTGTGAGTTTTCTAGACCTTTTCTATGACCTTGACAGGTTTTTGTGCATGTGTGCATAGAGGGGAGGGACAGTACTAGTAAGGTATTTTGTGGACTCCCTCTATTTTTATTTTTATGTTAGTGTTCTCTTATGATTAGACTGGGGTTATAAGTTTTGGGGAGGAAGACCACAGAGAAAAAGTATGGTGTGAAGACACCATATCAAGGATCTGTATACTATCAATATGATTTATTACAGTGTTAATTTTGATAACCTAGTGAGGATTTGTAAGATTTCTGCACTATTCTTTTTCTTTCCTCTACACTCTATGTACAGGCCACATTGCAGTTTCGTTCTACCTCCCCAAGGGTAAAGTATCTACATAAACTATTTGGAATTCTGCATAGGATATTTGCCTATTCTCCCCCATATACTTATTTATTCAGTCATTTATTTGTATCAGTATAGAATCATGGATATGTATTTCATACTTGATCATAATCCAATACAACTTTATTTTGCTGCTCAGATTGTTCCAGCTTTGACCATTGAGAACTCTTTTACTTGGCTCTTGTGTCCCTTTGGCATATCCCATTATTGTGGTTTTGAACACTTCCTAATTTTCTGGCACGGTACAGTGCTCCAGATTCATCTTGTATATTTTCTTCCTCATTCCTAGGATCAGCCATTTCTCCAATAATTTGGGTTCTTTTTATTAGAAGGTAGTATTAGAAACCAAGAACTAGGCACTAGAGGTGCTTGTTGTGCCTGTTATTGCTTCTAGGACTTCACAGCTGACAGAGCAAGTAAATATATGTATATATACTAATTTATATACAAGCATGTATGCACATATCTATAAATAGTCCTATATATAACTTTATATTGAGGTAAATATCAGTTTATACTGATGTCCCAGCTCTAATGCATTACCGCATAGATCACTCTAGCCTCCTCCTCTTGATTCTCTGTAACCTCCCACTCCAACAGTAAGAAACCTGGCTCCCACCATTGACCATCCACTTATTTAACTATCTAGTTCCAATATACGTTCTGTTGGTTTCTGAATTGAGAGCCCATATCCCCATGGGGAACAACTTTATAGTGCTATCTGCTATCCTTTTGCCTTTAGTCTTACAGGCTCCACATACTTCCAAAATTGCTTAGGCCAGCAACTTTCTCCCTTACTCCCTTCAGGAAGGCTAATTAATACATTCATAATAAAGGTTATTTTGTCACATTCTACATTCTATCCTGGGATCCCCTGACCTGCTAAATGATTTTTATAAAGGTTGTATACATGAAGTTTCACTCTGTCCTGCTGGTGTTATGTATCCATGATTATAGTATCATACATAATAGTTTCACCAACTGAAAAATTATCTGTACTTTACCTATTCATCCTCTGTTCTTTCTCTCTTCCCTGACAATTCATTTTAAAAATACAAGTTTAGGGACACCTGGGTGGCTCAGTCAGTTAAGCCTCTGCCTTAGGCCTCAGCTCATGATCCCAGGGTCCTCAGATCAAGTCCTGCATCAAGCTCCATGCTCAGCGGGGAGCCTGCTTCTCCCTCTGCCTGCTGCTCCCTCTGCTTGTGCTTTCTCTCTGACAAATAAATAAATAAAATCTTTAAAAAAATACAAATTTATATAACAGTGACTAAATATGCTAGCCGAGGGAGCACTATTGGCTGTTCTCTTTATTCTCTTTGACATATTATTTAATCAATCATGAGTCTCCTTATACTCTTTTTTTTTAATTCTGACATTTGACATTTTTGAGTCCATAAAATTATTTTCTCTACTTTTATTGGGATCGGTCGGTAACCACATGTTTTGTTTTTTTGGACAGACCCTGTTTTCTGTCTGGAAACAACCTTGGGAAAATAGCTACAAAGAAATTTGCTCTTTGATGACACAAATAATGCTTTTCATATTACCTGTTCATATTAAATCAACTGTGCCATCACAGCGAAAGACTTTTCACTTATGTGTGCCAAATTTTAATTATATGGCCAGCTATGGATCGGGCACACTCAATAATAACTTGAATTATACCATGTGATAAACAGTCTCTTCATTATGTCATGAAATTTTGTTTTCATAAAAAATTTCATCTGTGGCATATACACATAGTGGATACTCTGTGGTGGATGCCTCTCCAAAATCCTTTTTACTATACTTCTTTGTAGCAGCCATATAATTTGGTAGCAATAGATCTCATCCCAAACTCTAGTGGGGACTCTTGACTATCTTACCCTAAGGGGTTAGTTCAAGTAACATAGACTTTATCCAATCAGTGTGATACTCCCTTGGCCACAGGAATTAGCACAATGGTAGTCTAATCAGTGCAACACTCAGGACTTTTTTAGATTATTATGAGGTGATATCCCTTCTCTCCTTTTTCTTGATGTAAGTGAGGAACTATGACAACAGTTATTGATGACATCATATTGTGACCCCGAGAGAAGCCAATCTAAAAACAAAGCTCATATATGAAGGCAGAGGTGAGAAATATCAGAGATGTGGACCTAGAATCTGTATCTCATCCCACATGAAACCTACCTCAGGATGTTTCAGTAATATGCTACATTAAATCCTCTTATTTGATTAAGTTGCTTTGCATTGAGTATTCTATTATCTGCAACTCAAAGTACTCAAAACAAGTAAGTATAATTGGAAATAATGAAGCTTTAGGCTGTTTAAAATTCAGTGAATAAACATTCCAGTATATCTACTTTAACTCTGCTTTGTCAGTTCCTCTCTTCCTTATCACAAATTTTATATATTACTTTTATCTGTCACATCTAGAGAATCTGCTTAATATGTGAAATAAATTATTTTAATGAATTAAAATTTTCCAAGGGCCCTATCAGCATTGACCTCAGGTACAAAATGAAATAAGTATAAATAAAATAAAAGATTTTAAATAATATACTTCTATAATTCTTCTTATTTATCTTTATTATAATTATTTTTATCTTCTGGACATGAAAATATTATACAAATGCAAGACTAGGTATTTTTTTACCTTGCACCTAATGTAATAATTAAGAACTTCAGGTATTTTATATATACTTTTAAGTGAAAAATACAGTTGGGTATAGCTTCATTATATATTATTATGTCAACACTATAATTAAGCTGTGCTTGAATATTTGGTTTTGGTCTGTTTTATAAGTAGATAAATCTTTATTCCCCTGTTTTATAACCCCTTCTCCAAAATACTTCATGGTAAACCATTATTAATTAAATACTTACTATATATCAGGGATTTTATTACAGTTTCAGTCCTTCTAACTATGTTAATAGGTAGGTATACCAACCCATTTTGTAGATTGGACAATTAAGATTCAAATAGACTTAGTCTCATATCCAGTATTATGCAGTTACTAAGTAGCTTCAGGGGGGTTTACAACCTAGACCTATATGACTCTAGAGTCACTTAATTTACTTGTTGAATTTTCAGGTTCCATAATTCTCCCACCCTCTGTCTTTTCTTCTCAGTGCTTGCCCACTTGTGTATAAAAACAGTTGTGTTTTAATCTTTCCTAGAACACTTTTTGTGAGCAAACTAGAGAGGAAAGTGGGACAGAAGGAAGGAGAAATAGAGCTTCTCCATGGCCAGAGTCACTGCTGGAATAGATCAAATCAATCCAATAAATTCTAAAGAGTAAGCACATGTGGATAGCAGAATGGACATGTTGAAAGTGGCTTGCTCAGTGTTCTGTAGTGAAAACATGGATTATAGATGAATCCCCATGCTTTTCAGGGACTCTGAGAGTGTGGATCTTACTTGTAGAGGCATGATTCTAAAAGAAATCCACATGTTCTTTTGAGACTCTAATTTATTTACTTATTTCTTTTCCTCTGTAGTTGGATAGAGGGGGGAGGTAAGTGGCACATTTTTTTTTTAGCCTTCCATGACATGGCCCATATGGAACTCCTTTGGTTTGACAATTCTTTTGATGCTAAATTGGTAATGATTAATCCCTTTTAAATTGGTTGTATTATCGCATTTTGCTTGCAAAGCCTTTTATTTAATTTAAAAAATTTTTCACTTAAAATTTCTCAGTGACTGAAAACTTACAAGAAAGATTGATGAGGCACTGAAAATTTTGACAATTTTTTTAGAGTAAAAATTCAGTAAATAAAATCATTTTTTCAGTCCTACTGAATCCAGAGAACAATTACATCAAAATGTCCAAAATGAATATAATACATATTTTTATTATCAGATGAAGCTTAATGCCTCCTTTGAAGGCATCATAGTAAAATTTTATATGGGTCAGAAACACTTTGAGTTAAGACGTGAGGACAATTCATCTTTATCTGAAAAATGGAATATTATCATACGGTAGATTCAATTATGTAAAATTGTTAGATTCAGTCATTCTTTATACCTTTGGGGAACATTGAGCAGTAATGACTAAGAAGCAGACTTATCTATAGACAGATGAAAGGAAAAGTCTGGATATTTGAAATATTTCTGTTTATGCAAATCAAAGTAAATTGTAAGTTTGATCACTCCAAACATTTACAACAAAATAATAACAAATTGTATTTGTTATTTAAAGAGGATTTTTTTAGAGGAATTTAAAGAGGAATTTAATTATGGACTATGAGAAACAAACTGAGGGCCTCAGAGTGGGGGGGTGGGGGAATGGGATAGACTGGTGATGGGTAGTAAGGAGGGCACGTATTGCATGGTGCACTGGGTGTTATACGCAACTAATGAATCATCGAACTTTACATCGGAAACCGGGGATGTACTCTATGGTGACTAACATAATATAATAAAAAAACATTAAAATAAAAAAAAAGGAATTTAAAGAGAATAACTTCCTCCCTCATGTAAATTGATTTTCCTCATCAGTTGAATTAAGTAAAAAATGGGAAAATCTCACTTTCAATCTAATTGGTAGATCTGAAATTTTAATATGGAAAAGTCTTCAGAGCAGCAGTATGGTCATATATAGTGTGTTGGGAGTTGGGATCACTGGGTAGGAGATTTTTTTTTTTTTTTTTTGAAGATGCCTGCGTTTTGCAAGTCTACTTTTTTCCCCTTGTAGTTCATGTTTTGTATCAAGTTCCTCAAATCAATCATTTCTTGCTTGTGTTTGTGTTGTATAGCAAAGAGAAAATAACTTATCATGGTGTCCTTGAAAAATTAATGATGATCATTATTAAGAGTCTGATGACTGTTTGAAAAGTATGGCAACAGCCTACATGTTATTTAGTCAAGATGAAGTTGCCCGTTAAAATACACACTACTTTTATGGCTTTGGTATGTACTTGGTGGCATTTTTGTTATTGAATAAACCTGAATAACAAGAAAAGTAGAAGTTTATTATTCATACAAATACACACACACACACACACACACACACACATATTTCCATGTGTACTGAGAGAGATGTCAGGTACTTTTAGTTTCAAGTAGATAGAAAAACTAAAATTTTTACACATCGGTAAGCTCACAAGAATAAAGTGTAGGGCCATTTTTTTCCCAGATTATTGTTTTTTCCTGATTTTGGGGCCAATTCCCTTCTATGTAGATGGGCTCTTAGTCTTTTCAGTAAGTTTTGTCAGTTTTAAACTAGTTTTAACTCAGAGCCTCTGCATATTTTGCACCATTGTTATGAATCTAAAAAGACACTCCTACGCAGTTTGTTCTATAAATTAACCATGTGGTTGTTCAGAATTTTTATAAGATATTTTTATTTATGTGTATGTAACATGTGTATTTGCAATTAAATGCTTACATCACTTACGTAATTGCAGTAACTGTCATAGGAATATCAAAGTGTGGTTCATTATATCAGTATAAAATTATTACACAATTAACTTTTATTGGACTGTGCATGTGACAAAATGCCATTTTTAATGATGAGGCTCATTTGTCTTTTATGTTTGTATATTCTGTATGTAATATAAGTTAAACAAGAAAAAACAAACTGAATTTTCAAATTAAAAACAAAAGAATTTGTATTGTTGATACCATTTTGGTTCCATTTTTAGAAGAGTTGAAGAATTTATAGACTTTATGTTTTTGTGATATGATTTTAGCCTAATATGGATACAAAATATAACATATTAGTGTAAAATATTAATCAGATTATTTTTCATTATTCTATAGTTCATAGATTATTCATTTTTAAAGTATTGAACTTATATATAAAGGGAAGTGGAATGTATAAACATTCTTCTGAGTAATACCAATACAAATAGTTAGTTTCAATTATTTATGTTTTAAATGTTGGTTTTTAATTTTATTTTTTGGAGGTACAGTTAGTGTTTCTTTATACACAGTGTATCATGACATTTATATAGCTTAGTATAGTATTGTATAATAGTATGCTATCAATTGCATTCTTTTACTTGAGCCTTTTAATATATATGATATACCTGGAATAGGGGCAAGGTAGGTTCTTTCCCCTTTGGTAAGTGAAAGGCCAGAAGTACTTAGCATTTGCTGAAGTTTGTGAGGCCATTAAAGAATAGAGAAAAGAATAAACACAGGCACTACTGAAAATCTGTATTCTTTCCATTTTAATACATCTGTTAGAAAATATACAACATAAAGAGGAAATATACTAGGAAAATCGTTCCTTAAGAATAATAATAATACATATGACATATATTAATACATTTAGCAAGAAATACGCATGCCTATTTGAAGAAAATGGCTGGATTTTACTGAAGGGAATAGAAAAATTTTTGAATAAGTGGTGGGAGAGATGTTTCTGGAGAAGAAGAAGTCACCTCTCTCCAAGTTAACCTATAAACTTAACACATTTCTAATCGAACTCCCAGCGGGACTTTTTTGGAACTTTTCAAATGATTCTAAAGTTTACCTGGAAAAAAGTTAATGAATAGCCAGAACTTTATTTTTAAAGAAGAGCAGTGCCCCCACCAGATTGTAAAATGTACTATTAAACTATAAAAATAATATGCAGTGGGGTTGTGCCAGACTGGACAGAAAGATCTGTGAAACAGAAGACAAATGCAGAAGCAGAACAACTATATATGGAATTTTAGTATATGATATAGATGACATTTCAAACTAGTGAGGAAAGAATGGATAATCGAATAAATGGTGTTGAAGCCAATTGGAAACAACCTCACACCTTATACCAAACTGAATTCCAGATGAGTTAAATATTTATACGGAAAAATTGAACATAAATTGTACTGGAACAAAATATAACTGAATATTTATATACTCAGAGATTTTCTAAGACCCAATACCTAAAGAAAAAACATTCAGAAATTTAAGTACATAAAAATGTTAAAATATAGTATGGCTAATTACCATAATTCAAATTAAGAAGGTAATGATATATAGAGAGCTCATGACATTAGTAATTAGGGATCTTATAGTTTAATTAGAAAAGTACAAATATGATAATATAAAAATGAGCAAAGAGAAAGTGTAAATTCACTAAATGAGAATTACAAACGAACAAAAGTCAAACAAAAGTGTTTACTAGATTAGCAAAATATGCAAATTAAGTCAAGGCAGTGATTTTTCTGTAAAGGAAAAATCGAACGGATTTTTATTAAATAATGAGAACACAGAAGTTTTTAAAAGACTTCCACATAGCTAGCTTTGCAAGTGCCTATTTATACAGATTATAAATCAGAATCTTGTGAGCATTTTTCTGTAAAAAAAAAAAATCTAAATTTCTAATTGGTAGAATATGTGATAGGGCAGTAAGATGTAGACTTTGATTTCCATAGCTACCCGAGTATTGGCCTTGTCTAATGCCAAATTGTAGAGAGGCCATGGGCATAGGAGGTGACACTGCATTTTTAGTAACATTGTTACTTTTGTCTGATGCTCATGAATAATCTAGCAGAGGTTAGAGTCCCAGAGTAGAAGGTCTAATATGCAATAATTGGGCCCTGATAGGGTTTTTTCAGAGAAAGGAACTATGAGTTCCAAGTCCCCTTTTCCCTATGAAATGCATTTTCGACACCTCTTCCTTTGAATTGCTTTGTGTCTCCCCCTCTCATAAGCTTTCTTACCACCTTGAGAGAAACAGTGGAATATAATGGTTAAGAGTGTGGTCTCTGGAATTAAACTGCCTGGATCCAGGCTCTGTCATAGAAGCTAGGTGACCTCAGACAAGTTACCAAACTCTTCTCTACCTTAGTTTTATCATCTGAAAAATGGGTATCTTAAAGTTGTTTTGAAATCTAGATTAATTCATGAAAAATGGCTAAACTAGGGTCTGGCTCATAAGCAATATTTATAATGCTTAGCTATTATTATCTTCTTATTACATCTGAAGAACATGGAGATTTCTCTCCAGGTCAATAGGCTAGCACTAGTTCACCAGGGGAGAAGAGAGCCAAGAAACTGAGACCAAAGACCCAGTTGGTTACATTTGTAAATTGGACTGATGTATCCTCTAAAATGTGTGTGTGCCTTCTTTATCACATAGGGAACTATGGCAACAGAAGTGGGTTAGAAATTTAGACTATGGAACCCTGGTTTTCCTTATCCTTAAAGAAATGGTGTTTCTTATTGATAATTATCTAAACATGTGGACAGTATTTAATTTTCTGTAGTTGTAACAAAATGAATTAAAATATTTCTAATAGTGCAATCTGGATTATAAATAGGAGTTTTATTTATATTTTTTACATTAATTAATATTTTAAAACTACAGCCATTTTTGTAAGAATTCAGAATTTGAAGATCAAATGACACAAAGTCTTTAAAGCTACCCTGCTTCTTTTTTTCACTCTGCTTATTTTTTGTTATTTGTACTTTCTAGATACTTTTCCTCCATATTTTCTATTGTTCATGCTAAAGTAGTATTTTTTAAAATTCTGAAGTAGGTGATAGGTTTTGTGTAGACGGATGCCATAGTGGATTTATTTATCTTAAAAAGTAACTCAATATTCTAAAGTCATACTGAAAAATACTGCAGACAGTAAGTGGTTTCAGATGCTAATGATTTCCATGGATGAATCACATGACAGCTGAAAAAATACCATAAAACATCATAGACTAGATGGAAGTAGAGTTTCACATTACCACATGGGAAAGTATATGTGTTTGTCCTTATTGTAGGTCATTCAAAATCCAAATATACAAAAAAGAGGTATCTCAGAAATTAAAAAGAAAAAAATGTAATAAAAGTATTTAAAAATCTTTGTTATATTTAAATCCATACACATTGTTTGTAATTATGTTTCCCAATGTTTTCTTTTTTAAAAAAATATTGCAACATATTTGACATGTAAAACTGTAAATTTAAGGTGTGCAACATGTTGATTGATACATTTATGTATTGTATTGTGATTGTCATTGTAGCGATAGCACTTCTTTTCATAAAATTGTTGTTTCTTCTAGTGGTTGGAATATTTAAGTTCTAGTCTCCTAGCAAGATTGACGATTATAATACAATATTATTGTATATGTTCACTGTACTGTGCATTAGATCTCTAAAACTTATTTACTATTCCTTGTAGTTCAGACCCTTAAACAACATCTGTCCTATACTCCCTCTCCAGAGCCCCTAGTAACCACCATTTTACTCTATTTTTACAGTTGGGCTTTTTCAATTCCACATAAAAGTGATATAATACAGTACCTGTCTTCGTCTGCCTTCACTCACTTAGCATAACGCAGTTAGGACTACAGTGTATACCTGATCACAGGGGTAGACTCTGTGAGTTTGTGCCACAGCCCAAGGTAAAGAAAAAGAAAAATGAGAGTGAGGACTCTCCACGACAGCAGTTCTGTCTACTATTTGCCAAAGAACCCTAGAGACTGCCTATAGGAGTGACATTGTTACAACTGACCAGATTTTCCTTTTACACTTCTGTGGTAACAGGAAATTTATAACTGTAGCATATATTTTCAGTTTTATAATTCTGCACTTCTTAGACATTTCAAGATATGTTGCAAGGAAGTTTGGGACTCTAACAAAACCCTGCTGGGGCAGAATGTGTTTCTCGGAATTGTCAAAGAGTCATCTGGTAATTTTTGGGCTCTCCGACCTGAGGCTTCTGGTTCAGTAGGTCTGGGATGGGGAAGTAGGGACAGATTCTCGTAATCTGTCAATGAAAGGGTATTGTAGAAATAATTTGCCTTTAAAAAGTTAAAACCTCTATTATAATTAATGAAGCTACACACTGACACATCATTATCTCCCAAAGTCTGTGGTTTCCATTAAGTCTCACTTTTGATGTATATTCTATGGATTTGGACAAATTTGTAATGCCATATATCCACCACAGTACATACATGTTATCATGAGGGAGGCTATGCATGAGTGAGGTCAGGGAGTATATGAGAACTCTCTTGCTCAGTATACTGTCATCCAAAACTGCTCTAAAAAATAGTCTAAAAAACAAAAAACAAAAAAAAACCCTAGATCTAAAAGAGTGAACGTCAGACCTTGAATAAACATTTGAAAAAAGTAGATGCTGAAGAACATGTATGTTTATGAGATTTTGAAGAGTAGGTTTGAGAATATGAGAAAGAGGTAACCAGATTGGTCTGATTTTAATACAGAATTTCAACCTGTTTTCTTCCCCAGTGATGCTTAGTGGTGATTTTATTCACCTTCCTTGTATTTGTTATACTTTCTGTTAAAATCCCCACCTATTCCCAGCGTGAGTCCTTTTATTACCACAGTCCTAGGTCAAATCTTGTTTCAGAAGCCAATAAGGAAACAAGTTTTATTGGGTGTAAAATCACTCTAAAACCTCCAGTTTATCTCTCTTCTTTCCTTTCTGGTGAAGTAGAAGACAGTTTCTCTCTCACAAGGAAGTTTCTTCAGCTGTGCTTTAGGCATGTTCTCAGGACTTTTCTCCAGCAATTCTCCCTCTTCTATTCCCTATAATTTAATTTTGAACTCTAATCTTTTTCTTCTTGGTAGCTCCTTTCTTATCACCCTGAAGAGATTATTTCTCACAATGCTGCTTTCTGCGGTGCCTGGGTGGTTCAGTCGGTAAGCGTCTGCCTTTGGCTCAGGTCATGATCCCAGGGTGCTGGGATCCAGTGCCGCATTGGGGCTCCCTGCTCGGCGGGAAGCCTTCTTCTCCCTCTTCCTCTCCCACTCCCCTTGCTTGTGTTCCCTCTCTCGCTGTCTCTCTCTCTGACAAAAACAAAAAACAAAAAAACCAAACGCTGCTTTCTTCAGTAGCTACAACATGTATTTTTTCTCTCCATCATTACCCAAATTTCTTCTGTTCTTTTGTCTCCTTTTCCTTATGTCCCACTGATTTCTTAATTCACTTAATTCTTTTAAATCTGGTTGACTTATACTTCCCTCTTCCTACTAGTTATATCCCAATCAATCATCTAAATCCTCAACCGGCTTGTTGTATTTGCACAGTTAACACTTCTTGTAGTTCTTAATCCTCTGGCTTCCAGAACACCATTCTCTGCTATTATTTCTGTAGTTCTTTTTCCTGAGAGTCCTTTGATGACTTTTCTTCTGTTAAAGTCTACTTTCAAAAAAATAAAAAAATCATAGCTCTAATACAAATATAAAATGAATACTTGTCAAGTATTTTATTCAACTTACCAATTAATAAGGGAACAAGTAAGATGTTACGCTGGTTCACAATGTTTTTTAGAGAGGTAGAAAGTGTACGTATGTCTTTGTGTGTATAGTCAGTTTAATAAACGAGGATAAAATTGCTGTTGGATGGTTACATACAAAACTGTTTTATATCTTATATACAATAAACCATATCTTTTGTGGTTGTTTATCATACAGCCCTATTTATCCTCCCAACAGCCATACCCTCCCTCTTCTTATAGGGTAAAGAGAAGGAATAACCTTTTGTTGTGTTTATGGTGACTGGGATTGTGTTAGTTTCCTACCGCTGCTGTAACAAATTACAAATTTAGTGGCTTAAAACCACATGAATGTATTATCTTACAGATCTGGAAGTCAGAAATCCAAAAAGAGTTCCGGTGGGTCAATATCAAGGTGACCACATGTACAGCATGTTTGTTCCCTCTGTTGGCTCTAGAGGAGAGTCCTCAGTGATTACATCCACTGTCATGGTTTTCACAACTTATATATTTGTAACAATAGCACAGACTTCTCTTTTGATTTCCAGACACCTTATCCTCCTGACCCCCTACCTAAATTCGCTAATCGATTTTCTGTAACAAAGTGCCATAGACTGTGTGGCTTATGAACAACAGAAATGTATTTCTTACAGATCTCTGAAGACTAGAAGTCTGAGGTCAAGATGCCATCATAGGGTCTGGTGTTGCAGCCTGCTATCTTTTGTTATTTTTATGTGGCAGAAGGGTTAAGAGCACTCTCTTGGATCCTTTTTTAAGGGTGGTGATCTCATACAGGAGGGCTCTAACTTCACGATGTAATTATCTCCTGAAGGCCCTACTTCCTAATATCTTATCACTTTGAGGATAAGGATTTCAACATACGAATTTTGTAGAGATATATTAAGTTCATTGCAACCTCAGTAATTCAGTGTTGAACTTCTACCTCAGATATGCTTCTCCTTCAACATTTCCTATCTTAGTAAATACCTTCATTTGTACTGGGATGGGTTCAATCTTGGCCCCATTTTCTCTTTTTCCTCATGTCTATTAAGTTAGCAAGCCCTGACAAGTCTACATTCATTATGTGTCTCAAATTTCTTCTTCCTGCTGACATTATTAGTCTTGGCCATTGTTACTTATTGCCTGAGTACTGCAGAAGTTTGCTTTCTTTTTTTTTTTTTAAGTTTATTTATATATTTAAGTATCTCTACACCCAGTGTGGGGATGGAACACACAACACCAAGATCAAGAGTTGAATGCTCTTCTGACTCAGCCAGCCAGGTGCCCCCAGAAGCTTTCTAGTTAGTCTTTCTTCTTCTTCTTCACTATCCCTGTCTATAACCCATTCTCTGGGGAACAAACAGAATGATTTAGTTCAAATGCAAATCTCCTCATCCCCTATGAAAATCTGGCGATAGTTACTTTTGACTCTTAGGATAATACTCAAAATCTTTAACAGGATTGTGCATAATTTGATGTCTCTCCCCAACACACTGCTTTTTTCTTTCTCTCCAAGTTTATTTTTTGCTTTACCTTCAACCCCCCATAGCCTGTGCCTTACATAT
This sequence comes from Ursus maritimus, assembly GCF_017311325.1. Lineage (NCBI taxonomy): Eukaryota > Metazoa > Chordata > Mammalia > Carnivora > Ursidae > Ursus > Ursus maritimus. The sequence continues at coordinate 19,680,659 of NW_024423453.1, read as the reverse complement.
TTGTATTCCACTCAACTTCTTAAGGTTGCTTAAGGATTTCAAGCTTCTTATGCTGTAGGGCTTTTTAAAGAGTTGTTCTGTACATGACATTCTTCCTCCTCTACTGTTACTTACCACCTTCCACTATTCTATCATGCCCTAGCTTCAGTGCTACTTCCTGGGGGTGACTTTCCTTGATCTGTTAGCCAAAGAATAAGCACTTTCCTTATGTTCTTGTTTGTGTTCTTTGACAGCAGCCAGTATTTCCCCTCACAGTCTTTCTCATAATTGTAATTTTATACTTACTTGTAGCATTATTTGTTTAATATCGATTTCCCATATTGGACTTTAAGCTCGTGGATAGCAGACATATCTCTTTTCCACTGCTGTATATGTTGTCTAGCATAGAACCAGGCACTTGGTAGCACCGAATAATTTACCTGTTGAATAAATGAATGAATGAATAAATGAGTGAATCGATTATACGTAGTTTACAGTGACTGATTCTGTTTCAAGTTCCTTGAATGACACCTGCATAAAAACGTGTTCACATTGTTTTCTAAAAGTTAATCTAAACTATGACAGCAAATACATTTTTCTTGAGGATCTATCTTCTTCTTTTTCCTTTTCAAGACTTAAAGTTTGATTTTATATATTTCAATGTACTCAAGGTTATGACTACTAAGTACTTGGGGCCAAAAGCAAAACACAATAAAACAAACCTCTGCATTAAATTTTGTAATCTCAAGTCTGAATTATGGCATTATTAGCCATTCTCAGTTTGCTTAATGTGAAATCCAAAACATTAAGGAGAAACACACCACCACACATAAATCTTACCTGCAGTTTCCTTCGCTGATTCAACTATACACCTGTGGAGTCAAGAAATTGTTTATTTAAAACTGGTTGCAATTGGAGTCATAAGTCCGGCAGTTTTGAGCTCATTTACAAAAAGCAATCAATTAGACTACTGATCTTAAAGAAAAAAATAAAGAGAAAAGAGCTCGCTGGTTAACATACATATCTCTAGACATTGTGTCTTCAGAAAAGGCAGAAAAGCATTTTATTGTTTCAGAGATAATGAATTCTAATGGACAGATGCTACCATGGGATACAATAGATTATGTACTCTTGAAATTGCAGGTGTATTTTCGTTTTTGTTTTTGATTAACACTGTCAATCTGACTTTTAGATTTTCTGAATTCTACAAAGCCAAACCAAAAGAAGTTTTACTAGGAAGAAAAAATATAAAGATGACCAAAGGAAATATACAAAGGAAGAAGAAGAAATGCCATTTTAATTAAAAAGGGAGCAAGATGAAATTTTAGGCACTATTATAGAGCTTTACATAGAAACAACACTTGGTGATGACATTACCATCATTTTCATAATCTGTATAATGTTAACATATTTTGTCTTCTTTTCTTTTCCCTAGTGAACAATGTAAACCCATACCAAAAAATAGTCTCATTTTATCATTCTTCTTACAAATAGATCTAGATTTTTAGGTATTTGAAATCAGGCAGTTGTGAATAGATGCTCAACTTGAACCAATCAATGTTAAATATGCATATATTGATTTTGAATTAACTCAGAACATGAACATTTAACAACATTTTGAACTAAACAAAGATTATGAGTTTTGAACTTAGTTGGACTAAACAGGTATTTTTAAAACTGAAAGATGACTTGAAAAAATAATTTTTAAAAGTAACAATTTTCATATTGGTTTATATTTGCAAAGAAAGTACTTTTATGATTATGGAATACTCTTCTAATTTCACATATGAATAGTAAGGAGTAAAAATTTTAGTGGATTACTGAAGGTCACATATCTCTACTAAGTGTAATATTATGGGTAATATTATAGAATTCAAAAGATTTCTTTTAGAACATTGGGAAAATTTTGGTTTTAATGAAGATATAAATGTTAACTCTTTGTACCTCAATATATTTAATTTCAGTATTTACATCTTAAACAGGTTCTAAAAATCCTGGTATTCTGACTGATTGTGGAAAGAATTGTCAAGAAAAATTTCGATTTATCACATTAGACTTTAACAGGAGTCTCCATTTTGCATTTTTGATGGAATGTGTTAATGAGGGGAAGAGTAGGCAATATTTTACAATGTTAATAATTGAAAATATATTCCCCAAAGCACATGAAAAATAATCAATTAAATATTAAATCCTACTACTTATAGTCTACAGGCATTAAGTATTAAATTACAGTGACTGGTTTTAAAGAGAAAAGTCTCATATGTATTAAAAAAAAAACCCTCTCACCCTACAAAAATTTATTATAAAGCCAAGGGCTATTATAAAAATATTAAAACACATTCTAGGCCACTTGATTTACATTTTTGGAATACCACCTACCATCCCACAACACTTGTAATCCTCTTTACATTCAGATACCCTCTGTTCCACCTGACCCTTCCTTTAGGAAGTTCAGAAAAAATTCCTTTTGTGGGCCAGGGTAATATACTCAGGGTCTAAGTTTATACTGAACTCTGGACTCTAGAGTGAATGAGTTTTGTTCTTTTATTTTTCTGCTGGTAACAAACTCCTCACTATTATAAGGTGCTCATTTTCTACAGTGTGTTTCAGGTATGGGCTATGAATCCAGGGGGGCTTTTTTTAAGCCGTTAAGAAAGTCTTACTTATAAAACTGGCTTTTATCACAGATGTTGCAAAGTTATAAATATATACTTATCTTATATATCTTGAGTTTCAATAAACTACTTGCCCACTGCCTGATGAAAACCTGCTTGATAGGTGGAGACACTGAACTGTGAATGAAATCTTAAAAACTCCTGGATCCAGTACCACAGAATTTCCACTTAAATAATGAAATATATTTTAAAAATTACATATCGTATCTATTCTGTTTTTCTAAAGACTAGCTTAAATTGAACTCTGTACCTGAAAGAATACTAATACTGTTGTACTTTGCTTTCTTTTCCTGGTGTCTTTCCATATTTTGTGATCATGGACATCAAAGCTTCTCCTCTTACTGGATATCTTTGCTAAAGTAAACAATCAATATAAGAAAAAAATTCATTTGACTTAATAAGTGTTTCACAAACTTAAAAACATAAGACTCAGAGTGTCTTAGGCTTTTGATTCTTTTCAAGAATAGCACCTTTAAAAACAATACTAGCAAATCAGGTTGTGAAGCCAGGAAATGACATAAAGGGTGTCCAATAAGGGTTTATATGTATTTCCCTTTCACAGCATTCTTAGGAATAGCTAAAACATGGAACAGCATTGGGGTGCCTGGGTGGCTCAGTCAGTTGAGCATCCAACTCTTGATTTTGGCTCAGGTCATGATCTCAGGGTCGTGAGATTGAGCCCTGCATTGGACTCCATGCTGGATGTGGAGCCTAGTTAAGATTCTCTCTCCCTCTCCTTCTGCCCCTCCCCCACCTCTCTCTCTCTCTCTCAAATAAATAAATAAATATTTAAAAAATAAAATGTTGGACAACATTGAGTTATACTAAGAAATCAAAATACAGGGCATGTATCAAACCTCATATGGTTAACATTTTGAAAAATCTATTTAATTTACTGACAAACACTGACATTTCATTTCTTTTACTGGGGCTGGAATAAAACCCTTCTTACTTATGTGAAGATATTGCCCTTGCCACTGTGCTCATTCTTTCATCTTTACTGAGACCATTTGTAAACTGATTTGGGTATAGCCAGGAACTTCCAAAATCTCTCCAGTTCAAACAAGCATTTCTTCTCCACCCCCGTCTGGAGCCAACTTTTTCTATAAACACTCCACTCATCACTATGTCTCTATAAATTATTGGGGACATTTTAGAGTGATGACCCAACATAGGTCTCATATAGCATTTTTATAATGCAGTGCAAAGCAGATACTTTCCCCCATTATCTTTTCATAGTCTTGATTGATTTAAAGAGTTCTGTAGTACATCTTCCTAAACAGAATTGAAAGAGGGTTTCCCACCCTTCTAATAAATTATTCCCTTTATCTGGCTTCATACTGCTCAATTTTAAGTATTAGCTATCCAAAATATTCAGTATCCTTTTTGAGGATGAGTAAGGAAATTTACATAATATAGTATTGACTGATAACTTTAGGAACACTGTGCTAACTTAAGAATGACATTTTGTTTCTTTGTTTTGCAATAATTAAGACATCACTGGAAATAGCTCTTATGGAATGTTGCATCTTTCAACTTCTTGGACTACATAAAAGTATTACTTTATTTCTCCTGGCTCAGTTCCTTATGTTAACAGTTTTACAACTGGTTGTTGAAAATGGCTATATGTGTATAGTATGGTCATATGTAAAAGCAGTACTGAAAACTGCTGCTTTAATATTCTGAACTTGTTATTTGGTTGACCTATTTTCTATGTTTGGTTTAGACTTCCACTCAGACCTATCGAATGATTTTTTTTTTTAATTCAGCAGTGCTTTTATCCACTATTTTTTTACGATTTTATTTATTTAGGTATGCATTTATCTATTTATTAAATTTCGGGGTGGGGAGGGGCAGAGAGGGAAGGAGAGGAAGAGGGAAAGAATCCCAAGCACACTGCGCTGAGTGCGAGCCCCACACAGGGCTCTATCTCATGACCCTGAGATCATGACCTGAGCCAAAACTAAGAGTCGTACTCTTAACTGACTGAGCCACCCAGGCGCCCCCACTATTTATTAATGATACCAAAGAGACAAGATGTCTACAAAATTGTGAAGAAGTAAGCCATTCTTCAGTCTAAGGGCATTGATTTTTAGAATATTCTCAATACTGATAGTATCGATTAATTTTGTTTCATGCTCTAACCTGAATTATTTAACTTTATGTCTAGCAATGTCAAGTCTTTGGTACATGTTGAATTGGATGGGAAAATTGGATTGATCAACTTAAATTCACTACTGTAAGTCATACATATGCATATGCAACACATACTGTACATTCAAATTTTATGGCCTTCTGAGCATGAATCAATAAAAAGGAAAAACTTATGCAGAAGCCAAAGGTAATGTTATGGGTAGGTGCTGCATCACATTAGCTCTTCAGATATTTCCTAATTATTTTAAGTCTCCTCTTGAATAAAACTCCTCTTCTCAAAGTAGAACATGAACTTGGCTAGTGGTACAGTGTGTGTGGTACAGTAGGAGAAGCACTAGGTAACCATGACAGTCTTCTAAAGTAAATTTTATAAAAGAGTAAATAATTTTAAATTTAACCACTGACATGTTATAGATATAATGCAAAGCTTATTACAATTTTAACATATAAACTTGTGACTTCAAAGAAATTTCCCAACTATCACAGTCCATCTTAGAAGATTTCTCTCTTTTTTTAATCATTAGAGGCACTTCAGTGAACCAGTTGCCAAGCAAGTGTCTGAATTGTTCTCCACTGAAAGTAGCTGGTATGGCTGACATATTTTGATTTAAAGTGACTCCCCTTCTGAAAAGAACTTGTTTGCTTTTCATTTTAACCCAAATGCTTAGAATTATTTCAGTCTGAGTTTTCCAATAGACATATTAAAATGCCATTAGGAAAGGATGATCAAATAATTTGCTATGTATTATCACAACTTGTATTTTCAGCAGATTAACAACTACATAGGTTTTAAGAAAAAAGAAATATGAAATATTTATTTAGGCAAGGTAGAATGTCAGTAATTCTGTGGAACATTCTGATTCTCTCCCCATCACAAACACACATACGTATGTACTATTAATAAGGGTAGTCATATGGCACTGAATAACTAAAGGATTATATAAAAAATAATGGTAATCTCTGGGGCGCCTGAGTGGGTCAGTGGGTTAAGCAACCGACTCTTGATTTCGGCTCAGGTCATGATCTCAGGGTTGTGAGATGGGGCCCTGTGTTGGACTCCATGCAGAACGTGCAGCCTGCTTAAGATTCTCTCTCCATCTCCCTCTGCCCCTCCTCCTGTTCGCACTCTCTCTCTCTCTCACACACGCACACACAATATTGAGAATCTCATGAAATGGATGAAGTAGGAAGTATAACTAATTGATTGTTCAGCTTGGAAGGTAAAGGTACCTAGGATTCACTGGTGGGTAGCAACATTTTTGTCCAATGTGAAATGTTTCATAAATGGATTCTTTCAAGAGAGTTAAGTTTGCCAAGTTGTGTAGCTATACACAGGCCTTTTAGTCTGACGCACCCCAGGTGCAATTTGGGCTCTTCTGCTACAGCCCTTGGTTCCCTCACTGTATACAGGAGATTTAGGGCTAAGAATATTTCAAAAGCCTAGCATAGTGCCTTGACCTAGAAACTACTTATTAAATTTAAATCTTTTTTTACCTCTCTATTTCACTCTTACTACATTTGGTTAATTTACTACTAGGTTGACAGTAATAATGCCACTGGCCAAAAAGATTGATAATGAAGTTATGCCACTGCTCTCCTACTTCATTGTAAGTGGAACCTGTTCAACTAGTTCAAATAATCAAAAAGATTTACTGCTACACATTTGTGTGTAGTAATGCTTTTTCACTGTGAGTTTTTCTTGTTTTTATCTGAGGTCTCTGCCTGTATTGAGTCAATTTTATTATCATTACCAGTACTCTCAATCTTTTGGCAACATCTTGGTAGGCTCGCGGAGGGCAGCCAACCAGCAAAAAGAGCAAAGACTGAAACAGGAGTTGGTGGGGAGGGTTGAGGGAAGAGGGAACAGGAGTTCAGCCAACCAGTCAGCCAAGGGGACGCAGCTAGTTCCAAGAGGTCAGGCATCAGTCAGCCAATGTTTGATAAACAAATGAACTCAGCTACTAGCTTCAGTCAGCCTCATTCTACTGAGTTCCATCTTGGGAGAGAGTTGACCTGACTCTTTCTTAAGTTCCAGAGGGCCTTCCAACTAATCAGTGTGTTCTGGAGCCAAATTTTGAAGAGCATTACATATATGGCAAAAATTATGTCCTTTTCATCTGTGTGGGGAAGATCAAAATATGAAACAAAATTCAAAGACATTTTCCTATTTGCCAAATATCCTGATCAATAATGGTGTAATTCTAAGTCTCACAGGACAAAACATATGGTTGAATTTTTCATTATTTTCATGTATTCTTTTTAATTGGCTTCTTTATGTTTTGAAATAGTTTAAAATTTACATTCAATTTGCCAGACAGTCCTCTCCCAAAGTTATTCCATATTCTAGAGTCTCTAACACAGTACTTCATTTGTTCTATCTCACTCTCTTCCCTGAAAACAAAATTTTCCTACATTGTCATCATACAGGTCTCTCAATCCAGAAATCAGTGTTGATGTAACATTGTCATTCAGTTTCACCAACTGTCTCATTAATGTCTCTTTTTCATTACTTGTCAAGGGTCTTATTCAGAAAGGCGTGGTGCAATTAGCTATCATGTCTCATCAATTTTCTTTGAATTACTCCTCAGTCTTTCTTTGCCTCTCATATCCTTCGAAGTCTTGATGAATGCAATCATTTCATTCTACCAGGTGACCTCAACCTGTGTCCCACTGATGTTTCCTCATGACCGGATGTTTCCTCAGGCCACACGTTTTTGGCAGAAATATCACAGAAATGATGGAGGCATGAGGTCAGCTTGCCCTAGGACTTGTGATATTAACTTCTATTACCTACACTAGTTACTGTCAATCCTTTTTCTCCATTATAAAGTCATCATTTTCCCTTTTGTATTTGGCTCATATTTTGGGGGGTGATACTCCAATATTTTCTAATATACTGTACCTCATCTAGCTTTCAGCCGCTGGCTTTAGCATCCACTGGTATACCTTAGGTTTATCAGTTACTACTAGGATGGTTACCAAATGATGAATATCTCTTTTTTCATTCTTTCTACATTGATTAGTTAGAACTCTACTGTTTCTTGTATTTTGTGATTGATATTTTTCTCCTTTGTAAAGTAGGGATTGATAACATGATACTTCAATGAATAAAAGGAACAATTTCATTTTTAAATTTATAATTAGTATACTAACTTCATATTCTATAAAGTATCCTTGAGAAGGAAACAAAACAATTACTTAAATTTAAGTGGATTAAAACTGATACATAGTGAAAAAATTCACAAAAACACCAAATAAGGAGAAAAACAAAACTCAAGAGTGTTCAACAAATGAATTATGGACATTGGCAGTGTTCATAACTATAACAAAGTTATTAATTGTACATCATGCTACATACATATCAGTAAAGGACACATTTTGGTGGTAAATCAAATGAAATACTTGCATTTTAATCTGATATGTGTAATGACATACATAATTATGATTTTTTGAAGTTAGGTGTTCATCATTGACATAGTTAAACTTAATTGATGATAACTGTAAAGTAAATGGATATATATATAATATGAATATATATAAATATATAATTTTTTCCCTTTCTTATAGGTCCTTCAATAATAGTCACTATTATTTCTTTTTTAAAAAAAGATTTTTATTTTTTTAATTGAGAGAGAATGAGCGCAAGTGAGAGAGAGAAGAAGCAGAGGGGCAGAGGGGGAGGGAGAAGCAGGCTCCCTGATGAGCAGGGAGCCCGATGGCATGATCCTACAACACTGGAATCGTGACCTGAGCTGAAGGCAGACACTTAACTGATTGAGCCACCCAGGTGTCCCACTTTATTTCTTAATATGACATACCATTTGACATTCATTTAACACATATTCACACACAAAGAACAGATGTTCGGGATACTAAGTGGTAAAAACCTAGATCTGGCACTCTAATAGATGAAGTTTCCATTATTTCTTATTTTCCTTCATCTTGATAATCCCTATATGATGTTTTTCCTTCTTCCTTACTATACATGTTCCTCTCCACACTCTTGCTTTTGGACAAAGACCACATATTTAAAAGAGAAACTTATCCTGATTAGAAATCATTTATTAGCATGACATCTGCTTATAGCCTAAATTTAGATATAAATCTAGAAAGATATATAATAAAAACACAATGCTTAGGCACAGTTAGCTTAATGATATTGATAATTATATAACTCTGTGTGATGTAGAAAAATATTATACATGTTATATGAGTCTAGTAAGAATAGAAAAATAAGTTACTACTGAATGAGAAGCTTAATGTTATATCTAGGGCCATGAGGTGGAGAAACCAAGTAGGGAACATTTAGTAAGCTGTGAGAGAGTAGCTTGCTACCTGACCCTTTTGGTAAGAGATTTTATCAGAGTTGCTAGGATGACCTGATAAGGCATACAATCACTGAAAGAAATTAGTTAGGTGCTATTTTTAGTATTATCCTCATCCATGCATTTGAATTTTTCTGAAAATCAAGCATCTCCTTTTATATGTTACCACTGTAGCAAAATGATTCTCTGAACCACTATTGTATGATATAATCCATTAACTGGCTCTTCCAAACTTGAACTCAGTTCCTGGTAACAATCCATTTTTATAATAACAGTCTATACAACAGAGACCGAATACATTAGCATCAGTAGTCTCAGTAGTCTTTTGTTGGCCTAACTTCATTGGCCCACATGCAGGGTAACTGAGGGATAATTTCACAGAAAAATTTAGGAATAGTCAAAATTTCCCGAATTGTTTTTTGAACTTATCTTGGAATTGAAACATTAAGGAGACTGGAAGACTGTAAGTGAATTGGGATAGAAAAGATCATCTATATAATTAAGACATATCTACCTATATCTACTTAATTGTCTTCGCATTATGATTATGTTAGGGAATAAACAAGTTATATGAAAAATGGTATTTTAATGTAAAAATGTATTCCAAACTTGGTTTCAGTGTGGCTTTTTTAAATAACTGCTTTTCATATGCTTACATCTACCTCAAAAACCCCAAGTAATATTCCAGTTAAAATGTTAAAAATCCTTGGCTATGCATTTCACATTAATAGTAATTGATTGTCTACAAAATATTTTTATTGGTAGCAAAATTCTCTGTTTTCTCCAATATTGTTTTTTATAGTTTAGCAAAATGGATTCTATTGGCAAAAACATATATGGCCTTCTTTCTAATTTTTTGGATTTCCAGTTAGCTACTTTTATTTCTTCAAGAAGACCTTTCAGTTCTTGGCTATGATAATTGGATTTCTTGTCTTGTAAAATTTTTTCTTTAGGTAATCTTTAGTTTTATCATCTTTATCTGACTCCTATTTCCTTCCTTTCTCTTCCTCTGTGGGCATGTGTGCACACACATGCCACATTCTACCATTACCATCACCATTACCCTCAAAAATAACAATAAAATATGGGGATATATGAAGTATTTTCAAACTGAATAAAGAGAGCTTGAACACTGGAAGTACTTAATATATGTTTGGATAATAAATAAATAATTTGTCTTACTTCAAATTAATCCATCAATAGCCATCTAACTTAGGCTTACTTAGATTTCTTAGATCTTTATTTCTTTATCTATAAAATGGTGGGAATTGTCCTTTGATTCCTGCCTAGTCACAAGGTTGTTGTGAGGGCCAAATAAAATAGTGAGAAACATTTTGAAAATTGTCCAGTGTTATTTAAAACTAATTTTTATCATTATCATAATTATAAGAAAAAAATTTAGTCCTGCTCATAGTAGGCCCATATGTAACTGTGAGTGGGTAATAACTTGCCTAATATGAAAGCAAGACCAAAGATTGTATTTTAATTCCTGATGGCTTCTAATTTATAGTGATTTAAATGTAAAGTTTTAAAATGTAGCAGGGGTACTTTCTTGGCTCAGTTGGTAGAGCATGTGACTCTTGATCTAGGAGTGGTAAATTCAAACCCCACTTTGGGCATAGAGTTTACTTAAAAATAAAATTTGTAAGAAAATGGTTTGAAATAAAAGATGTATTTTATAACATGAATTTTAGAATAACTCTGGAAGCTTTGAGATAAAATAATTCTTCATGATTTATCTCAAAGGTCACAGTTTCTAAAAATAGTATTAAATAACTTTATTTTATATATACATCTATAACTGAAAATGTGGAATTGTGGTCAATAGCAGTTTCATTCTGGATTATATTATTTTTTATTTTAAGAGCAATTTTCTAGATGAGTGGGGCTCACAAAGCATATGATATGGCAACAAAGAAATCAAGGGAAATAGGAAGGAAGATGGAAAATTTGATTCAAGATACTATTGACTAAAAAGAAGACTTATTACTTTAAGTTTGTTTTGAGCTCTTGCTGTTCTTGGATTAACAAGGTAGAATTTTCTATGCTTCTGTGTTTAAATGAAAATTACTAATATTTCCTCTACGTAGTAGCATTAGAATTTAAAACAGTTCATCTGGGGTATTATGACATTTTTAATAAGGAAAAGTTTGTTATCATCTGAGCCGAAGGCAGATGCTTAACTCACTGAGCCACCCAGGAGTCCCCATATTATTTAAATATAATGAATATGTTATCAATTTAAAGGCATTAAAACTGTTGAGCATTTCAAATGAAACCTGTTGTTTATTTCATATTTTTAAAAATCCTCCCTAGATTTCTATCTGAAGACCTCAGACTTTCTACAGAGGCATGTATGCCATTTCCAAATTCACAAAAAAAGAGATTAAAATAAATGTCCTGTTTTTTATTACAACTGATGACATGTAAGCAGACATATTCATTATTCTAGAAAGTTATAAAATTGTAAAAATGCCATTGGAAAATCTGTTATAAGAAATATTAAACACTATATGATCACTTTCTCTTCTGACCATCCTATCTCCTTTCTCTCTTTGGTGTTCTGATTACTACAGGAAAGGTCTGTAAATTAGGCTTTGATTTTCTATAGAGGATTTCCTTAAACTGATGTTATCCAGAATGACAATCTTGGCTTTTTATTTGGAGTCCTTAGACTGTTTACATTTAAAATATATGGGTTTAAACCTACCACGTAATTTTTTTGTTTTCTATTTGCCCTATCTGGTCTATGTCATTTCTTGTCTCCTTTCCCCCTTCTTTTTGGATTAAGTATTTATTGCTGCTGTTGTTGTTGTTATTCCATTCTTTCCTCTTCTTTTGGCTGACCATCATACACTCTCTAGCTATTCTTTTTGTTCTTGCTGATGAGTGTACAAGAAACACTATGACCTACAAAATTAAGGTTTTGGGCAATGTGAGGACCTCAGAACATTTGAAGTCCATTTTTACCCCCTACCTTTTGTTTTATTCTTTTCTTGTATTTTAATTCTAGTAATTCAAATTCCACAACTTATTAGTATCATGGTTTTACATGACCAGTATTCATTTGTAATTACCAAATATTTACCCTTTTTATTCTTTTGTATTTCTTTCTTCATCTCTGTGCTTCCAGTTGTGATTCACTTTCCTTCCGATTGTGATTCACTTTCCTTCTAATTGAAGAACTTCTTTAATATTTGCATTAGTACATCTCTTCTGGTACTGAATCCTCTCAAAAGGATTTGTTGCTGTTGTTATCTAAAATGTCTTTTCCCTCTTTTCTTCTCCAACTGAATTTTGAAAATATTCAAACCTAGAGAAAATTCTAAAATAGTACAACAAAATATATCCGTCACCTTGGTTGACCTATTTTTTAACATTTTGCTGCATTTTCTTTTTTTCTCTACTAATGTTTGTCTGTTGGTCTGTCTTATCCACCTGTGCTTTTGTTCTTCTTGCTGAACCATTTGAAAGTAATTTGCAGATATTATGACATTTCACTCTGACTATTTTAGCTTGCATATCCTAAGAATAAGGACAGTCTCTTTCATAACTATAGCATTGATATAACCAAGAATATTAATTATTTTTAGCATTGATTCAGTAGTATAGTTTAAAATATAGGGGCGCCTGGGTGGCTCAGTCGTTGAGCGTCTGCCTTCGGCTCAGGGCGTGATCCCGGTGTTCCGGGATCCAGTCCCACATCGGGCTCCTCCGCTGGGAGCCTGCTTCTTCCTCTCCCACTCCCCTGCTGTGTTCCCTCTCTCGCTGGCTGTGTCTCTCTCTCTGTCAAAAAAATAAATAAAATCTTAAAAAAAATAAAATAAAATACAGTCCATTCTACAATTTCTGTAATTTTTCCAAAAATTTTCCAATTAGAATATAACCAGTGTTGGTAAATTGCATTTGTTTTTCATGTACCTACTTTCCTTTAGTTTGGAACAATGATCTACCTTTGTATGTCTTTTGTGACTTTGTCATTTAGAAAAGTTAGATGTCTTATACAAGTCTTATATTTTGGACTTGAAGAATTGTATCCTAATGGTTAGATTCAGATTAAAGAGTTTTGTCAAGAATTTTGCAATAATTAGGTAATACTATGTACTTCTTGGTATTACGTCAGCATTCCTTCATTCTATTTTTTGGTGACCCTGAGTTTGATAAATTGGTTAAAATAGTGCTTTCCAGCTCTTTCAATTGTAAAAGCAACTCATTCAGTTATCTATAAGATAATATGTTGAAATTGTGTTCTGTTTTCCAACATAATTTCATTGAATGCATTAACATGCTTTGGTGATCGTTTACTAAATTCATTTTTTCCATTTTTCTGTCATTTAATGGATTCATGGATTTTAAAAAAAGTATGCTGTGATGTACTATTATATGTTTTCTTTTCTAATGGTGAAGAAATGTTCCATATTTGTCTAGCAAAATAATACAGTAGAGTATATACATCCCCATTTTGAAGATATACTTGCTATTTTGATAAAAACTTAGTATTTTCTGCATTTATCTAATAGTAAGGAGTCTGGTGCATGTGGAGGTATCTTACTGTGGATTTCACTTGCATTTCTCTGATGGTAATGAAATTGAGCACTTTTTAGTATGAAAAATACCAATTTGGATATTCTCTTTTGTTAAGTCTTTTGTACCATTTTTTATTGTTATCTGCCTTTTTCTTATTGATTTGTAGGAATTCCTTATATAGTCTGTGTGCAAGTTTGTCGTTAGATATATGCATTGCAACTATCTTCTTCCATTTTTTTGTTGCTTATTTGTTTTTACTGTCTTAATGTTTTCTTTTGATAAATACAAGTGTCTAAATGCCAAATGTTAGCTGAATATAGAGCAAACAGAACTCTTACATTGCTGGTAGGAGTATAAATTTATACAACCATTTTTGAAAACTTTGGCACTGTTTACCAAAATAAAGATGTAAATACTCTGTGACACATTCTAATCCTAGGTATAAACTTGAAAGAAATGCATATATATTTTTACCAAAGGGCATATGAAAACTGTTTGGAGTGGATCAAAATATCAGCCTCACTTCTCTGAGTTTTCCTTTTTTCTCCCCTATAATCATGGCCCCTCAAGTTGCTAATGCATGAGTAGTGGTCCAGTATTTCCAAACAGATTTAAAATACTTTCCAGTTTTTCTAGTTACTCTTGGCAGAGTATTCGTCTGCAGCACACTACTCGGCCATTATCAGAAGCAGAAATCATAAAGTGGATATTATGTATGTTTCACATATCTAGTCCTAAATCATTAAGTAGAATCATTAAGTTAGAGTCAGAAATAAAGCAGCTTTTATTGCTATAAGTCTGTAGATATAAATGCAGCGTTTCTGAGTTCTGACATAATTTACATGTGCCTTTTGTATAATATCAGCACTAATAAAAACTGGGTGGTCAGGATTTCCAGCTTTCTTAGGAATTCCAAGTCAACTTCTGTCCTGTCTGATTTTTTTCAGTATCGACTTGATGGTGGGTCTGTGATCTCTGGGAGTGTGTGTCACTGCTATTGTGTACCCACTATTCTAGCAGTTCAGTGTTCTAACTTGAAAGCAAGATCTTTGGTGTCTGGGCACCTGGGTGGCTCAGTCAATTAAGGGTCTGCCTTCAGCTCAGGTCATGGTCCCAGGGTCCTAGGATCCAGCCCCATATGGTGCTCCTTGTTCAGTGGGAAGCCTGCTTCTCCCTCTGCCTGCAGCTCCCCCTGCTTGTGCTCTCTCTCTCTTTGGCAAATAAATAAATAAAATCTTAAAAAAAAAAAAAACGAAAAAACAAAACAAAATAAGCTTTGGTCTCATTGTTCCATTCCAGCTGTGTTGACCATTTTCCCAATGTGACACCAAAAGGGCCATTTCAGATAGGTTTGTCAACACAGTAATTTCCAGAATATTGATGTTAATTAATACATATATGTAACAAGTAACAGATATTATGATTAGTACCAAAAATATTCAGCAATTAAACATATACCATTGAAGTCTCTAGGAGAAACATAAATAAACATTTTACTTTCCTTGAAACAGAACATTTTTGTCTCTTGAGATTTAGGAAAATAAGGTTCTTATATTTTTCAATGTTTTATAATCTGCTGATTTGCTTTGAGAAGAAAATTTTGGGATTCCCCAGTGTGCCTTTTAAATTTTAAAATGTTGAAGTCAATTGGGCTGGACCAAGTAGAAAAGCAAACATCAAATACTGCTGAAATGAGTCTTGCCAAGGGATGGTCTGGATGACCTAATATGGGGTTTTGCCATCACTAACACCTAAGACTTGAGGGACTTTTAGATTAACTACATTGGAGCAGATACATAGCTGTCTTCATTGGAAATTCCTGTGTCTGGTGAGGTACAAGGTCACATAGTTACCTCATCAAGTAGTGCTTCACAAAGGGAAGGAGGAGAGTTGCAGTATGGGCCAACAATGATCTAAAATAAAGGCTAATCATTATCTACCAGTAGGAAGACCTATTACATAAAAACTTAGATACAGATAAATTCACCAAATTCTCTATTCTTCTCTTTGGTACAATACTAAGAGTTTGTTAAAATGTATTTGCAACTCAGTTGGCAAAACTAGGGAAATATGAACTTTCATAGATGAAGAGTAAATTTGTACAGCCCAACAAATGGCAACTTGACAAGGAAGTAACCTCCCTCTATAACATCTGGGATGTTATGTGGAGTGAAACATAATGCTCTTGACCATTGGCTCTATTTTCAAGTGGGAGTGGACTAAATAATCTTCTCTGCTTGGGAAATAGGATGAGATTAGGAATTAAAAGTCCAATAGTCATTTGGGGCTACATGATTAGATTGATTTTTGAATTGTGCCAAAGTATTACAGTTATTTTTCACTCTTTTGTACTTGATGGATTTGATGGATTATCTATCTTGTCTTAAAAAAAATATCCATATCTCACAATTTGCAATGCTAACAAAATCCCATATCTTACAAAGATCAAGTTCTCTGCCTTTTCTTTAAAGAATATACGTGATCAGGGGTGCCTGGGTGGCTCAATCGTTGAGCATCTGCCTTCGGCTCAGGGTGTAATCCCGGCGTTATGGGATCGAGCCCCGCATCGGGCTCCTCCACTGTGAGCCTGCTTCTTCCTCTCCCACTCCCCCTGCTTGTGTTCCCTCTCTCTCTCTGGCTGTCTCTTTCTCTGTCAAATAAATAAATAAATAAAATCTTAAAAAAAAAAGAATATATGTGATCAGAACACTGTTTTCAGTAGTCTGTCTTTAGTATCAAATGATATACTGGAGGACAGCATGCCACATCTTTTGCAACATGAAAAACAAAGACAGCTATGACCCTTCAATTTACATTTTTGCAGTCATGGAGCAGCTTGCAGGGTTCTGTCCAATCTTTCCTCAGTTCCCTAATGTGATCAGCTAATTTTAAAATGTTGATTTAATCATTGTCCCTGTGTTCCATGAATGGTGATATGATAATTTATGTTATATGTCTATCAATTGATACCTGTCTAGCTAGCTAGCTATTGATGTATATGTAAATCTTACTTACAAGCGTATTTTCTTCATATAAACTTACAGTGCTATAAATAGGACTTTAAAATAAATCTTGTGTAATGGGATTTAAATGAATGTTATTCCTGACAAAAGAATCCACCTTGGGAGGTTTATGTATATATTATGGTCTTTCCTTAATACATACCTATAGCCTTCTCTTAGAATTATCTTTAGAGACATCTTATGAGATTCTTTTTAGAATGAAGTTTAACATCCTATATTCACATATATTTCACATCCAAAATAGTATTGGAGTAGTTTGCTAGAGCTGCCATTACAAAGTACCACACACTGGGTGACTTTACAGCAAAAATTCATTTTCTCACAGCTCTGGAGGCTACAACCCTGGTATTGGCAGGGTAAGTATGTTCTAAGGTTTTCTGTCTTCTGGTTTGCAGATGGCTCTCTCCTCCTCCCTTGACATGGTCTTCCCTCTGTATATGTCTGTTTCCAAATCTCTTCGTACAAGGACATCAGTCCTGTTGGATTAGATCCATCTAAATAACCTTATTTTAACTTAATTACCTCTTTAAAGTCCTTATCTCTAAATACAGTTACATTTTGAGATGTTGGGGGTTAGGACTTTAACATATGAATTTTGGGGGTACATAATTCAATCCATAAGAAGGACTTACCTTACCTAACCTTAAATTAACAGCTTCTAGCTGTTTCCAAAAATCAAATCCATCCTCAGATGATGAAATTTTGACACTCCAATCAAGGTTATCCAAAGATTGAGACACTTATTTAAGCCATCATGCTAAAAATTATTTTGAGCAATGCCATCTCCTTAGAATAAAGGCAAAAATCTCTCAAGATGAGCATTCATTTGCATGTAACTGTTATTTCTCAGAGTTCAGTCATAATGACAGAAAACACTTTCAAGAAGGAAGAGGTTTAATACAAATAATTGATTAATACAGGGATTACTGTATTAATACTTCCAAAGTCGATGGGAGCGCTGTTGAATCAAATGTATATGAACACAACAGGTAGCTCCGGTTTTGCTCACCTTCAGGTAATCCAGAAGGTAATGTCGCTGTCCTAGTCCGTCACTGGAAGTAACAGCTGCTGTTACCCGTAACTGTCTGAAGCAAGTCAGTGGGCGGATGATTTCTAAACCAGAGGCTACTGCACACCCCAGGGTGCGCTGAGTGCCGTGAGAACGGCAGCAGCGCTGCCCGCAGAAAGTGAGGAAGTGGCTTCCATTCCACTTTCGGAATCTTATTCACATTCTTCTCACTGGCTGAATCTAAATCTGATTTCTCTTCCAGCAAGGCTGCCTAGGAAATGTGTATCCAGCCTTTACAGACCTGTGATTCAGGGCAGCGCAAGTCAGACAGTGAATAATTGTGAACAGGCAAGCTAGCGAGCTTTGGCATATTAATTTATAATTAAATCCTTACACTCTGACCATAACTTATAGTCACATTTTGAGAGGAAAAATAGCACATTGAAAGGATTTTCCCATTTCCTGATAGGCATAATTCATTTGGAATCTAGGGACACTTGCCTGTATTCACCAGATGTTTTAAAACAAAAGATGTTTTAAAAGGATTCAGTGAGGAGCACCTGGGTGGCTCAGGTGGTTGAGCATCTTTCTTGGGCTCAGGTCGTGATCCCAAGACATTGGAATGGAGCCCCGCATCTGGGCTCCCTGCTCAGTGGGGAGCCTGCTTCTTCCTCTCACTCTGCCACTACCTGCTGCTCGCGCATGCTCTCTCTCTCTCTGTGTCTAATAAGTAAATAAAATCTTAAAAAAAAATAAAAAAATAAAAGGATTCAGTGAAGACTGAAAGATTTATTTCAAAAATCAACACAATGTGTATTTGAGTTTTCCTCAGTTATTGTAGCTATTATTACCAACTATTGAAATTAAAGCTTTAAGAAAATAACTCTTCATTCTTTTTCAGGATTTCTATCCAGACACTAAGAATCTGCTAGAAAATATTTGTCCTTTTAACTAGTTTTTTGTTTAGTAGAAGTCAGAATAACTTCTGAATATTGAAAATATCATATGTTCTTAATTTTGCTTTCTCTTAGGTTATGACACAGCTTTATTTCCTCTGTTCTTTTAATCTACTATTAAAAGTAATTCTGAATATTTTTATTTTAATAATTATCCTTATTTTCTACGGTTTCAACAAACTCTTCATATTATCACAAAACAAAACAAAACAAAACAAAACAAAACACCTGGCTTTTCTTCTGAAGAAGCTTCTGCTTGTGTAAAATTAAAGTCTAGTGGGCCTGGAGGGTGGATGCAGGGAGGTGGTAAGGAGAGCAAAATAAGAGAGTTGTGAAACATGATTTATTTCTCATAAGATTTTTCCAACTCTCATAGCCTAATTTTCCATACTTCTGTTTCATCTTACCTGCCAGGATGTCTGCTGATGGGAGTGTGGAAACAAGTAGAACCCAGATAGAGGTATATATAAGTTGATAATTTTGAAAGCTTTTAGATGATGTGACTAAAAATGGAAATTTCTGCCAACCTCACACTTTAGCCTGATTCCATAATTTCTTATTATACTTAGCTTGGTAGGCATGAAAAAATACCATCTCTGCCCAGTGAAATGATACAGCTCCCAGAGTGTGTGCTTCTTTAGATGAATATAATATACAAACGATATTGCCAAATGTACTCCTCAAAAATGGGAACAGAGTACTTCCAAGAGAGATGCAATCTTAGTTTTATAAACAACAACCTGGATAAGTGGGGATATAGAAAACTGAAGTCCATTTGCAATTGATCTTTAAGGCCCTAACCTAAGGAAAAATAATCTTATACAGGCACACTGAATTAATAACTGAATTATAAGTGTTTTTGCACTTAAAAAATGATATGACATCATCATAGTACTATAAGAATTAATTGCTCATGTGTCCTATTATAATAAATAGACATTAACTTCACAATAACTATAATTTTCTTCTAACTTGGTTGTGAAACACCAATATTTAAATATTGAAGTCATTTCATAGGCATAGCTGCCTTTCCTAGTGCCATAGTAAGCGTCCTTACAATATTGTCATTTCGCTTTGTTCACACAGGGAAAAGCAAAAAAAAAAAAAAAAAAAAAAAAAAAAAAAAAAAAAAAAAAGAAAAACAAAGAAAGGAACAAAAGAAAAAGAAAACTATCTAATTGTGTTTTGAAAGCAGAAATGTACGAAGTCCTCATTTCTAATTTTGGCCAGTCCATTGAATGGAATTATCTGTTCCCTCTACTTTCATTTTGAGAATCTCTGATTATATTTTTATGAAGAAATATTAAGAAAACATCAGCACCAAGAGTGCCTGGGTAGCTCAGTCCTTTGAGTGTCAGACTCTTGATTTTGGCCAGGTCATGATCTCAGGGTCCTGAGATAGAGCCCCAGATGGGGCTGCATGCTCAGTGGGGAGTCTGCTTGTCCCTCTCCCTCCCTTTCTGCCCCTCCCCCCACTCACTCACTTGTGCACTTTATCTAAAATTAATAAATAAATAAGATCTAAAAAAAAGAAAACAGCACCATTCAGCATAATGCAGAGAAGGAATATGTACCATATGCAATAACACCTGTACTATTTTCAGAAGGAAAAATGGGTATAAATTAGATTTTTTTTTTTTAACAATTGGGAGTTTTGTTTTTTTTTTTTAAGATTTTATTTAGGGGGGAGAGAGAGTGTGCGCACAGTCGGGGGAGGGGCAGAGGGAGAAGTAGGCTATCTACTGAGCAGGGAGCCCCATTTGGGACTCAATCCCAGGACCCCAAGATCATGACCTGAGCCGAAGGCAGACACTTAACTGACTGAGCCACCCAGGCATCCATAAATGAGATTTGTGAACAGATGAACTTTATACAATAGACCTGAAGTTTATAATTTAATAGCACTTTTTCATTTAAAAGGCAAAGCAAAGGGGTGCCTGGGTGGCTCAGTCAGTTAAGCCTCTGACTCTTGGTTTCAGCTCAGGTCATGATCTCAGGGTCATGAGATTGAACCCCTGGGTGGGGGTGTGCGTTCAGCTGGGAGTCTGCTTGAAGATTCTCTTCCTCTGCCCCTCCCTCCAGTCTCCTGTGCATGCACATGGGCATTCTCTCACTCTCTCAAAAAAATAAATAAATCTTTAAAAAAATAAAAAGGAAAGAAAAATCTATATATAGAAGACAATACTGTGATCTTTTTAGCCTTTGCACATTATTATTATTCCTTGCTGACTCAGATAAGGTATTTTAAACATTCCGTATAAGGCTAACTATCATTCATGGTGATGTCTTTTTAGATTACTCTGGCTATTCTGTGTCCTTTTCTACATTAATTCAGGATCAGCTCATCCACTTACAAATAAAAAGCAGTTGGAATTTTGATATGGATTACCTTAATCTGCAAATCCTGATATTTGGGGAGTGTTGCCATCTTAAAAATATTAAACTCTTTTAATTTATAAATAAGGAAGCTCTTTCCATTTACTTAGATTACTTTTAATTTCTTTAAATAAAAGATTTACTTTTATTTATCACCTCAGCTGTAAATATTTTTGACAAATTTCTTGGGAAGTAACGATAGGCTTTAGAAATAAGATTGCATGGGCCTCCTGGGTGGCTCAGTTGGAAGTGCCTGCCTTTGGCTCAGGTCACGATCCAGGGTCGTGGGATTGAGTCTAGTATTGGGCTCTTTGCTCAGTGGGGAGTCTGCTTCTCCTTCTGCCTCTATTCCTCCCCCTGCTCTTCCTCTCTCTCTCTAATAAATAAAATATTTTTTTAAAAAAAGAAATAAGGTAGTCAGTTCCAATAAATGAAATAAAGACAAACCTTTGTGCTGGTCTTCTAGGGAATCATTGAGTCAGAACAGATAATTGTAATTCTTTGTGAATGACGTCCATTCTCTTCTCTCAGGCACTGGGAACTTCAAGACTTTAGTTAATTCCAAGGTATGAAAAGTTGATTCTGACCTCTTTTGCCCATTTTAAAAAATTGCTTTATGGGGAGGCAGAATTTTCAGTTCCTTATTCTGCAGTTTTTGCTGATGCGCTGACATCACCGTATGCTAATTTTTATTAAAAAGAGTCTTTACCCTTTGATAAATGGTAATTGATTAACAAATTGATAATCTTATTTTCTTAAATATTTTATTAATTGATGAAAACTTTCTTTTTGACAGTCTTTTTTTAAAAGATTTTATTTATTTATTTGAGAGAGGGAGAATGAACAGTGGGGAGGGGCACAGGGAGAGAGAGGGAGAAGCAGACTCCCTACTGAGCAGGAAGCCTGGTGGAGCTGGATCTCAGGTCCCTGGGATCCTGACCTGAGCTGAAGGCAGATGCTTAACCGACTGAGCCACCCAGGCGCCCTTTTGACAGTCTCTTGTATTATTAGCCATTCTGATAAGATTTATAAATGTGTTTGTCCAACCTCTATTTATTCACCAAACATGAAGTGATTGCATGTTATATGTGAGGTACATATCTCAACAGACACAGGATATACAATTAAGTAATCCAAAGTCTAAATAGCACGATCATTTACACATTTTTGCCACTAGATATTGATATCACATTTTTCTAATCTGAATAAATTTACCCACTAAGTCATTCAAATAAAATAACAAGATTAATTTAGCACCTGGGTATTTCTAATGTTGAAAGCGTAGTCCTATTAGGGTATAGAACAAGCGTTCTTAAAACCAGACATTCTCCTTTAGTTTGTTTAACTTGGACCAAAGACCTCCTAGCCTGAATGACATGCTTCATTCCAACTTTTAAACTGTCGACTGAGTTAAGATGTGTTGATGAATATTAATTTCTTTCACTAAAAGCTGTGACACTGAGACATTCCTGTTGTCTGCTTGTTCCATCAAATAATGAAAGGTCTTGGTGATTTTCTCCAAAGTGTGGCTGTTGGCACCTGGAGTTGGGCATATTTCAGACAACCTGTGTTATAAACTGCTCTGTTTTGCCGTTTCTGGATGGCCTCAGAGGTGCCTTTACTCTATTTCTGCTGCACGTGTTTGATACTGTAGACCCCTTTTGAGACTGTCCCAGGGATTATTTATAATGTACTGATGTTACCTTATTAGTACCTGCTATTTCTGCACAGAAGCATGAGGTTTGTTGACACTTGTTTTACTGCTGAAACTTTATTTTTGGTGTCTGGTAGACCACTATGGAGTTTCACTACTGAAATGTTGTGGCAACCTGAATGAAAAGTCATCCCATGTTCATTTCCCTATGGGTTCCAAGGGTTTAAATAAGCACCTGAATAAGCTTTAGAACTTGACAGATAATGCGATTTCACAAAGTTATTGCATTCCTGTTTCAATTGGCACTTCTAATACTCTCACAAACAGTTTGTGGGGTTGGTAACTTTCCTTTGCAGGAGTATTTCAAAAATAGGTCCAAACCTATGGCATGAATGTAAAGTTATAGAAAGGAGAAATATTAAAGCAATTTATTATTAATTTTGGAACAGTGTTCTTTTGGCACTGATAAGTAATTTCCAAAGCTGGTTTTCTCGTGCTCTAGTGACCTACACACAGAAACGACGTAACATGATGGAAACCTTCACTCTGCCTGCTTTGCAGGCAAAGCCTTTTCCTTCAGTTTCTTCATGAAGAGCTCCAAACTAGGGCACTTTGGGCAGTCCATGGCTCATTTTCTTCTCTGCCCTTTAGATGTTTCTGGGCCATCACTTTTCTAGCTTAGGATGGTCTAAACATTTTTAAATCAATGCACACAAACTGAGTTTTAATTTAAAATACATCATGGGGGACAAACTTTAACAAAATTATATTTCCATTCTCTGAGGCCAGTTGTGTTTTTTAATTAAAACTTTTCCCCTATAAAAATATAACCAAGACTCTTTTATAGTTTCATTTTGCTTTGGTTATAATATAAACTATAAAACACAAAGGCTGGAGCTATATGCAAAATAAACTGAAACTTTTATAAAACTTAGGGTAGGAAGGTGACATTTCTTGTGTGTGTGTGTGTGTTCCCATAAATATGTGTGTGTATATACATATATATGTACAAATTACTCATCGGTATCTATATGCATGCACTGACTGCATATGCATGTATATACATGTATGGATATATACTGCATATCAATATGTATGTGTATATATATTTATGTATATGTATGTATTGTGTATACATATATATGGATATAAACACATGTATGTATGAAATGGCTAAAATTCAGGAAAAGGTAAGTAGAGTGTAAGTCATCTCATTCATTCATTTATGCAACATTTGTTTTTAATTCCTTAATGCATGCTAGTTATGACACTTAGTGCTGAAATACTAAGTGGCCTATTAAAATGTGGTCTTCCTTTTAGGTTATTTACACTATAGGGGAGGTTACAGACAGGTAAATAGGTATTTGGAATAGCCTGTGCAAACTGCTGATAGAGGAAGCAGAGTGTACTAGAAGAGGAATCTAAACCACTTGAGAAGGCACGGAAGAATTCCTTGAGGAAGTGCTATCTACTGAGACCTGCAAAGTTGAGTCATCCTTAGCTAGACAATGGAAGTGGGTGATGAGAGAAGGTGAAGAGGCAGAGCAGATCAGAAGGGGAGGTATATCTGACACAGAGAGCAAATAGCCAGAGGAAGCAGAAGGAAGGTGTAGAAATGATATAGCTGGAGAAATAGACAACGACTAGATTATGAAGGTTCTCATAACTTGTGTTAATGAGTTTTAAGTAGGAGAATGAGATGGTCACATTTGAGCATATGGCAAAGAGCTGTACAATGATGAGATTGCAAATCCTAGTAAATACAGCCATCAAGGGATTTAAAAGCATGTGATTAAATATCTAGTAGTTCTGAATCTTTTTTGGTCAAGTCTACAGGTTTGCAATAATTAGACCAAGTATGGCTGATCTTGTTTTATCCTGTAAATTTATAGAATATGTGATAGTGAAGATCACTTAAAATTCCTGGTTGACTTCACTATAAATGATTTATCACTGGTTAAAGACAGTAGTAATATGTCCTCCTCTTCTTAATTGATCCCTCTCTTACTTTAATATGAATAGCAATTAGGCAAACCTAGTTAATAGTAAGGTGTCATAGAGAGATAAGAGAGAATTCTAGGTGCACAAAAGCCCATTTAAGGATGAAAATTCAGTTTTTATGTATTTTGGAGTATCAAGAAAACAGGAAAGCCTACTGTGGGACTGGTCAGATTTCCTGACAAAAAATACCAATGAAAAAGATCTTCATATTATAAACATCATCAAGCTCCAAGTGGGGGCAGGACTTAAGGAGAAACGGTGATTGCATATGTGATGAAATTTCAGAGAGTTTCCAAAGTTTTTGATGGCTCAAAATACCTGTGCAACTGGATTTCCAGGATTTCTGGAATTTCACCTTTTATTCACTTCTTTAAGTTGGATTTGACTCTTGAAGCTCATTTTAAAATGCTCTCATATCTCCTTGAAAGAGTCATATATGAATATATGAATTCATTAGCCCTGATTAGTCTGTCAGCCTAGTTGACTGTTGTCCAAGAGATAGTAGGGTTGAGAGGAAACAAGAATCAGAACACATATATTCTGTGTGATAGACGTAGGTTTAAACTTGGAGATTTCAGAAAGGCAGGCTCAAGTCGAGAGCAATAACAGCAGTCTCACTACCTGGGGATGGGAGGAGGGGACCAGGTTCTCAAAATTTAGAAGTGCATTAAAGAGCGATTAGGGAAAAACTTTCACCTTGAAACTGTTAATTGCATACTGGTTCTAAGTACAAATTTAATTTAATCAACAGGATTTTAACACAATTACAACTATCTGGACAATACCTTAAAATTAGCCGTACTGAGATGAGCTTTATACTTAAAGTTTATACAAGCAGTGCTTAGTTGTCTGCCGAGCAGTTTTCCCCCCTTGAGGAAGAAAGCACAAAGGCTCTGGTCCTATCACACACTTACACCGCCTCTGACTGCTTTGGTACCCAAGTAACAACAACAAGTTCAACAGCCAATTAGAACTCAGGACCGGGACGCCACCTGGGTGGCTCAGTCAGTTAAGTGTCTGCTTTCAGCTCAGGTCATGATCCCAAGGTCCTGGGGTCCAGCCGCTCAGCTGGGAATTTGAATCCCCCTCTCCCGGTGCCCCCACTGCTGCCCACCACCCCCGCCAACTCTATGCATGGGCTCTCTTTCTCAAATAAATAAATAAATAAAATCTTAAAAACAAAAAACAAACAAAAAAACCCCTCAGAAGTCATTTAACCCAGTGATTTCCAAGGTCAAGGTGAGTGTTCTTACCACTACTTGTTCACTTGTTCCCTGTGATTAATGAATGATTTGCTCAGAAGAATTTCATGAGTAAATGAGCAAATGAAAGAATTGCTTTTTGAGGAACTCTTGCATTGTGTGGAGGAGCTTTTGAGGTCAGCATGGTGGGCTGGACAGAGGAGCGGGAGGGTAAGTCTGGTAGTTGGGGCTCCTCCTTTCAACCTGAAGAGGGCAGAGCCTCTGTTTTAGTAATTAGGGCTCCATGTAAGATTTCCTTGAAAAAGTTCTATTTTTTAAAGAAGAAAAATGAATGAGTCAATTTTTCTTATCTTACCATTAAAACACTGTACACAGAGGGCTTAGCTCAGGGTTACACACAGATTAGAGTAAAACCAGGCTGTGACACTGGATGGCTTGTTTTCTAACCACATGTCCTTTACATTCTACAATACGGTCAATGCATGTGGGTATCAACTTTTTAATTAAGAAAATTTGTTACCCTGCGATACAGAAAGCATGCTTTCTCAGTCATTTTTGCTTATTCAGTCATCTCTTTTAATTTCCAAAATTCATGGCTAATGCTAACTAATACAGTGGATGACTTACGATGTATTTGGTGTGAATTAAAAGTAAGCCCTGTCCCCCCTTTTTTATGGCATCTCTAATTCTCATTTGTGGATGACTCATGGATATGAATGAGACTGCTTTTGATTAATTTACTTCTTGTAAGTGGAAATGGCTCTTCTTGGGATAATAATGGATATGGAGCGCACACCCCTACTTGGTCATATCTTTGAGTGTTGTGTGCTAATCATGCACATTTTCCTGTGTATTTTTAGTTGTGTGTATTGACATGAAGTATTCCTGAGACAAAGGATTGCTTGGTAAGCTTGCCAAGGGCTGCAGCCATGGTCTTCTTGATAGGCCTGCTGGAAGTAAACATTCTTTTATTAGTTGGAAGCATGCCCATTTTCAAATTTGTTTAAAAGGAAAAGGAAATTTTCTCCTCACTGCTTATTCTATTTCTAAACATCTTGTAAAGGCCTCTTTTTCATCTTTTATTACAGGACATGATGGGGATGGCAAAAATTAGACTTTGCTGGGCACTTACAAATCTAGTGTTTTGAAAGGTATATTACTTTTTCCACTGGAAATTAATGTAATGAGAAATGTTTTACAGACATTCGAAACTATAAAAACACAAACACATTTCGTGTGTGGCATTTCTTTTTCAATGGAGCATTAGTCTCTGGGTAGACCTATTCCTCCATGGCCCTGACACTGTGGCCTGTGCCCTAACAGCTCCCGAGCTTGTCTCCCTGACTCACTTTGCTACTAAATAGTCTTTGCATTTACCTTTGCACTTACTTTCCTTTTCAATCTGCCTTTCTTTTTTGTTTCATTTCTCTAACTATTCCACTTCTTTATTAGCTTGTGTTCATATATATCTGACATTTTCTTTTAGACTTATTTGACACATTTCTATTTTTTTCTGGAATTTATTGTTCTTCCATGTTGAGGACTCCTAGATTTATATCCCTGCCATTGACTCCATGGACATAGAATTCCTTGTTGGACTTGCCCATCTGGAAGAGCCACAGGCTCTTCAAGCAAGGTCATATCTGACTTGTCTTCCCAATCTCAGTGACATCACCAGTAACTTTTACCAGGTAACATGAAAGTTTTTAATTCCATCTCTTACTTCCCAACTTACTGCATGCATTACCAAATTCTACAAAAATTCGAGACTGTCCCTTTGTTTGAAGTCACTCTTAGGCAGGGTTCATTCATCAGGCTAACCCTTTCTTATCTTTTATGACCGAATGTTGTTCAAAGGTTATATAACTTCGTTTTGTCATTTTTTTAAATTTTTGCAACTTATATGTAAATTTGAATTTTGAGTAAAAAGTTTGTATTTCTGAGAGAAACGGTTAATAACAGCAACAAAAATAGTTATTTGCTCCAAGCTATATTTTTCCACTTCATCTGCAACCCACCTTTCCCTTCTCCTCCTCCCTAAAGGGCTTCATGTCTCATGAGCCCCTCCTCTCTTTTTCTAAGAAGAGGGGAATGCTTTGTGGTTTGCAGAGGGAGAAGGGAGGGTGTCCCTTCAGTCCACTGATCTTTGGCAAGGGAAGAGTCATTCCCGTATGTGATGTCAGTGCTTTATTTATTCGGAACTCCAAGTGAATTCCTTTAAATGTGTGAGTGTTTCCACAGACTTGTAGAAATTTTTATTTACTTGCATGGTTTATTATTTTCTTTATTTTTAACCTTACTTATCTGTAAGCTAATTTTCCACCCCAAGATAATAAAAAGTTAATTAGACCAATATTGATTAAGAATGAATGATATTCAAAATATTTAAATACTTAACAGCCAGTGGGGTTCAGGCACTAGCCAATCAAAACAGACACTTACTGTCATGTGGGCTGACCTATGAGATCAGAAGCTGGGTGTTCAATGGCAGGTTGAACTGAATTGGTCTATGCTGGTGGAAAATTAGTTAAGATATTCATACTTTGAAGAAAAGAACGAGAAACACCCATCTTTAAAGATAAAAGATAAACATTAAAATAAAGGAAAGAATGGATGATACTTAACTGGTTAGATACTTTTAAGGTCTGTCCCTCCAGCCCCCCAAAGTTGCTGTCTTTATAGAGAGCCAGGTTTGCTAGACACTTTACATGTTCTTTTATATCAGGTGTAGTGATATACATTTTACAGACAAGAAAATTGAGTCACAGAGTGGTAGATAACCATGTTAAATGCTTTTAAATGATGAGAAGTTTATTCTCATTGTTAATACAGTGAATTCTACTCTTCCAGAGGAATTAGTTTTAGTAAATAAATTGGTTTCTTTAGTCTAACACTACCTTAATTATACAATGCATTTATATATATATATATGCTCTTACAAATTTATATTTTTATAAGCAGCATGTGAGAGCTATTTCCTGAAATTTTCTCCAAACACTTGGCAGGAGTTTTGCAATCTGTTAGGGGGGGCATGGGAATTTTCCTTTAATATCTAAACATTTTTAATACTAGAAAGGACCTTAAAAATAATCTATTCCAAATCTTTATTTCCAAGAGGAAGATGAGTCCTTAGGGCACTTAAACTGTTCACCCAAAGTATTAGAACTCAGTTCTTGACTCTGATCTAGACTTGTTTGCATTCTACTAATAGACTACAATGAGAGATCTTATCTAACTTGCCTCACATACTGTTTCTAAATTAATTTTTTTCAAATACTTTTGTGATAATCCTAATTTGAATTATTTTGGGGGGTGGAAATATTCAGAAATGTAGAAGTTGGTGTTCATGATTTTAGTTCAGCAAATTCTTTCAAGCTACTAAACTTGTTCTATGACATTATTGTATGTCATTGTGCAATTAAATTATTTATTCATTGAATTGAAATTTTAGTATTTACAGTGTACATTACACTCTCCAAGACTTTCTCTAGCTTTGCATTATTAACATGGATAAAATTAAGCATTAATTAGAACATTACATAAAATGAAGCATACACTATAACTCAGATGTTATCTCTGATAATGGCTCTGGAAGTAAAATTGAATTCAATAGATTAACTTAGTCTTTCCAGTGTGGTTTTACTGAAACCATTAAGTGTGCATGAAAACAACCTTTAAATGTGGATAATTTGAATACTTTCTATACATTTTTAATGTTCTGTTTTTCTTACTACCCTCCAATCATTAAGTCTAAAAAAATAAAGAACAATTAACTTTAGAATACATACTTGAAATTACCCTAGATAACTAAATCTGAGGAAGATTAAACAAGTATAATAAAAGAGAGGCAGGCTAGTTTTGCATTTCCCATGAGCTGCTGTCTGATTTTCCTCAGGTCTTCATTAGATTTACCTTATGCTCCTTGGCATCTGGGTTGGTGCTTATCTCCAAATTTCATTAAGATAGTCAGTTTTGCTATTGTTTGTGGACTTTTAATCTGAACCTCACCACTTTTTTCAACAACTGTTTATTCTGAATTTGGAACGTGTGGCAGGAAAGGCAAATTAAAGTCATCATTATAGATCAAGAAGTGAAGAGTGTTTAAGAAATTTTAAAAAATGAATTTTACACTAAAACATTTTTTAAAATCTTAAAAAAATTCTCTTTCTCTCCTTTCTTTTATTTATTTTTTAACTGGGATTTATTTGTGTCCTCTAGCCACACAGAGGATGATGTCAGATGACAATAGAGTGTTATAATGTCTATATGAATTATCATAATAGATTACAGACTTGAGACAGTCCACCATGATCTCACCAAGGAAACTAGGTTAATATAGATTTATATGTTGGAAGCATACAGTCTGGAGCTGTGGTGGTGAGTCACAGAATAGATATCTTAATTTGAGTTTCCACCACCCTCCTATCTCTACAATACTAATTCATCAACATCCCATGGACTACATTAGTTTCAGAAATTCACTGGCAATGAATTTTATTTTTAGATAGGTGAATAGGGAAGTAATTCCTTACTGTATTTTAAAAATCTCTTTATTATTTTACTTTTTTTTTTTTTTTAAGATTTTATTTATTTATTCGACAGAGATAGAGACAGCCAGCGAGAGAGGGAACACAAGCAGGGGGAGCGGGAGAGGAAGAAGCAGGCTCATAGCAGAAGAGCCTGATGTGGGGCTCGATCCCAGAACGCCGGGATCACGCCCTGAGCCGAAGGCAGACGCTTTAA
This sequence comes from Ursus maritimus, assembly GCF_017311325.1. Lineage (NCBI taxonomy): Eukaryota > Metazoa > Chordata > Mammalia > Carnivora > Ursidae > Ursus > Ursus maritimus. The sequence goes on along the minus strand of NW_024423453.1, from coordinate 19,650,035 downwards.
CCGCTGTGCCACCCAGGCGCCCCTTATTTTACATTTTTAACCTAAGAAGTACTTTAAAGAATTAGAGTTTTATTGTTTTTATGGTTGCGTTGTTGAACCTGTGTGCATGTCTGGTTAACTGGATATGTCACTATACCAACAATGATTTACTTTGGGCCTCAGTAGTACAACAGTGGGTACTGGTTGGATGGAAGAACATTACATATGATTAGTGGGCAAATGACATGATAGTGTGGAGAACTTCTTTTTCAACACTTATTCTACCTTGGACTGGCAAACTTAAATTTTAAGAAAATGTTATGTACGTAAAAATCATACATATAAGATATTGTGTTTGATCATTTTGTGTGATAGAGTAAAACTAGCATTTTCAAAAGTGGCAGGTGATCCAAAATAGCTTCAGTTAAAGGCAAGAAGGCAAAGAGAATTTATGTTGCCCACACTGAAATGAAAGTTGCTTTCACTTTATCTAAGTACTACTTAGTCTGGAGTGAATTAACTGCTCTATGCGTAGCCAATAGAAACTCAATTATAACATACTATTAGCTGACCATCTTTTAATCTTTATGTCTTTAGTCATTTATACTTCAAATACTTTCAAGTTGATTCATCCCATCTGCAAACATTTTATTTTAAAACAGATAAGATAGTCTAAGATCTACTTATTATACAGTTGAAATGTGTATGTTTGGAGTAAAATTAGTTTTGATATTGATTAACAAATATTTATTAATTTTGTGACTTAGTAGTCAAAACACTATTTTATCATCAGCCCTACATGATTGTCTTAGCTTATGAAATTCAGGATGTTTTCAGATTTATACATCAGCACAGACAACAGCTAGATGATGGAAAACATGTTCTTTTTCCCCATGACTGCTTTTCATGTGAACCATGAGTAGGAAATATTAAACAGAGAACTGAGGGTTTTAAGATTAGGCCAGCCTAAAGATAAAGATAACACATCAACATGAATGTCCAAAAATAATTGAACGAAAGAACACATGAAAAATGTAGAGTTCTTTTCCCTTTCAAAGTGTTTTGCAAACATATGATATCTCTTTTTATCAGGTTGAAACTAAAGTACAGGATTTGGATCTTTTGTTACCTTTCTAAATTCTCTCTCTTTTTTTTTTTTACCTTGCATGTCTTATTTTTAAAAAAATTCTGTTTCTGAGAAATAGATAACTGATTTCCACTTTCCCATTTATAATAGTTTCTAATTTATATGGTTTTATATGTATGGCATCCAACTTTGTTAAACTATGGAAAAGAGGAAAAAAGTCTGTGAGAAAAGGATCTTAGTATAACTTGAACAGAAAAAGCAAAGATGACATTGTTCAGATTCTGAAAGAAATATATACATCTATTTATCTACGTATCTCAGAAGCTTAGGATCTTATTATTTTGCTGTCTTAAGTACCATAACTAAGCAACTATGTTACCTTTTTTTTTTTTTTTTGATGATAAGATTTTGTAACACTCTCTGGGTCAGTGTCACACTGACTTTTCTGATAAACAATGAAAAAATGGTTGTTCATCTATCTAGCTTAATGATGCTGTATCCTAGTCAACTTTCAATCATGTAAATTTCCTCTACTTTTCTTTGATTTTATGAACTTTGATCTTGCCAGATTTGGGGTCTTCTTATCAAATGCTCAGGGATTTTGAATATAGAACTGGATGTACAAGGGGGTTTGACATTTGTTGACTACCAGCTATGAATTGGAGCCTGGGGTGCTTGCTTGGTACAGTAGAAAACTTTGCTTCAGGTCTGGGGAGGAGCCATTTGCTAATACTTAGGCACACAGTAGAAAATTAAGATTAAAATATTATCACTTCCCTTGTCCTCATGCTCACACTGAATATGGAAAATTGAGGGGAGTCTCAAAACATCAAAGTGGCAGCAAAAGAAGATTAAGTCATTGTGAAAAATTAGTAAACAGTAAGACAGTATAATCTGGACTAGGACAATAAAGTATATGAGCAAAGAGAAAAAGCCTCATAGATTAGTTTATTACTTTATGAACCAATTAGTTTTTAAAGCAAGTTTGTTTCTCCATACAAAGACACTATGTACAGTATAAGAGTGGTCTGAGTTGAGATGAAAACGTGTGGCTAACAAGGGAGAACAATGACGTGAAATATGAATGCACAGAATTAAAGCTCTACTAGAGTCATCAAAAGCAGATTTGACACTACAGAAAACCAAAATCAGTTAGGGAGAATAGATGTGGAGAAGCTCTCCAAGAATTCGGTTTATATAATTCAAAGAAACATGGAGAAAGCAGGCTTTGAAGGCAAGCCACAGATTTCCAATCTACAAATAGTAATAATTTCCCAAAATACAGGACAAATGTATAAAAAATTATTAGTGTGTGGTTAGAAGGACACTTACCAAACTTGAAAAATAAAATATGATTTTAAGCTTGGGCCAACTGTTTGTGTCCAGCGAGCCCTCATTTAAGATATGAAGAAAATTAAGTATTGAAGCTTCCAATCTCCTTTTACTCAGTACTTTTTTTTTTCTCTCGACTATCTTCTTAACTATTCTAGAAACATCTGCCATATTCTGAGCTTAGTGCTGTTTATAACAGCTGCCACAAAATTAAAGTGACACTTTTTGCGGAGAATGAACATATTGATAAGAACATTTAAAAATGTTCATATATTGTTAAAATAGCATTGACATGGTTTTTTAAAGAAAAAAGGAAAGGTCATTTAAAATCTTAGTACTATAATTCAGATTCTGTCTGTTCTCCCTGACCCTTCTTGCATAATGCCATCTGAGCAGGGATGTAGTTTCAAGATCTACTTTTGCGTATAACATCTTTATGTTGTCATATCATTTATAACTTTTCCGTTTAGTCTTGAAACACTATCTTATTAATTTAATATTCATAATCTATTAACTGTTTCCCTGTATGGAGAAATTTAACTTGTTCAACTTTTAAAAATACTGTAGATAATATTGGGAACATTGTTTCTGGGCATAAACTTTTTCTTCTTTTGGATTATTGTTTTGGAATAAATGTTCTTTCGAGAGTAAAAAAAAAAGAAAGGAAACATGAGATGGAAGATTTAGAGAAGTCAGTATATACAAGCAAATAAAGTGAATGAAGATGATGTTAGCAGAGGTCCTAGAAAGTTACTTTTACTACAAGAAATCAATTATATAAGAATTCAAGGTAAAAAAAGCACATTATTTATAAAAGTTATAAAATGATATCCTTAATAATAAATCACTAAAGACAGTGGAACAGTATCTGTCAACATAATTTTAAAGTAGAAAAAGAAACTCATTATATGTCTTTCCATGAAGAAACACACATATGAAAAAATATGAAAAAACAATTTTTAGGTGTATAACATTTAAGAAAATATACTGTGCAGGTAACACTTCTAGAGTCATTGCTTAAAAAAACACAATTCCAAACAAGAATTAAAGTACAAAGTAGCAAGTTACATTAGAAAAAGTTTGCCATCCCTGGTTAATAAAAAATACATCCCCTACAAGGAAAGAGGATGACATTGATGAATGAAAGTAAAATAATACAAAATATAAACAAATAAAAAAAGATTTAAAAAGTTAAAGAAACAAAAACCATAAAGGACACACAGAAAAGTGGGGAAAGCAAAAGCTAAATATTTGTTTTGTACTAATCATAGTGGAAAATATATTTTTTAACTTTTATATTGGTATCATTGGATAAATCATTTTATAAATATTAGTGAAAAAATCTTGAAAGCATAAAATAATACAAAACCTAGATCAAGTATGTTAAAGTAGAGGGGATAAGCTAAAGATGTACTCATGAAGTTTAGTAAATTTGACGAGGAAAGTGATTTAAATCTTTTTTAAATAGAAAGAATCTAGTAGTATTAAATAGAATCTATCTACTAATTATGAGAGGCAGCAAAAATTCAAATTACTTCAAATACTAAAAAGAAAAAACATATGTAAATTGAACTCAAATAAAAAGGTGGATTTCATGCTAATTTTAAAACAAAATTTGAGAAAATTCTAAAATGAAAGAAAACCATTTGATTATGGCATATTAAAATTTAAGGTGACTATTATTAATTATATCTTTTGGATGAAAAAATGGCAGAAGTATTGTTAAACAACCATTAGGAAATTATATAAATTTAATATATTAAATATATTTATATATTTATTATTAAATGTATTGAATAATACTAATAATATGTATTAGTATTAGTATGCCAGATCAAGTTGTCAGCAAAATCAAGAAGGAAATTGATTAAAGTACAGATAGAATAAAATGCATCACATAGCACATTTTGCAGATGTAGGATATGCTTTATATTTATGTATCTATTTAATATTTACAAATTGATGATCTTTATTGATAAAAAACAATTCCAATAAATACAACAAGACAAAAATTACTAGAGTTTTACTTTCTGATGAAAATATAATGAAAATCAATTAAACTAATTAATCCAATTGTTAAAATAATCATAAATAATCATTGGATCGAAAAGAACTAATATTATAATACCTTTGTATAATCCAAAGATTCTAAATGATTCCTTCTGTTGTTTTCTATCATTCAGGAAAGTGTATGGGGATTCAACTGAATGAGAGTGACTTAATTACAGAGAGAGAATTTTTGAAACTCACGATTTCTTGGGACAACTGGGTGGCTCAGTCAGTTAACTATCTGCCTTTGGCTCAGGTCACAATCCCAGGGTCCTGGGATTGAGCCCCACATCAGGCTCCCTGCTCAGTGGGGAGCCTACCTCTCTTTCTCCCTCTCCCTGTGCCACTCTCTCTCTCTCTCAAATAAATAAAATCTTTTTTAAAAAATCATATTTCTTGTTGCTTAGGCTGCTAGTCTCAAAATAACCTGCACTCCTTAAATCTTGTCAACACTCTAATTTACTAATCCACTCATCTAGAGGCGTATTCCTTGTTGCCATTCTGATTGCTGTTGTTCAGAATTCAGAAGGAATATCTATCTCATCTTAATCCCCCCAAGATTTTTTTTAAAGACTTTATTTATTTATTTATTTATTTATTTATTTATTTATTTGAGCACAGGTGAGGCTGAGCCCACAAGAGCATAGAGAGGGGCAGAGGGAGAAGGAGAAAGAAAATCTCAGTCGGACTCAGTGCTGAGCAGGGTGCCCAATCCCAGGCTGGACCTCAGGACCCTGAGGTCATGACCCAAGCCAAAATCAAGAGTTGGATGCTTACCAACTGAGCCACAAGGCACCCAAGATTCTGTTTGTTTTTTTAATCCATCTTTGCTTGTATAGTTAATCTTGATGGGAATTACTTTGATCATTCTCAGCTTTGCTTGCTTCAGTAGAATGTTGCAGCTGTGTGAATCAGGTGTGAAATAGACAATATTTTATTTTAATATTATTGAAATATTATTGAAATATATCTGCATGAACAACTGACACATTTCTGGATTCCTGAGTATGCTTAAGAATAAATGAATTTGTGATATATTTCATTTTATTAAAATATGCTTGCTCTGACTATGAATTTTTTTTCTCAGAAGAAAAAATTCACCATGCAGTAATTTCTGAAGGAAATTATTCAAAGGATCTGAAAGGAAGGCAGTATTTTTGTTTTCATTTATAGCATGGGAAACCTTATTTTGAAGGAAAAAAAAAAATCTTGTGTTCCTCATTTGGGTAAGGCCTGAATCACTGCTGATGATCAGCCTCTGAGGTCTGATCAGTTTGTACATCTTAACAAAACTTCAACTTCTGGGTCCCTCCTCAGTAAACCAAGTGCACCAAGTTCTCTGCCACCAGGCCCAGAGTCCACCCTTCTTCTAACACTGTTAAGATTAAAACTATTGATTTCTGTAATCCTTGTTTTCATTAGTCAGTGTCTAAAATGTAAGCCTTTGGCGACTGATTTTTTTTTTCCCCACATCTGTCACCCTTAATGCTCTGTACCCCTTTACTTCTATCTTAACCCTTCATTCCTACTATGCTGGAATTGGTCTATGGCAGTGCTCTCCAATAGAAACATAATGTAAGCCACATATACAGTTAAAAGTTTTCTAGTAGCTGCATTAAAAAAAAAAGTTTAAAAAAACATTAATGTTAATGATATTCTATTTCACCCAATATATGCAAATATTACTGTGTATTGACTGATTATATATTGCATCTTGGTTATATATTTAATAACATGTAATCAATATGAAAGCAATTACAAAATATTGTGTATTCTTTATTATATAGTAAATCTTTGAAATCTGGCACATAATTTCCACTTAGGACATTTCTTATTTCAAAGTAGCTACAGTCCAATGTTCAGTAGCCACATGTGGCGAGCAGATACCACATTGGGTAGTGTATCCCACTAGGAAGGTGGCATTGATTCCCAATCCTTTCATTATTTCCTGGATTTCATATTTGAAGGGATAAACTTACATTACGCAGAGACATCCTATACAATACTTCGAACATCGGAGTGAGTTTGAGGCCATTTTTCTTCTGCAGTGGCAACTGGCAAGCCACGTTGGACATGCAGTGTGTGAAGGCGGGGCTCCACATTCCGTGTCTGGTCACTTACTCCATGGAGATGAGCAGTGGTAGCAGTGGACTGGTGGGAGCAACAGCAGAAGCCACCTGATCTTTGCTTCTGGTTGCATTGGGCTCCTGAAATATTCTCCAAATGTCTGGTTGTCTTTTACCCTATTCTTTCTTCCTTTAAATAATACCTGTTTGAAGAGCTAGGCCAGGAAACATCTCCTCAGGAAACATTCCCTTGACCGCACTCACTTTCCTACCAACATATACTTTTTTTATGAAGTATTTATTACACTTTTTATAGTGTCTTTTTAACTTCTCTGTCTTAATGAAGGCAGGATAGTCTCTTTACTATTGATATTTTTTAAAGATTTATTTGTTTATTTGAGAGAGAGAGAGAGAGTGCATAAGTGGGAGAGGCAGGAACAGGGAGAGACAATCCCAAGCAGACTTCACACTGAGCATGGAGTCCCACTCTGGGTTCAGTCTCGCCACCCTGAGATCACCACCTGAGCCAAAACCAGCAGTCAGTTGCTTAACTGACTGCACCACCCAGGTGCACCACTATTGCTATTTTTATTATTAATAATAATTTAATTAGCATCTGACACATTTTATGTTCTGAGCCTATGTTTATTAAATGAATGGCTGAAGGACAGAGAGAATAACCATTGGCGGAGTATTTAGAGCTAGGGATAGTATGATTCTGGAGCATGTGACACAGAAAGAGTTTGATGAAGGAGTTTTTGGTGGTGGGGCAGAGGCTGTGTAACTTGGGTCCTTGGTGGTCAGCATTGGGTGAAAATATGCTAAAGTGTAAACAAAGGAGCATCAGGTGGTTCTAAACACTTGCTTTACGGACTTGAAAAATGCACAGAGCTGTTCCTAGTAGGTGTCTAATGAGTACTCACTGACATTAACTGAGTAATTAGATGAACAAACATGCATTTAATCTTGACCTTTCTGCCTAAATCTTTCATTACCTCTAACACCTACTTTGTCTTTTCTAACTTACAATATTAATTTTGTACTTTAATGAGTCTCAGTAGAGATGAACTGACCAACCATTTGTTAAAAGAAACGTGTTTCCTTGTCTTTTGATTATAGCCTCGAAATTTTATTAGCTCCAAGGAGGAACAAATCTCAAAAGTAAGATTCTTATTTTTAAGGAACGGTAATATATCTATTGCTTCTAGTGTCTAATCACTTGAAGACTACCCAATTCTCTTTGTTTTGGACCCTTAAATTCACTACATTAAAAAGGATCTCTTTTAATATACATTTCATCATGGAATGTCGATCAGATCTTTCATGAAGTGTTTTTGGATTTCTTTTGGTTGTTGTGTTTTGTACTTTAACTGTTGGCAAAGTGTCTGCAAGACTGAGTTGGAATTTATTTACAGTGCCTGGAATTTAGACAAAAAATGAAACAATGATGGAATGTAAGAAATAAGGTTAATTAAAACTTAGGAGATTTACTTAATAGTTAAGGACTTCTATTATGAGTTTTGACTTATAAGAGAGATTTTGTTGAAAATATATCTTAATTTAGGATAAAGAGTTAAAAGATCATTCTGAATTGTATGTAGAAATCCCACAGTCATATATTCTCTTTGCTCCAAAACACTACTGGTGGCTATTATAGTTGGGGTAGAATTCCAGCAGGGAAATTACTGGTGAGAAGAAGGAGTGAGGTGAAACCGTGGAGAATCCAGATGGCACTAAAAGTGGAAGCATAATGAGGATTTGTTGAGATATCCAGATCCCCCCCTTCATATAAAAGCCTTGAATTTCCTTTGTAATCTGCTTTTTGGTTATATCTCTTCTTTCCTTATTTTGTCCCAAGTACTGAACTCCTGCTTTTCTTTCTATGGAAAATGCTGATTATTTTCTTTTGAAGCCCCTCCCCCGCCATGTCATGTCACTGTGGGATAGAATCCAGTTTCATTCTCACACTTCTGATTATAAAATTGGCACAGAGACTTTGTAGATATTCTAATAAGTTATCCTGAGAGCAACATGAAGAGATAGATGCTAAAATTTTAAAGATTTTTAGTAAAACTTCTCCCTATTACTTAATAGGATGTATTAGTAAATAGAACTGAGCTCTGATAGTTTTCACATAATTATCACATCTTAGTTATTAAGCATCTCAATCGATATGTCTTCAGATTTCCTTTTGATTAGATTAGGGGTCTTCCTTTATTGCTCCATTCTCCTAAAATGCAACACTTTTTTGGGGGGGGGCTAAAATTTTCCACAGGGGGCTTTGTTGAACAATATTTCTGAGGAGTGTTGGTATTACATGAAAGAAGGATTCTCTGGTGATTTAAGTTGGATCAATGCTCTACTATAGGCACTGAAAAAAATTTTCAGAGATTTTTTTGTATACTGACATATGAGGAAACCCTAAAATGAGAAAGAATATTGAGCATATACACAAGAATAGTAAATGTAGCTTTTAGGTTCCCAAATACTCAGGCAATATCAACCTTCAATTCTGGAGTAATCTAAACCGTTCCTCAAGGGTCTATTTTATTTACAAAAGAATTCCATTACAGAGATAAATTTGACCTTTCTTTGTGGAGAGAAAAACTAGTGAAGTCTCATTACTCTATAATCTCTGCTATCATGGGAAGCCATAAAGAAGTCAAATCAGGAACTGTTTCTCTTACATTTGCATCTTTCCCCTAGATATAGTACCTTCTAGAGTGTCACTCTCATTTTGCTCAGTAAAGTAGCAGCCACCTATATATTCTTTAGGAATAAATTTAAAATGAAATTAGTAGCAGTGCATCTACCTTAGGGACCCTAGGGGAGCAAAAGGTATGAAGGCTGCTGCCTTCAATGCCTTTGGAAGTACTAGGATCACAAGGAAGCCACCACAAATAGAGGGGGCTATTCCCAGCACCAAAGTATATGTGAGAAAACTCCCCCAAATGAGGGCAAAACACCACATCTGTCATCTTCTAGTATCCACGTGCCTTTCCACAATGACCACCAGAAAATAATGGTGTTTTCTTGTCTGCCTTTAAAATCTTCCAGGATCATGTTTCATTGGCCAAGTCTACCCAAACCTACAAGTGAGTCTGTAAAATATCTGTGGGCTTTAAGGGTCTGCAATCTAGGAGAGAGATTAGAAGAGATAAAACCTGGAGATAAAAACCTGAGTGTCAACAAACATCTAGTATACTTGAATTGTACAGGTAACCAGTAGAAATCTAGAAGGAGACAACTGTATGGAGTAGTGAATGGCCAGTGTACAGAGAAAGGAAGAAAAATTACAAAGAAGCAATGGTGTTCCTTATTACACTACTTGGTATAATCAGTGATCAGAAAGCATCAGATAAATCTATGGTTCTTGAAATATGGTTCCTGGCTCAGAAGCAGCAACATCACCTGAGAATTTGTGGAAATACAAAATCTCGGGCTGCCCCCCAGGCAAACTGAATCAGAAACTTAGGATGGGACCTAGCAATCTGTATTATAACAAGCTCACCAGATATTTCTGACACATACTAAATTTTGAGAACCACTGGTATAAGGTTTCTGAAAAGAGTATTCCATGAGTATTACTTTGACTCTAGGAAGGTAAGGAATGCTTGAAGCTTTATAGACTCTTACTAGAGGCTAAAATGACCGAGATTCTGTCCAAGAATATCTGGGTAGGGCTGAGAAAGTAAAAGTAAACAAGCCAGTAGTGTTAGTGTAAGAGTGGGAAGATCTGTGCCTGATTACTGCAAAATGAGTTGGCACTTATTACAAAAATGTATTAAAAGGAATCGATGTAAGTGATTCTAGTTTTTATACACTCACTGTGTCTAAATGGATGAGTGTGGGGCATGGATACAGATCAAACCACCTGAATGGCCAGTCCAATGCCATGGTAGTCTTCAGAATTCATGCATCCTGAGCAACAATTCAGAGCCTTGGGTAGCTTCTGTTTTGTGTTTGATCCACTGTAAGCGCCCCTGCGTTAACCCTTCATCAACTCATGAATGACATCTTGCACTGAGGGAGCATGGCGATGTGAAGACAGGCTTTGCAGCCACCCCAAGACTATTACACTAAAGGGAATGTTTTATTACTTCCCAAAGGGGTCTCTTTCTTTCTCCACCCTTACTTTTAAAAATAACTAAAACAAAACAAAATAGAAACGGTTATCAGCTAACAAAATTGAGGGAGTTCGAGCTCTTATGCACAAATTAAAAACAGGTTTTCAAACTGTCTTTTTTAATTTAAATATTGCTTCTGTATAAGATTTTCCGAAGTCATCTAGCAGGTAGCTCAAGGGCAGAGTTAGTCTAGCAGCCATGCTTCCCTGGGGATTGAAAGGAATGACTTCTGAAACCAGGCATTTCTTAGCAAATCACATAAAAACCTCACTGGAGACTTTTGCTGCCAGGAGACAGATTTTAAGCATCCAACTGATGAAACCTCTAAGACAATAAAGAGTGCCAGATGCATCAGATTTGGGTTTTAAAACTGCTGATGTCCACATTTAACCTAAACATGCTTTATCCAATCTTGAAAAACTAATGTAGTGCTACATTCTTGCTTGTGAGGTAATGTCGTTTTGGCGATATTTTCTTTCCTGTTAATACAAATCAAAAGGCTAGCTGTCTGTAAAAAGCAAAGCAAAACAAAAATAAAAATAGAACATCCTGATTAATACTGGGAAGAAGTAAAGAAGGATTTTTTTTAGGGGGAGGACAATTTAAAAGGGAGGAAAGAGGGGGAAAGAAAGAGAGAGAAAGAGGTGTGTAATACATGTCCCTTATTTTGAAGGACAGAAAGGTTGAATTGCTCAATAATTATATTTGATTTTATGTCTAATAATCCTACAGTTGAATGCCCTCTATAAATCAAGAGCCAAAGTAAACAAAGTAAGATATTGAATTTTTGTCATGGATCAGCGTTTTAAAAAGTAGCTGCTATTAAATTGCTACATATATAGCAAAGTTTAGGGAGTGATAGAATTGTTCTGTATCTCGATTGTGGTACCGGTTACATTACTATACGCATTTGTCAAAACTAGCAGAACTGTACTCTAAAATGGGTGAATTTTACTCTAGTAAATTAAACCTTGATAAGAAAATTGCTCTACATAGCTTACACTGCTGAGAGATGCATCATTATTCTCAACATCTCTGAAGTTACTGTTACTAAAGCATATTAATTTTATAATTTATTGAATTAAATAGCATAAGAAATGTATTTATAGTTAAGGCTAGAATCAATAACATCTATAAGAAAAAGTTGAATTGAAATAAAACAACACAGGCAGTTTAATTTAGCATGGAATACAAATGTTTTGATATAACTTCTTGAGTTTTATTCTTCATGTTCCTCCAAAAAGCTAGATTCACCTCCATTTATAAAAAGAGTCAACAGAGATGACACTGGCAATCTTCATCATAAAAATTCTACACATTATTTAAATATTCTCCTCCTGTAACATGAGCAACCAATTATTTTTCAGGAACGTGTACACAGACTTAAATACGGGGGACTCTGCGTTACCCAGGTGGTGTAAAATCATCTTATATCCGTTTCACTTTCACAATATGAAATTAATGATTTTGGATTTTTTATTTTTGCTTCTGTGTTATGCTTTTGTAAACATTTTAATAGGGTCTTTTTTAAAATCTGATTGTTAAAAAATGATTTTTAACATGGATATTTTCAATCTCTTTAAAGAGACTTTGGATTCTATCTCCTCCCTCTCCCCTGCCAAGCCATTTCAACCTTCTAATGGGTCCCTTATTTTTCCTTGTTAAATCTTAACAACCTGTTACTAGCTCTAGGCTGGCCTGGCTCTCCACAGAAATATATGCTCTCTTTGAATTGTAAGTGCTTATGGGCTTTTTGGGTCAGATAAGGGCCATGGGTTAGAGCCAAAGGAACTGGAAACATTGGTACCTAAAAGAAATCTGAAATGAAGCCTTATTATGGAGAGAGTGATGAAGCGAGAAACCAGGAGGTTTGTTTGTAGCTGCCTGTATTTGCTGTTTGACAAAGGCACCCTTTGAAAATAAAAACCCACTTTTCACTTAAAAGAGATAAATTGCATCAAACCACCATTCTTTCTCCTTTGTTTTACACGTGTCCCAATACATCGATTGGCCCAAATTAATTAATTTTCTTTACCCAATATTGTTAACTTATTCTCCATTTTTAATAAAAGCCCTGAAAGAAGAAAATAAAAAGAAAAATTTGTTGCTGTGATGCCCATCATTTCTTTAAATTACTATTTTCCTTAAAAGTAGAAGAATCTTTAAGAAACTTAAAATAAATTGTAGTTAACACTGGAAAGGTTTTCAGCGAATAGATTATGTAGTATAAATCACCACAATAAGTTATCCTGTTATTTGACAAAATCTAACATTCTTAATTTTCAATTCAACATCAAGCTTAACGTATCCAAACTGGTACTAACAGGTGAGTTGCATAACACAACTGAGCAGATAGCATGAAGTTTTAAGCAATTATCAGTTAATAACCGACATCTTGAAGAGAGGTGAGAAATTAGAATGGGTAGAATTGGAGCAGAAAATTCTGGAAAAGATAGTTGTATATACAAATTCACCTGGTAAAACTTCACATCTTACTATTGCTGCAACTACATATTGAAGCAAATCCATTGACTTTGGACACTTTGACTTTATTTTCCTCACTTCAGTTTTGTTTAGGTTTGGTAATGACCATTCTGCCCATGGTAAGACTCCAGTTGAACCTGGTATAACTGACAAGAGTTTAAGGTGTTTGATAAACTGGCAAGGAAGGGAAGGTAAGATGGATTAGGAAGTGGGAAGAAAATGGTTACACCCATTAGGAAAAAGAAAATTGAGGATTGTAGGTAACCAGTCTGACTTCTTCACTAGTTGGAAATGGAAAAGGAGGACAGGTTTCCTTTATGTTATGGTCACACTGCAAAGACAGGGGAGACCTCTACCCAGGGTTTGGTTCAGGTTGATAATGCCATAGGCATACATCCAATAAGGTATGGAAAGATTTATTTCCTACATAATTGAGGTTTCTGGGAGAGAGCATGAGGAGAGGAGTCTGGCTTGGGTTTTAATTGTGGTGTTGTTCAGGGATGGGGCTGGAGTAACAGTTCCCATCATGGGTGAGGACTTGAATCAGGTGCTAAAGGAAGGAAAAGCCAGGCTTTCTTATCCACTTGCCAGATGTAGGGCATGAGGGGAAAAGGGAGTGTTAAGACTTCATTGCTGTTAGGAGTCAAACATTAAAAAAAAAAAAAAAAGTCACTCCTAATTATACTCTGAACTGCAAATGTCTCCAATTCTAAAGTCTTATCTATTCTCTTGAGAAGGAAGTCCAGGATTTTTTTTTTTCCTTACTTCCTATGACAAATTTCCTCAGGATCTTGGGGTTACGTTAAAAACCAAAGTCCAGGCAGGGTTGCCTGGGTGGCTCAGTGGGTTAAGTGTCTGCCTTCTGTTCAGGTCATGATCATGGGGTCCTGGGATCAAGCCCTGCATCAGTCTCCTTGCTCAGTGGGGAGTCTGCTTCTCCCTCTCCCTCTGCCCTTCTTCCCTCCGACCCCCCACCCCCCACTTGTGCTCTCTGCTCTCTCTTGTGCTCTGTCTTTCAAATAAATAAATGAAATCTTAAAAACAAAACAAAACAAAACTGAAGTCCATTATCCTATTTACCTGCCGTAGGGAGAGAACTCCCATGTTGTCTTTGATGCTTATATAGACAGCTGCTAGTTTCCAGAACAGCCTTGTCTAATGAACTCCATTTTAGGCATTATGTTGTTGCCATTGCTTAAGAGGAGGTCTGGAAACAGTGTTGAAACCCAGAGTCTCCACCTGCAAGAACATTCATCCAGAACCTTCCCTGGTTTTCAATGACTGTGGTCATTGATGTGGTGTCAGCTGATTTGTGCAGCCCTGGATGGTAGTTCTCAGGGCAGAAAATCAGAATCTTGGTGGGGAAGGGAGTTCCTCAAATTCTCATTCATTTCTGTGGGTTGAGGAGACAGCAATAATTCCATCAGTGATAGAGAATGCCATGGCCATTTGGAGAAGCCCATGGCAATTACTTGATGACGTCCTTACCAAATAACCAACACTGAGAACAGCCATTTATTTCAGGGCAAATGCCCACCCTGAGCCTCATTGCATTAGAGGCCTTAAAGGTCTCTAGCCACCCAGGCACCCCTAAGTTCTTTAGTCTTATCAGTTGTGTGACAAATATACTGTCTCTAGTAATGATTACAATATTTAGATACTTCTTCAGGACAGTTTAGAAATTTTAGTAAAAGAAAAGTCAGATGCTTCTGGAAATGTATAGAGCACATTAAAAAGTCTGCAGGTGTCACATGATAAAGCATAAGTGTGTTAGAGTACTACTTTAGCGGCTCAAAAAAGTGTCTTTAAAGAGGTGATATTAAGAGGAAATTGAGGGGGCACCTGGGTGGCTCAGGTGGTTAAGTGTCTGCCTTTGGCTCAGGTCATGATATCGGGGTTCTGGGATTGAGCCTGCTGTCGGGCTCCCTGCTCAGTGGAGAGTCTGCTTTTCCCTGTCCTTCTGCTCCTTCCCCCACTCACTCATGCTCTCTGTCTATCTCTGGCATAAATAAATAAATAATCTTTAAAAAGAGAGAGGAAATTGAGGGTTCGGCTCATAGGTTGAGTAGAGCTGAGCTCCTCGACCCGTGGCCATAGCTTTGATGGGAGTCCTCTCTCACAGCTTTGGCTAAACTAAGCTCTTTCTGGATCTAATAGCTGCTACTTTCCCTTTGTCCTACCAAACCTAGGGGTTGTGACTTTCATATTGTTGCTAGCTCTGATTTTTGTTTTCCCTTTGCCTTCAGTAATCTCCTCATTAGAATCTCCATCTTTGCAAATGATCCTCACATTAAAGTCTCCCCAATTACTCTGAATTTGCCTTTCTTTCCTCCTGGGACATTGGCTTATTCATCTGAAAGACAAGAGGAGTTAGTCACATTAGGGGAAGGGCATACAAAGCTAAGATGTCAGCAAGTACATTTATGTGAAACATATGGATATGATGATGCACATAATTATATTGCAATACAAAGGTGGTAAATTGTGAAACACACTGAGTCACTTTTAATGGGTAATTTTTCTTACATTATTCTTCAACAAATATTTTTGACTACCTATTGATTTAAGATGATGAACTAGGTACCTCAGCTATATGGATCCTGTTCGCATATATGTTGCCATATTCATTCTTGAATCCAAGTTTGTGAATAGATATTAGTATTTTGATGCCACTTACTGGAGTAATAGTAGTAGGAAATTTTATAGTGGGGTCACTTAAAGATCTCCTTCCTTAGCAACAGAGTATGAATTGAGATGACTGTTTAGAACTTTCTGTTCCCTCATGCCCTTATACACACACACACACACATCCACAAAACACAGTTTTTACTTCTTCGAAGGGCAGCTTAGTATTTGAAATTGTCTCCAACAAGGTCATGTAGGTCCTCTGCTGCAGGTTTTATACTTCAAAGCATATTATAATTAGTTTGGCTTCTACTCTAATAATGCCTTTATAAGAACATTCTTTTCTGTTTTGAAATAATATACTGCTTTGATATGATTAATGATGGTCCAATATTTCCTTCACTATTTCAGTGGAAGAATTAAGCATTTAATATATGGTTTTTCACAAAATGTCCTCATGTGATAAATAGATGCCAAAATTTTGTTCCATGCAATTTTCATTAGATATTAAATCAGAAAAGAAAATGTAACTTGGAGAAATAAAAGGGAGTCCTGTTTAGTCTTGGTTTTCTGGGTTGGTCTTGTTTTTACAGTAACTTTTATCAGCCTTCTTCACTATCATGAAGCTTGGGAAAGTTTGGGCAATTTCCATTGCTTTTCCTGTTTTCATTTGGCAGATATGCATTGTGGAAAAAAAAAAAAGTCTTCTTTTAAAAGCCAAAGAGAAGAGAAAGAGAAGCTTCCCTGAAATTTTGATCATATTTTTTATAGCCTAAATTTCAAGTAATTTGCAATATTTTATCTTTGTTTAGATTTACACATTTGATTAAAAAACAATTCTCTGTCAGTCAGCTATTTTTGTTGATCAAAAACTTTTTTTTAAACTTTTACTGGGTGGCATAATTTTTAAGAAAGGTATTCTTTCTTTTTTCTATATGACATATTTGTCTAGGGTACAATCTAAGAAAATTTCTTCTGATGAATTTTGATTCTTGCCTTCCCTCGCATTATGTTCTTGTTCAGTTAACTTTTAAAGTTTCTTTTTAGTTTTGAGAACTTTATTCCTCCCTAACAATCATTTGAACAAAGAAGAGATGTGATATCGAAGATGGAATTGGGTAAACTACAGAGAAGTGTATTACCTTGCATATGGCACTTAACTATTACTATAGAGACTAAAAGAACGTTCTGAAATCTTATTAGGGTGTTTTTTTGTTTGTTTATTTTTCTAATTATGTTTTACTTGTAATGTTCTTCAGAAGACATGGCAAATAGAATGGTCTCCCAAAGATGTCCGCATTCTAATTTATGGAATCTGTGACTATTTGACATTACATGGCCAAAGTGAGAAAAATTCAAAGCTTGGGATAGACTGTATTTAATTATATCTGTCAAATATTAGTTAACCCATTTATATTTTGGGAAGAGCTGGATGATAGTCATTTAAACACAGAACTCTCTGGAAAGTCCTTGAAATGCCAAACTTTCTAGTCATTCTTATAGATATTGATACTAGATGGATATAGATATTAGATGAACAAATACAAAATAAAAAATTTTGTGTCCTATCTGTGTTTGGGGCAGGTGTGAAACTGCCATTAGGTTGGAATAATGTGTTGGGATATTCCTAGAACTGGATAGAACCAAGGTTTTTATACAAAGTAGTTCAAGAGCATCCTGGAGTGGATGTACCAAACTCAGGAAACTGATGGAATAGAGATTTGTCTCATCTCAGTATATGGTACTACAACCCACATACCTGCTCAAACCATAATTTCTAAGTCATCCATGATCCACTTCCCTTTCTCTCATATCAAACAATAAGCAACTCCTATAGACTCTCCTTCCAATATTTATTATTCCATTCATTATGTCTCTACATATTCACTGCTACTACTCTTAAAAAAAAAAAGATAGCTTAGATTTATATTGTGCTAACTACTAAGCACATTCATGAATTAATTCTTACACTTCTTCTATACTCCCTAATTTTGAAATGATAAAGAATCTAGACAAATGAAAGGTCAAGTAACTTGCTCAATATCACACAAGGAGT
The DNA here is from genome assembly GCF_017311325.1 of Ursus maritimus. Lineage (NCBI taxonomy): Eukaryota > Metazoa > Chordata > Mammalia > Carnivora > Ursidae > Ursus > Ursus maritimus. Next base: position 19,632,230 of record NW_024423453.1, on the reverse strand, counting down.
GGTAAGTGGTAGAGAAGTGGTTTGACCATCTCTTTCCATAGCCTGCACTCAAACATCACATTATAGTCCCTTCCAAGTCCAGGTCTAAGGCATCTCCATGTCTCACTGAATCACCAATACTAATTTCCTTCTGTGGACTTTTATTTAGGGAAATGCTGCCTCTTAACATCCCTGCTTAGTTTTACGGAGTTCTCTACCATGTGGGAATTGGTTGGAATCACTTCCTTGGTTTTCACTATAGAAACCAAAAGAACCAGGTTCTTTCTGTCCCATTCTTTGGAAGTTTGAGTTTAAGCATATGATAAAGCTCTGACCTTTGATTGATACTACTCACGAGTTTGGATTTGAAGAGAATGATGTGCAGAGGCAGGAAGAATTAGGAAAAAGTTTATGACAACATGAAGGCATCTAGCAGAGATTTCGAATTTAGCACGTACATTTTTGAGTCACCAGTGGCATTTGGAAGGGGAACTCACCATATTTTATCTTTATCTTCTTTGGGCTGTGTTTTCTGTTGTCCACCCTTTCTCAGTTTCTGTTTGGCTTCCATATCTGATCCTCTAGTCTTCTAGATGATTCTATAGATCACTTGATATTCTTCTAAATAGTTCCTTTCTTGTGCAGGTTAGTCAAAGTCTATTTCTGCTGCTTGCAGCCAAGAACTTTAAAAGCTTTACAGCTTCCACTCTTGATCCACTTGCATTCTCTCCTCTCCTTGGCAGCCAGAGCAATCTTTTAAAAAGGTTAATTGATATTATTCCTCCCATTAAAAACTCAAAATTGCACTGAGAATAAAATGCGAATTCCTTACCAGGGTAATGGGCTTACAAAATCCCAATAATACTTACCCTCCTATCTACTTTTCTTAACTATCCTTGTTCTAGTGTCTCAGTATTTTTCAGAACTATTCCATATGATTAGAACACTGCTCAGTACATGGTTCATTAAATATCTGTTGAAATAAACTAACATATAAAATAGTAGATGGATTATTATATTTTGGCTGTATACCTTTCCATTTCTTTCTTTCCATTACTATTCTGTTCTTACTTCAGGAAAACTATATTTAGAGTATTACTTTGGTGAGAGGTAATACGTGCTTCCCATAGAAGCGAAAGGGGCCAGATTCTCTCTCCATTCCCATGAATCCAGAGTGAGCAGGTAGTGTAAGCTCAGGCATCTAGACCTATGCCAAGGCTAGTGCATGGAGATAGATGGAGAATATTGGACTGGCCTCTTCCATCTGTGTAACATTTACTCATTTTTTACTGCCTCATCTTCTCAGAAGGTCTTAGTTTGTGTCAGTTTTCCAAAGTTCATATTCCAGGTTTCTATTATTTCTGTGAGACCCTGATATTTTTCCAATAAATTCATTTTTTTTTGCTTGAGATGTAAACAGAGTTAATTTCTATTCCTAACTGCCAAGAACTCCCAATGATAATTATAGCTTAGTAACCCAGGTTTTAGTGGTAAGAAACAGAAAACTCAAAAGAAAAGACCAAGGATAACCACAGTATAGTCGGTTGGATTTATGGCTGGAAATGCAGATAAATGATATGTAATTAGTTCAGGAAGTTTGGTTCATTAATCAGGGACATGTGCCTGGACTGATACTTTATATTTTGGAAGGAAATCTGTACTACCTCTGCCTAAGGAAGTACCATGTCTATGGAAAGAGCAAATATTTTTCTCAAAATAAATAAATGAATAAATAGACTTCTTGTTTACTGAAGTAAGAGACAAGCACTTGTGTAGGGCTCTAGAGTTCTGTGCCATAAAATACTATAGAAGCGAATTCTTCTGTAGAAGAGAATATTCCTTAGTTATTAAAAGATCTTTGAATATCAGTTATGTGTAGTTACACGGTGTGCTATGTAGTAGGTGGAGTTCACCATAAGTATAACCGTATGACATTGTTATCATCCTGGACTGCACTGTAATAGGAAATCTTAATGATACAGAGCAGTTGTCACTCAACTTTGACAACTGAAAATTGAAATGGATTCTTACTTGGGCCTCAAGTGAAACCCCTAGCTGATTGTTTTCTCAAAAATTTAGTTATATTTATTAGAAGCGGGCAGGAAGTTTTGTTGCTAGGAATTTTGCTTATGTTCATGACTTTAATTACTACATTTATTTTTCTACTTTCTCTATAATCAATTCCCTGTGATCCATTTTTTACATAGTTGCCAAAGATATCTTTTAAAAATATCATTGAGATCATGCCATTTTTTTTGTTTAACTCTATAATGACATCCATTGCATTTTCTAAAATCAAGATCCTTATCATACTCTGAAAGGACTGACTACATCTACTACTGTACATTTCACTTTCTAATATCCAATCACACTGGTATTCATGGAACATATCAAGCTTATTACTATGTCTTGTCTTTTCTTATTCACTGCTACCTTTCCCTAAAATGCTGTTTTCTCAGCAGGCCTACCCTTCCTGTATTGCATTTCAAATGCCATCTCTTCATTTCTTCATGAATGTCTTCATCTTCATCTCTTGATTACCCTCTCTAAAATACTTCCTATTCCTGGGGCGCCTGGGTGGCTCACCCATTAAGCGTCTGCCTTCGGCTCAGGTCATGATCCCAGGGTCCAGGGATCGAGCTCCGCATTGAGCTCCGCATTGGGCTTCCCGCTCCGCGGTAACCCTGCTTCTCCCTCTCCCACTCCCCTTGCTGTGTTCCCTCTCTCGCTGTCTCTCTCTGCCAAACAAATAAATAAATAAAATATTTTTTAAAAAATACTTCCTATTCCATCACTTTCTATGTTTTCCTTTGTTCAAAGCACACAACACTTTCTTATGCTGTATTTACTTGTTTTCTGTCTCCTATGTTGAAGTATAAGCTATTGACTAGGCAGTCTGTTTAATTCATTCACTGAGAAATTCCCTGCATATAGAACTGTACCTAGTATAGATTTTAGATGAGTGAATAGGAGTGTTTTCTAGAAGATCGGGGTGAAGATTAGTAAATAATGCTATACCTGTTAATAGGGTTGTGGATTTCCTACCAAGTGAGACCAAAGTACAGTGGAAAGCCAGGAAGTGGGTGATAAAAGATAACGATCATCTGAATTAGTCTTCCAAATGGATCTCTGATGATTTTTTCTGAGCTTGAGTGATTGGAGCTCCCTGAATTGGAAATAATCTTAGATGTACCAGTGGTCATATAGCCTTCTGTCAGTTCTTAGTTCCACTTGCACCTACTGCACGTCAGGAGCATCCCATCTCAAGCCACAGGCCTTATTAGAAAGGAATTGTAGCTTGGGATTTAGCCAGACCTAGACTGAGAACAGAACTCAATTAACTTGGCGTTCCTGCCAGATTTCACAGCCAAGTCAGTTCATCCTTTGGGCCTCCTGTGAATACTTCTTGGAATTACACCTGCAGTGAAGTATGACTCCATGGCAGTTACTAAGTAAACAACTAAAATGCAGAGGTATATTAATCAACAAGAGATGTAAAAACAGAAAGTAGGAGTGATTAACTGAATCTTTAGGTAAAGTCTTCACAGAAAGGTGATATTTGAGCTTGGGGTTAAAAGATGAATAGAATTACACCAAGGAAATGAGAAAGAGAGAACCCCAGGCATATGTTAAACAAAGGAACCAAGGTGGGAAAACCACTGTATGGGTGATTGTGGTTAGATTGGCATCACTAAGTGATGGAAGAGGGTAAGAAGTCAAGGGATCATGGAAATTGATACCGGAAACATCATGAAGGTCCGGATTATGAAGGAGCTTGAAGGTTAAGGAGTTTCTAATTCATTGTATGTGCAACACAAACTTAATGGTGTTGCTTATTTTGAACAATTTCAAAATCAATTTTGTGTCTGAAGCAGCCACTTTTAATATCATTCCTTCAATAAATACATATTTATGAAATGCCCACTCTTTCCTAGATACTATGACAGTAAAGAAAAATGAAACAGTTCCTAACATCGAAGATCATATAATAAGTAAAATAATGTATTTTTAATGCTACACTTAGTATTAAATACTACATCTATATGCACTGGTCAATTGGGAATATTCTGGGTGAAATGCTCAATAAATTAAGCCAGAGTCTATAATTGTGGTAAAGAAGACTGCAGTAGTGTCTAATTTCCCTCCCCTTGAATGTAGTATGACACTAATGACATATAATCAATAGTCTAAAACAGAAATGACTTTCTGGAAACTCAATAGCAAGGTCATTGGAATATTTGCAGCTTTCTTTTTTCTTTTTTATATTTTTAAGTTATTTTTTAAAGATTTATTTTAAAGAGAAAGAGAGTAAGAGAGAGAGTGCTATTGGGGGGAACAGAGGGAGAGAGAGAGAAGCAGAGTCCCCACTGAGCGGGGAGTCCAACGTAGAGCTCAGTCTCACCACCCTGAGATCATGATCTGAGCCAAAATCCAGAGTTGGGTGTTTAACTGACTGAACCACCCAGGCGCCCCTGCAGCTTTCTTCTAGAACTTTTGGGACACTAGCTCTTGGAACTCTAGATGACATTTAAGACATTTGGCTACCCTTAACCATGATGGAAAGACCATATTCAGTGAACATACAAAACAGCCCTGAGATGACATAAAGGATTTAATGCTTGGTCAGGCCTTAGCTGTCCTCACTATCGGCCATTAGAACCAGCTCAACTGAAATATGGCAATGTAGAGTATAAATTAGTAGTACTTTCCAGATCTGCCCAAATCATACACACATGAGACATTTTAAGCCACATAAAATACCAGAAGAGTCCTACAATCCAAAGAGAGAAAGAGGAATAAATTCAAAGTTAAATTGTCTGAAGACAAGTAGACATGGGACAGTAATTTCAAGAATTGGAGGGGAAAGGAAAACTTTAGGGCAATTGCTGCAGAGGGCAATAGTTGTACAAATATATGATAGGTTAGTCCAGTTTAAGGGTACAATGTCAGGGAAAACAACGATAGAAATATGGAAGAATTGCCATCATAAACTGTTTAACTTACTAAAATGGACAAAAAAGATAGAAATAGAGAAGAAATGTCTATGAATGAATGAATGAATCATAGAAGAATTTTAAACAGAATATTAAGATTCAGTGACAAGCACATTTATATATGCATATTATATATATATATGTAAATTATGGTTCTTAATTTTTAAAAATAATTCATAAAGAAGTAAAAATCCCTCATTTTTCTTTTATGAAAACAGATACTATGCTTTGGAAGTAACATTTATATGAGAAATGAGGAGAGAATAGGCATGGGATGGAGTTTAACAATGGAAATTTGGAATATTTAAGAGGTCAAAGCTTTACTAGGGTGATTGGATTATGAGTATTGTTTTCTAGCAATTTTTCTTTGCTTTATTGATACGTTGTTTTAATTTAAAAAGTTAACAAGGTATACGAAGTGAGAAGTTCAGAAAAAATCAATTTTATTTTCTTAGCATTTAGTACACTTTCATTTTGCTACAGACCAAACCAGGTTTTCTTCATTGTTAATGCTGGTATTTCCAAATCTTGCTAGTTTTATTTTCTCTGGAAGATCTGTAAATGTTCTATACATTTCCTGGTTTTGCAAATTTCCTTCAATTTGCTAATTTTTATTGATGGGAATTTCTTGTGAAATTTCACCAACAACATTAAAATGTGAAAGTAGGAAAGTTTCTAAATTTCAAGAGCATTTTAAAGAATGACCTTAAATCACATTTTAAATATAATTTCTGTGGATAGAGAATGGTGGCAATACTAATATGTGCAATTGGCATTGAAGTAATTTCATTTTATGTAAAGTGTTTATTTTCAAAGATTCTGCACTTGAGCACATAGTTCTTTAAAAGGGCTCACTGTAAAATATTTCGGTGACATGAAATTTGTCTTCTTGTAGCATGCTCCATATTCTCTCTATATTTATAATTTGATTATATTTAATGCTATATTCCAAAGTGATCTACTATGAGATTTCTTAATAGTTATCAGTAAAGGTAGTTTGTCATCATCTGTATATTTCGTTAACAGCAGAAATATGTATTCATCGAGTGAAAGAATCAATTTCTTAAATTCTCCAAATTATTTGAAACAATATTCATGTCTTTGTCAAACATTTAGATATTTTTATCCTTTATATTGATATCTACTTTCTTAATCAACTATAACATTCTTGGTTACAAGTGATGTCACATTATATCTAAATAGCAAAGTGACTCATCTATAAAATTAAGTCTATAAAGTGCCTATTACTATAAAAATGAAGACTAGAAATATTTTCTCAATGTCAACATTTATGCATATTTTATATGCATACTTTTAAAAATCTTAACTGTGATTGCAACTTTCAAGGTAAACATTGATAACTGTTACTTCCTGTCCCTATTTTTAGGTTCATAGGCTATAGTTTAAAACAAACACAGTCAAATGCAAAATTTTTACATACTGTCATGAGCTTGCACTGAATATATGTTTGTGTGAAGGAGTAAAGAAGGGTGAAAGAAAAAAAAGTAAACAGATTCATAAATAACATGAAACTTGATAGTGCCAGGTACTATATAATGTAATTTTTATTGACTCTTTAGATAAAATATAAATATTTTCTTCCATGCCTATTTTTCTATTTAATCGGTTTTCTTCAGGATAATTCCTTCATTGGTTTAATGAAATTTGTCACTGTTTTTTTTATAAGTACACCCATCATAAAACAGCATTATTAAAGTTCCAGTTCTACAAGTCATATGCAAATGCTATACATAATACTAGATAATGGAATAAAAATATTGATGAATAGTACATAATTTATATTATATATAAGAGCTTGGATATTTGAAGTGTGTTTTTAAAATACAGAAGTTGGTCTTAGGGGTTTTAACCCTCAACTTGATTATAAATATGCAAATAAGCACATGAACCACAATTATATGATTTAAAAGAAAATTATACAGGAACTTAAGTTAATTACTCCTAGCTCCTTTTATTTATATTCCTGGTAGTTAAGGGATTCAAGATATTCATCAGTACTTGTGACTTTAGACATATGCTGAAACAGAATCAATATTATCTTATTTTGAAATACAACATCTGTTATGTTATGTAGTTTGTCCTTCCCAAGAACAAAAATCCATGACTCTTTGCAGCCTTGAAATACTTTATATATTTCATTTTTCCTTTTATTCATGTTTTTTTCCCCTGTAAAGTTAATCTTTGAAGTTTCAAGGTCTTGTTAAGTTTACTGGTATATGAGATCAAACATACTTCAAACTACTAAAGTTTTATGCAATCAAAAAATCATCAGTCATTCATTTCCATGATGATGCCCTTTAATGGTATTTTTAGTTACATGGATTTACCAGAACATGAATTTTATAATGACTATTTTAATGTATTTTATGGTGAATTTTCATATGGAATAAAACCTTCTCTGTTAAAGTCAAAGATGTCATTTTTAATTTACTTTACCTATAAAAAGGCACTCACACAACCTTCTGAATAATATTACCTTTTCCACCTTTAATGTAATTATGAAACTTCGCCTTTGCAATCTTTTAACTAAACATTGGATATTTGTGTTTAAAAGTATTACCACTAAAGTTTCCCTCATAATTTAATAAATGTGAGTCCGAAAATGAATATGACTTGTGTTTTTACTAAAGAAAAAAAAATCAAGTTAAAAGTGGGATACCCTGCACATATGGAGAAGATTTTATTGACCCAGCATCAGTTGGCCATGTGTCTTTAGTTGTTTTTCCAATAATTGTAATGGATTTACACTGACTCATCCACACCCTTTCATCCAATTCTTACTGTAAAGAAGAGCATACATGTGCAAGATGGCTGGAATTCTGCATATGATAGCGACAGAACAAAGGGAAATCAATATACAACAAATGTCTGTACAGGGCTGCTTATACCTTTATCTGTTTGAAAGCACACTTTTAATTGATTCTCTAAATGACGTTTTGCATGGAGGAAAAGTAATCAGCTTGTTAGGTTATATAACAAAGTTATAAAATATTCATTAAAAGATATTCAGCTTCTTTAAAAACGAATAATTCATATATGTGTAAGTTTTAATCCTGAAGTTAAGAAGGAACCCATACAAGGGTAAATGTCCTCTTGGAGGATTAAGTCAGAGTCAGAGCTGGAGCCCACAGGAGCCCTCAGTCTTGGGGAGAGGCCAAATGGATGGGGGCTGTATGTAGAGACATTCTACTACTGGAATCAACCAAGAAAAAAGAAAGCACAGAGTCCAAGGTGTGGAAGGTAGACAGAAAGCGTTCTTGAAACTTGCTGAAAATCTGACATATGAGGTTGTGGTTGGGTAGGTATTTATTTAAAATTTTTAGGGTCTACTACCTATCTATAATATTAACACATGATTACCTGAGGAAGGGACTTCTTGAAATCACTTCTGCAACTATATTTCCTTGAAAAGAGAGCAGAAATCAAGATGATTTAGCCAAGTGTTGTGGAACTGGGGATAAATAGCAACTTTGCCCTGATTCTGTCAGCGCCGACTGGAAGAGTGATTCAGTTCTGAGTGTCACTAATTTTTTACTCTGAGCAAGATACAGCAGATGTGCTAATATTAATCACGTCTGCATGTCATCTAATAGGTGAGCCTTAGGGGCAGATAAACCAATGGAACTAAACTATTCACCTTCAGATACATCCTCTGTGGGCAAGATAGACCAGTGAATAACAAGGTAACCCTTCTCTCCCCTGCTTCTGAAGGCAGGAATTGGGAGAAAAAGTAACAACATATGGTTGGTCTCTGGTCACATTTGTCCCTGTATATCTTTGTAAAATAGGCAATCACAAAGAAATAAGTAAACCATCAAACATACTGCCATGGCCTGGATGTATCTTTTAAAGTATTTTAAAATAATTTACTTCCAGCATGTTTTCCTTTATATTGTTGAAATAGTTGAGATTAATCCTTATTTTATATTTATAACATGGACTTTTTTCTGAGTTTTATAATTTTTCATTTTTATCGCATGCATAATATGCCAGTACATGCATATGCTTGATTAATTTTAACCTTTTCTTTATTTTGAGAGATTTAGATTAACTTTTTACTTTTTTCTCAGTGAATATTGTTGTGAGGAAATCTTTGCATATACAGGCATACCTCATTTTATTACACTTCACTTTATTGCATTTTGAAGACAATTTAGTGGACAATGAGATTGTTGTTTTCATGGCTACTAACACAATATACATTCTGCAGTCCATGTTTCAAGGCGTAATTTTGACTTCAAGTCTTATTATTGAAGAAATACATTTCAAAATACACTGCCGTAGGTAGTGATTCTTCTCATGGATCTGGGCAAATTAAATTGAAAACCTGAAACGATTGATCATTCCAGAAGCCATTAAGAACATTTTTGATTCACAGGAAAAGGTCAAAATATCAGCAGTCACGGGAGTTTGGAAAAAGTTGATTTCAACCCTTACAGATGACTTTGAGGGGTTTAAGACCTCAGTGGAGGAAGTAACTGCAGATGTGGTAGAAACGGCAAGAGAACTGGATTCATAAGTGGAGTTTGAAGTTGTGACTTAATGCTGCAATCTCATGGTAAATCTTAAATGGATGAGTAGTTGTTTCTTAGAGATGAGCAAAGAAAGTGGTTTCTTTAGATGAATCTACACCTAGTGAAGATGATGTAAAGATTGTCGAAATGGCAACAAGGGATTATATACTATTACATAAAACTTAGTTGATAACAGGGTTTGAGAGGATTGACTCCAATTTGGAAAGAAGTTGTACTGTGGGTGAAATACTATCAAACAGCATTACAAGCTACAGAGAAATCATTCATGAATGAAAAAGTCAATAGATGTGGTAAATTTCACTGTCATCTTATTTCAAGAAATTGGCACAGTCAACCTTCAGCAACCTCTACCCTGATCAATCAGTCAGTGGCCATCAACATTAAAGCAAGACCCTCCACCAGCAAAAAGATTATGACTTGCTGGAGACTCATATGATGGTTAGCAGTTTTAGAAGTATTTTTCAATGAAGATACGTACATTTTTTTATCCTCTAGGATTATAATGGTTCCCTGTTCCATTTTAGGCCTTCCATCCATTTTGAATTTATTTTTGTGTATCATGTAGGAAAGTGATCCAATTTCATTCCTCTGCATGTTGCTGTCCAGTTTTCCCAATACTGTGTTGAAGAGACTGTCTTTTTCCATTGGATATTTTTTCCTGCTTTGTCAAAGATTAATTGACCATATAGTTGTGGGTCCATTTCTGGGTTCTGTTCCATTGATCTATGTGTCTGTTTTTGTGCCAGTAACCATACTCTCTTGATGACTACAGCTTTATAATATAGCTTGAAGTCTGGAATAGTGATGCTGCCAGCTTTGCTTTTCTTTCTTAAGATTGCTTTGGCTATTTGTGTTCTTTTGTGTTTCCATACAAATTTTAGGGTTGCTTGTTCTAGCTCTGTGAAAAATGCTGGTGGTATTTTGATAGGGATTGCGTTAAATGTGTAGATTGTTTTGGGTAGTATAGACATTTTAACAATATTTGTTCTTCTGACCATGAGCATGGAATATTTTTCCATTCGTTGTGTCATCTTTGATTTCTTTCATAAGTGTTCTATAGTTTTCTTTGACATAGGCCATAGCAACTTCTTACTAGACATGTCTCCAGAGGCAAAGGAAACAAAATAAAAAATGAACTGTTGGTATTTTGTCAAGATATAAAGCTTCTACACATCAAAGGAAACAACAAAACTAAAAGGCAACCTATGGAATGGGAGAAGATATTTGCAAATGACATATCTGATAAAGGGTTAGTATCCAAAATCTATAAAGAACTTATCAAACTCAACACTCAAAAAACAAATAATCCAGTTAAGACATGGGCAGAAGACATGAATAGGCATTTTTCAGAGAAGACATACAGATGGCCAACAGACACATGAAATGATACTCTACATCACGCATCATCAGGGAAATACAAATCAAAACCACAATGAGATTACACCTCACAACTGTCAGAATGGCTAAAATTAATGTAATAGGAAACAACAGATGTTAGTGAGGATGCATAGAAAGGGAAGCTCTCTTACGGTGTTGGTGGGAATGCAAGCTGGTGCGGCCACTCTGGAAAACAGTATGGAGGTTCCTCCATAAGTTGAAAATAGAGCTACCCTTTGATCCAGCAATTGCACTACTAGGTATTCACCCAAAGGATACAAAAATACTGATTCAAAGAGAAACATGTGCTCTGATATTTACAGCAGCATTATTAACAATAGCAAATTATGGAAAGAACCCAAATATCCATAAACTAATGAAAGGATAAAGAAGAGGGTAGAGAATATTAGTCATTAAAAAAAGAAAGAAAGAAAGGAAAGAAAGAAAGAAAGAAATCTTGCCATTTGCATTGATGTGGATGGAACTAGAGTGTATTATGCTAGGCAAAAGAAGTCTGTCAGAGAAAGATGAATATATGATTTAACTCATATGTGGAATTTAAGAAACAAAACAGATGAACATAGAGGAAAGAAGTAAAAAAAAAAAAAAAAAGGAAGGCAAACCATAAGAGACTATTAACTATAGAGAACAAACTGAACATTACTGTATAGGCTAAATGGGTGATGGGTATTAAGGAAGGCACTTGTGATGAGCATTGGATGTTATATGTAAGTGACAAATCACTTAATTCTACTCCTAAAACTAATATTACACTATATGTTAACTAACTAGAATTTAAATTAAAACTTGAAATAAGCAAACAAAAAGCACATTTTTTTAAAGTTATAATGCTGTTATACACTTAGTAGGATACAGTGTAGTGTAAACATAACTTATATGCACTGGGAAACGAAAAAATTCATTTGACTCACTTTTTTGTGACATTCAGTTTATTGTGATAGCCTGGAACTGATCCCATAATAACTTATATAATAAATATAAAATGTATGTCCCCCACCCCCTGATAAAGTCTTACAAGTAAATGTACTTAGGTCAAAATGCAAGAAAAATTTTAAGGTTTTTTAAAAAAATGCCAAATTGCTTTCCATAATGCTGATTTTACTTCCATTCCCCCAAGCAGTGTATGAAAGTGCTTGTGGGACGACACCCAAAGAAACACATTGTTAAAAGTTTGATGCCTGAAGCAGGAGGGACCAGAATGTTCACACATTCTGCTAAAAATAGACAGAAGGCTGAGACATTTTGGCATAAAAGCCAGTCCACTTCCAAATACCTAGATCCAAGGCAGCCTGAGGCCTTCTAAAGCCAAAACTCCTTGCTACTTATGTGATCAGCTGTGGATGGTCCAAGCCAGAGACCGAGTCCCGCATCTGGGAACATCAGTGTGAATGTGAAATAACGTGCGCTCTCAAAAATAAAGTCATATACACATTGTTACCATAATACCTTGCATTATTAAGTCCTACACCTAAATGTTTTTTTTCCCTATACCAGGCTCACCCTTTTTACATCAGCTAATGAAGGAATGTTTTAAAATATTGCCTGGTGTGATGCCTTCCAGCTGATTATTTAGCAGTCATGGTTTTACTCTCTTTGGGTAGAGAACCTACAAACTTACCTAATTATGTAATTATGTTATTAGTTTACATAAAAATGAGGGAGTCATAGAGGTTAAAGTTCTGATAACCATTAGTATTAACTGTTAAGAGTTTTAGTATTAAGTATGAAGTAGAATAAAACATTGACTAAAGATAAAATGAACATGAAGTAGGCTGAACCTTATGGAATGGTTTTGACTTTCAGAAACAGCAATTTCCTGTTTTAGCGTGACTATTTGGTGAATAGTTAGCCTTGTTCAGATGAGCACTGAGCTGAAAGAATGTAAAAGAAACAATATTTAGGTCATTGGGAGATATATATATATATATATATATATATATATATATATATATATATATAAAAATACATATACATATACACACATATATATATTTATATATAATAAATATATATAAATATATTTATATATTTATATATATAATTAAAAATTGTGCCCCACATTTATTATTCTGGTAACAAAATCACTTATTTCATCTAAATCTATTGGTTGGCTTTCTTCCACTCTCTCAATATACTATCATGTATAAATGTAGACTAGTGCTTATGCAAGAGAATGTGGTTGGGGAGGCATCCAGTGAGCTTATGATTCTCTTTCCTTGAAATTACTCCTTAGTATATCTTTTTATTTTTATTTTTTTGTTCTTCATTGTTGGTGGATTATAAATTATTTATATTGTTATATTTTAATAAAAAATAATGTAAATTTAAGCTTTTAATTGTAGTGCTAAACTACTGCACCAAAATGTGCACAATGAAGAGACTTCTTATTGCTTAGTCTTCAATCCAAATTAAGCCTTCATCAGTATTTGAGGGCACAAAATTCCTGGCAAAGTCCACTGTGGGGAAGATGCCTATCAAATCCTGTTCATGGGTTTGGATATCTAATTACTAATATTAGTTTAATTCAAAAATAGTTTTTCAAAATAAAAGTTTCTTTCAAAATTGTAACATAATCTGATTTTCTTTCCATTATAGCCACATCTGAACAGATATTGAAAAAGAAAGTAATATGAAATATCTATCATTTTGTATTCAATTAAATTCTAGCAAAGATACAAAATAATTATCTTCACAGTCACTCTATAGACATTCCTTTCCTTACTCATAGTTTTCAGTACTCTTTTCTTTCCTTATTTTCTTCTTCTAATATGAGTAAATAATAAAGTAAATACATACTAAAATTGTCTTTGTTATTGTATTGTTTTCAAATGAAAAGCGTATGTTCATGATACTGTGCTTTTTCTATTTTAATAACCAAAGTAATAGCATATATTTATGTGAAGAGTAATCAGTAAGATAATTGTAAAGTATATTAAAAGTTAATTTCTCTATACTCCATTGTATATTTGTTCCCTGTTGCTCTATCAGCAAGGAGTAAAAATCTTAGGGAGAAATAATCTGTTTCGCATTGGGTAGGATTTTGTTAACTATGAGTTTCTTTCTAACTCTAACATTGTACTATATGAAGAAAAGGGTAGTAAAGACCCAAATCAAAAAGTTGAGTAACATTCCCCTATTGTTGATCACATGCCAGGCTTCCTGCTAAATGTTTTAGAAACTTTCTCATTTCATCTTCACAATGGTTATTATTTTTTTAATATTTTTTTAAAGTTTGATAGTAAGATTAATATTCTTTTGCATCTATTTAAATTATTTCTTTAAACTTCAGCAGTGATATGGACTTTTATATATTTTTAGCTTACATTTAGCTTGATTAAATAAAATTATTTTAACAGCATTAAAAATACGCTGAGTATCATCTGTATACCAGATACTATGCTAGGCACCAAGGATTATAATATGATCAAATTTTATGCAATTACTAACGATGGCTGCAAAAATAGACTTCAGCATCTTGTAGTGGCCAAAACAGGGAGAATAAAATAGTTATTATAGTGAATATGTTCATAATATAAAAAGGCAAACAACTTTTCCTGGTGTTATATTTTAGTGAATTGCATCATTAATCCCAATTCTTCACCTCATTCTTTATGGTTCCATGCCTTTTACCTAGTAACTTTACAGAGTCTTTTCACTATGGGTTAACATTCTTTGCTATTCCTCGACCCTGGATTTGGCCATCATATTTGGCTGATGGTATGTTAATGAATATGATACGAGCAGAGTCTTGAAACATGCTTTTTAAATTGGGCTTACTGCAGTCTTACACACCTGCTGTTGAATGAGAAGGCGTGCCTGTGTTAGCCCTGTAATCCCAGTAGGAGAATGTGAGCAACAAGTAAGTTATCATTGCCTTATATCACTGAATTTTGGAGTGGTTTGTTAATCAACAATAGCTAATTGATACAAAAGTCTTGACATAAATTTCTCAGAAGGCAAAATGAGGGTTACAGTTAAATGATCTTTACACAGGGGTCACCTGGGTGGCTCAGTTGGTTAAGTGTCTGATTTGATCTCAGCTTGGGTCCTGGTCTCAGGGTCGTCAGTTTGAGTCCCGAATTGGTGTCCATGCTGGGCATGGAGCCTACTTAAGTTAAATAAAACTGACTAACTCACTAACTCACTAACTAACTAACTAACTTTACACAGGACTTTTCTGTATACTAATTCATTATATTCCTCTAAAAACATCAGTGATGTATACAAAAAAATTGATGTAACACCCAGTTTGCCAAATTTAGTTTCATTCCAGGTGAGTGACTGGTAGCACAAACATGCGTAATAAAAGTGTTACTAAAGTATTGTGATTCTCAAAGATCATCATTTCCAGTTTTTTTTTTTTCCTTCTCCAATTCCCTCGCCATACATTAGGCATATTAACCATTCCACTCATTTTATCTTGTTGATTTCCTGCTAAAATCTTTCATTTGCTCTTTGGATAAAGTTTAAAATTCTTAACATGGTGTACAAGGTTTTACATATCTTCTACATCCTGCTTAATTTTCTAGCTTTATTTTATATCCTGCTGCTTCTTTTACAAGCTATTCTTCTGCCATACTACACTTTGTTTCCGTTCTTTCTTCCAGGCTATTCTCTTTCTGATCCCCGTGCCTTCCTCCACACTGTTTCTTTCAGCTAGGATGCACACCACTCCATTCTTTGCCTAATTTTTATGCATTTTTTCCATTTTCAGCTTAAATCACTTCTTTTGGGAAGCCTTCTCTGACCACCTAGTTTGAGTTAGGTCCTCTTCATTTAGGACAGAGTACTTCCTATTACTATCAGTTATCAGAGTATAAGCAATCATTTGTTTGCTTAACTCTATCAGAGTGCCCTGCAGATTTTGCTTATTACATTCTTAAGTATTTGCATGGGGTATGGCAAATTGTGTGTACTGCAAGTTCCTAAATGAATAACTTCATTTAATTATATTAGTTTCTCTAAAATGGGACTTGCAAAATAGACTGGTAAAATGAGACTAGTCGAAATAGGACTAGTAAATGCCCCAAGCTATCAGCCACTTTAACCATTCACTCATACTTATAAACCAATAAGTTATGATTTGAATGCTCTGTAGTCTGTTTCTCAAGGATACATGTATCATTTTGCAAACTCGGGATAATTTGATTCATTAAACCACTCTACAAAATTTTACATAAATTATTCTTGATGAATTAGTCACTATGAGTGAATCATATAAACCAAGTGTTGTTTTGGGTTCGTTAAACATTGTCTATCTCCATACTCTGAGTGTTTGCCTGGCTTATGCGTGTTACTCACCAATATAATCATTTTCAGTACTTTCTTTAACTGCCTTTATTTTCACATGTCTGTATATAATTTTGTTGTTGTATTTGTAGTAAATATTGTGGTAAAGCCAACCAATATACATTTATTTGTATTTTGTGTCTATTTTATATTAAGTGTGTTTGAAAAACCTTATGGAAAAGTCATTTCTTAGTGTTTGTTGAAAACAAATACATAATTAGTTTAAAGCTGTCTTTCTATACAGAACTCTTTGAGGAACTGAATATGTGTATGTGTATGTGTATTTTCTTTCCCTCCCTCCCTCATTCCCTTCTTTCCTTCCTTCCTCCCTCCTCCCTCTCTTTCTTCTTTCTCTCTCCTTCCTTCTTTCTTTCTTTCCTTCCTTCCTTCCTTCCTTCTCTTTTTCTTTCTTTCTTTCTTTCTTTCTTTCTTTCTTTCTTTCTTTCTTTCTTTCTTCTGAGGCATTGTTTCTCTTGAGGAGCTGGGTAGAAGAAATAGAAAGTGTGTGGCATTTGTTTTGTTTTTCCTGGGGAACAGGACTTGTATTAACACTGTCTTATGATGTTGTTGACAGTAGTCACACAAACATATAATTGCTGACCAAAGGATAAGGGTAAACTGTGCATGGACCTGAGTGCTTAGACTTTTAAAAACATTAAATCTTTTTAATTTTGTAGACCTATGTGGCCATATAATTCAGATGTAAATGATCACAAAGGCTAATTTTTGAGAAGGAAAATAGAATTACACCCCGTTTGCTTTGGTGCATCTATTAAAAAGCCAGATGTTAAGAACAGATGTCAACGAGTTATTTTTCATATGCCATGGTTTACAGTTATGAACTCTCCATTTATCACCTCAGATGGGAACAGTTAATTTGACAGTGAGTGTTTTGGTTATTAGCCAATTTCAACATGGGCCCTTGGATTCTTAGAATCTGATGTACAGATAAAAGACTTACAGTGGAAGCACTGTTAACTTGATTTTTGTGCCTTTGAGTTTACCAACACATACAATGCAATGGAAGTGACTGTTCCCCCTGGTGAATGAGCACAAATCCAGTGTTGGCAAAGAAATAATGCAAATGTTATGACTGAAATACTGAATGGTTAATCCAATTGTAAATTCCAAATAACCAAAAGTCAGACCCTTGGACAAGTGTATGGCTTACTGGGTTTTGCTTATTTCTTGTATTTGATTGTAATAACAATATTCATTAAAATATTTTTCACAGTGTTTATATTAAATATGTTTTTAGAGCTGGTTTTAAAATGTTGCCTCACTATGGAATAATTTTCATATGGAGAGAATACCATATTTCAAATTGTTAACTATTTGACATAATAAATATTTTTAAGTCAGCCATTTACTATATTTGGTTAGGAAGTTTAAGTAACAGACAAGATAGCAGGATAATAATATTTTTTAAAAATGTGTATGGACAATATTTGGAAGATTATAAAGCTTTAGCATATATTATATTATATTTTTAAATCAACTTTGTGAGCTAAATCATTATTTTTATTTTATTGTTCCCAAAGTTGGTAAAGGATGGATATGGGATTTACTTTTTTTTTCTATTTTCTATTCCAGTTTTATTTCTGCTACCCTTCACTACCTTTCCTTCAATTCAGAACTCAAAAAATATTTACTTCAATCCAGAAGTTGAAAAATGGATCAGATTCTACCCTAGGAGATCCGATCATATTGTAAACAATTTAAGCCCTTTCCAATCTTTACATAAACTGGTGACTTTGATAAGTGCAATAGAAATTGTCTTAAACGTCTTACCCTTAACCAACTGCTAGATTAACTGAAGCTCCATTTTCTCTGTAAACATACTGATTAGAGCCCATAGCACATTGAAACCTCTGCATTTCTGCTCCTATAACTTTAATTGTATGCTGAATATGCATCAGCAGTGTCTTTTCAAAACTCTTTATCAGTTCCATCTGTTATATTAAAGAAATGTAATCAAATATTGTATAAGTCATTGGAAGATGAAATCAAACAGAAAAATAATTACTTCTATGAAAACTAAATAGCATGGTTTGAAAGATTAAATATGGTTTAGTTGCATACGTGAATGTGTACCTGAAAATGTGTAAGATTGTTGAGGGGGGATTATGAAATGCTAGGAGTCTTTTGCATTCAAATTGCTTTGCATTTCTTTTTATAAATTCTAGCTTCTCTTTAAAGATACTCAAACTGGCAATAGTAGATGGTACATTTTTCATACAATTGATTCAAGAAAAATTATGAAACCTGCAAATTGTAGACCTATTCTTTAGGAAATGGCCTTATTCCTACAGTAAAGAATAAGTAAGTTAAGTTAAAGTTGCTATGTTGTAAGCTAAAGTTAAATGTTTAAGTTATGACTACATCATTATTATTATGATTTCCAGATTTAACTTCCATTTGCAATGATCTTACCATTGACTGATTTCAAGTGTGCCACAGATATGAGGGATTTAGTTGTTTCTAAATATCTGATATTAACTCATTAAATATCAGCTGCCTAACTTAGTGTCCAAGTCACAATGGTGTTTGTTCCTAGAGCCCCAGAATATTCTATCAAAGGTGTTCGATCATGTGAAATCTGCAAAATGTGGAATCTGCACTGTCCATGGTAGGCAAAGAATGGGGAAACGTGTGTGTGATGTAAAGAAACATATTACTACCTTACAACAAATACAAGCAGTGAGTTTTTCAGGAATCTGACGTAGCATTCTGGTTCAGAGAAGTTCTCACTGTGCCTTGGAGTTGAGCTTTCTGTTTGTCACATGAATGGAAGGGACAGACAACAAGGGGAGGTTTCTCATGTGTGAATCCATCCTCAGACCTTAAAGAGAAGAGGATGAATATAGTGTGGTGAGGGATGAATGGCCTCAAAGTAATTATGCCAATGAGTATTCTGGCTTAAGTCTTCTTTTTTAATATAGCACTCTTACGTAAATATTTCTTTTCAACGTTTTTTCAGGCTAAAGGACTGAAAAACCTTTGGTTAGGATAAACAAAACAATAGTAAAAATACTTTCACACTCAATGAAACTTAAATGCACACAAAGATATTTTATATCAACTCTGGTTAAATTTCCTAAAACACATAATGCTCAATTATACAACTAAAACTTCTGTTTTGGTCTTTTTGGCACCTAGATATATTTCAGAGAAATGTTTGGTTTTGCACACAGATATTAATGACGATTACTAGAGGGACTAAAAATTCAGATTATTTTGTTTTAATTTGGCTTTCTTAAAATTCTATAATTCTATTTTATGATCCAGATAAATATGATCTTGAAAGGGAAAATGTGTATCTTTAAATCAATTATAAGACCCATAAGTTCTGAGGTTTTGTTTTTTCATCTGCAGTTATGAAAAACACATTCCATTTCCATCCACAAGTTAATTTTTTGAAGTTATCTTAAGAATTTTATCTGCATGAAATTTTCAGTAACTACAAAGTAACTGGAAATTTCTCTGAAGATATTATGATTAAATTACCGGCAAAAATCTTACGTGCTTAGAATTTCAAAATGATTTGGACAAGCAGCCAAAATATTCTTTGCCATCAAATCTATGTTTACAAAGTACACCTAGACACATTTCTTTTCTGTGCCTTATATTTCTTACTTTGAACAGAAAAATCAAGTGTACACGTATCTATATGCATAGCTAATGAGGTCATATTGACTGGATTGACCCAGCATTGGAAGAAATAATATTCATCAGGAAAAACAGTTTTTTCCCCCAGAATTTTGCTGTTGTCTACTAATTTTATCAAAATGTTCAAACAATGTGTATGCCAACGAAACCTGAGTTCTTAGAGTGGTTGAGGGTTTTTTCTACTTCTTTTTTAAGATTTATTATCTTTTAGAGCAGTTTTAGGTTCACAGCAAAATTGAGCAAAATGTACAGAGATTTCCTGTCTACCTCCTGCCCACACATGCACAGTCTCCCCCATTATGAACATCTCTTACCAGAAGAATCATTTGTTACAATTGATGAATCTACATTGATACACCATAAACAAGTAGTTCCCTTTTTATGCATTAAGTTTTGATAAGCTGCTGTGTGCCTTATATTTAAATGGGATCTTGAAATTTTATGAAAACTACATTTGAGGGGCTCCTGGGTGTCTCAGTCTGTTAAGTGTCTGACTCTGGATCTCAGCTCAGGTCTTGATCTCAGGGTCATGAGTTCAAAACACACGTTGAGCTCCACACTGGGCATGGAGTCTACTTAAAACAACAACAACAAAAATAAACAAAACAAAGCAAAAAAATTACATGTGATAATTAAAAATATTTTTGATGCACATTTGGGTGAATAAAGTACTGAACATGCTTTCCTTTGGCTTTAACATTAAATAGTCACACAACTTCTGAGACACCATCTAGGTTTATTTGGTTTAAATTTATCAAAAATAATTTCTTTGGACAATATAAGCCTATTCTTTTGAGTTATTTCTGTTATTCATAAGGAGGGTTGTAGACTCATAGCTTCAATTGGCATCTTAACAGGAAATCTCCATCAGGTGTGCTAAATATTTATAATATTTTAAGGGAGTGTGAACACATTTGAAAATGTATGCAGAGCAATCAAGAGGTTGAGGAGTTTAGAGACCAGATTATATCTAATGATCAAAGGAACTGGGCACATTTCTTGTTGATAAAACTGCTTGCAAAGAAGGCATGCCTTGAAATATCTGGAGGGCTGCCATTGAAAGTGAAGATTAGACTTACTCTTTATAGCTCTCAATGGCTGAGGGAACCAAGCATAAAGGGAATACACGGGGAAGCATATTTTGGTTTAAAAAAATGACATTTGTAAAATTAGGATGATCCAAAAATTGGAAAAAGTACTTTGTGAGATTGTTATGTATTTCCCTTTGTGGTATGAGAACATAATTGGCAAAATTTCTATTTTTTAAAAAAAATATGTTAAGGTGTGTTTTATGGCCCAGAATGTGGTCTTTCTTGGTGACAGTTCCGTGTGAGCTTGAGAAAAATTTATGTTCTGGGTGCTGAGTGGCTCAGTTGGTTAAGCATCTGACTCTTGATTTTGGGTTAGTTCATGATCTCAGGGTTGGGAGATCAAGCCCTGTTACCTGCTTCATGCTGGGCATGGAGCCTGCTTAAGATTTTCTCTCTCACTCTCCCTCTGCCTTTCCCTGCCCCCCTTTTTTCTCTAAGAGATGGAGGAGAGAGAGGGAGAGAGAATTTATATCCTTCTATTAATGGGTGGACTTGGGCAATTAGACCAAGTTGATTGATAGTGATGTTCAGATTGTCTACGTCCTTACTGATTTCCTGACTGCTTTATCTATCAACTACTAACAGAAGGATGTTGAAGTCTCCAGCTATAATAGCGAGTTTGTCTATTGCTCATTTAGTGCTGTAAGTTTTTGAGTGATACTTTGTTATTCACTTATTAGATGCATGCAGGTATAAGACTGTTATGTCTTCTTGATAAGCCTCTGCCTTCTTTGTTATTATGTCATCCCTGTCTTTATCTTCCTTGTGTTGAAGTCAACTTTGTCTGAAATTAAAATGGTTACTCCAACTTTCTTCTGATTAGTGTTATCATGCTATATTTTTCAATATCTGTTTACTTTTAACCTACTTAAAGTCAGTTTCTTATAGGCAACGTATAGTTAAGTCTTAATAATTAGACATAATGGTGATCATTTTTCAGTGTATATCAATATTGAATCATTATGTTGTACATCTGAAACTAATATAATGTTATATGTCAATTACACCTCAATTACAAAAAAGAAATATAAAAATAACCCACATGTAGTTGAGTATTGCCTTTTAATCCACTCTGACAATCTGTGTCTTTAATTGGTATATATAAATCATTCACTTTTTTCCAGTTTTATTCAGATATGATTGACATACATCACAATATAAATTTAAGATATATGGTATGACAGGTTTATATATATGGTGGAATTATTACCACAAGTTTAGGTAACATCTATTATCTCATATACATACAATAAAAAGAGAAGAAAAAAATTCTCCTTGTGATGAGAACTCTTAGGATCCATCTCTTAACAACTTTCCTGTGTATTATACATTATTATAGTCATCATCTAGTACATTACATCCTTAGTACTTATTTATTTTATAACTGAAAATTCGTATCTTTTGACCATCTTCCTCCAGTTCCCCCTCCCCCAACCCTCTACCTCCAGTTACCACAAATCTGATCTTTTTTTCTATGAGCTCAGTGTGTTTGGGTTTTGTTTTATTTCAGATCCCACATCTAAGTGAGGTCATACAATATTTGTCCTTCTCTGTCTGACTTATTTTACTTAGTATAATGCCTTCAAGGTCCATTCGTGTTGTTGCAAATGGTAGGCTTTCCTTATTTTTTTGTGGCTAAATGATATTCCATTATATACCACATCTTAATGTCTTGGCTTCTGTAAGACAATAGGGGTGCTGGTATCTTTTGAATTAGTGTTTTTGTTTCCTTTGGACTTATTTTCAGAAGTGGAATTGATGTATTATATTTTTAATTTTTTGAAGGTCATCCATACTGTTCTCCATAAGTGGCTGGACCAATTTACAATCCTACCAACAGTGCACAAATGTTCCCTTTTTTCCACATCCATGCCAGCTTTTATTAGCGCTTGTCTTTTTGATGATGGCCATTTTAACAGGTGTGAGGTGATATCTCATTGTAGTCTTAATTTGCATTTCCCTAATGATAGTGATATTGAGTATCTTTCCATGTACCTTTTGGCCATTTATATAAGTTCTTTGGAAAAAAAAAATGTCTATTCAGATACTTTGCCTAGTTTTTAGTTGGATTACTTTTTATTTTGCTATTGGGTTGTATCAGTTCTTTGTATATTTGTGATATTAACTCTTGTCAGCGTATGGTTTGCAATTTTCCCCCCATTTTGTAGGTTGTCTTTTCATTTTGTTGATGTTTTTGTTGCTGTGTAGAAGATTTTTAGTTCAATGTAGGCCCAGATGTTTATTTTTTCTTTTGTTGCTTATGCCAGAGCATTCACTTTTAAAATGATTATTGATATATTTGGATTGATATCTACCATGTTTGTAACTGTTTTCTGTTCATTGCCTTTGTACTTCATTTTTCCCCTCCTCACTATTTCCCTACTTTTTAAATTGAGCATCTTATACAATTCCATTTCATTTTATGATTTCTCAGAGCATATAAATTATACCTCTTTTAATAAAATTTTTAGTGGTGACCGTAGACTTTAAAATATACATTTTAAACTAATCTAAGTTAACTTTCAGACAATCCTTTACCACTTCTAGGTATTGCAGATTTATGAAAATGAGTTTTCCCATTTCTTGTCTTCTATCCCTTGTGCCATAGCTGTTCTTAGTTATCCATCTAATACATGTTACCATTTTTACTTCAAACAAATAATTATGCTTTTGATCAGTTAAGAATAAAAAATGAGAGATTTTATATTGCCATCATTTATTCTTCTCTACTGTTCTTTATTTATTTATGTAATTCTAAGTTTCTATATCACTTTCATCCTCCCTGAAGAATCTTTTAAAGCATTTCTTGCAAGACAATTCTATTCGTTATGAATTCCTTCAGTTTTTATTTGTAGGGAATTTTTTTCTTCTTCTGTTTTGAAGGATAATTCTGCTGGATATAGAATTTTAGGTTGATGGCTTATTTTCTTTCAGCACTTTAAATATTTTGTTTTACTCTTTTCCTTCTTCTTTGGTTATGAGAATACCACTCTAATTCTTATCCTTGTTCCTCAATAGGTAAGTTTTTTCTCTCTTTGGATTTTTTCAAGGTTTTTGTTTTGTCTTTCTTAAATTTGAATATGATATGCTTAGGTGTGGCTTTTTAGGTATATTTACCACTAGGTATCCTTTAGGCTTCCTGGACTTTTTATTTGGTGTTTGTCATTAACTTTGGAAAATTCCCAGTCATTATTACTTGTGACCAATTTTCAATGACAGCATTGGAGCCAAATTGGACATGGATTGTGATGTTGGTCATGGATTGTGATCCTGATTATCACACATATGCACACATACACACATACATACACAGACACCCAAGAGGATATGAAAGATTTATTAGTCCCATAATGAGGCTTTCTGGAAAGAGCAGGGAATCTCCCAAGCAAATGCTGAAATGCCCTTGAGAGAGTAGGCAGAGTTTGCCTTGAAGTTTTTGTGGTGGTTAGGAGATAGGTCCAGGATAAGAGTTCCTGTGAATGGTTTGAACTTCCTACCAGCTCCAAAAGAAGGAGCACCTAGGCTTGTCCAGATGTAGGAAAGAAGGGACAGACAGAGGGGTGAAGCTTAAAAGATGTCAGAAGTCAAAAATAAAAAATTGAGTTAGATTCTTCATTATATTACTTTCAATATTTTTTTTTGTTCCATTCTTTTTCTAGTATTCAACTCTGTGTATGTTCTATCTTTTGAAATTATCTAATTTGGATGTTCTGTTTTGTTTTGTTTTTACCCCATTCTTTTTTTCTCTTTGTATTTTAATTCCTACTGACTTATCTTCAAGCTACTGACTCTTCAGGCACGTCAAGTCTGCTGCTGAGCCTATCAAAAGAATTCTTCATTTTTGTTACAGTGTTTTTTATTTCTAACAATTGTAAATTGTTTGAATTTCCATCTCTCTGCTTATATTACCTTAGGTTCTTTCATGTTGTCTTCTTTTTGATTAGAGCCCTTAACATATTAATCATGGTAATTTTAAATTCTTTGATAATTACAACATCTGCATTATTCTCTGAATCTATTTCTGATGATTGCTTTGTCTCTTAAGACTGTATTTTTACTTTTTTTTTTGTTATTTCTTACAATTTTTTGTTGAAAGGCAGACATATTTAACTGGATGATAGGAACTGAGGTAAATAGACCTTTCATGTGGGGACTTATGTTACTCTGGCTGAAGTCAGGCTGTTTGATGTTTGCTGTAGTTATGTGGGCTAGAGGTGTTGGATGACTCTAGTATCTTTGTTTCTGTCTCCTATTTTAACCTTGGGCTTCCCTAAGCACTCCTCATCATGTGATTGAAGTTCCCTCATCTCTAATCCACTCTAATCCAGGATCCCTGTCAGTGTGACGAAAAGGTTTGGGGGAACAGGGGCATTCTATAATCTTCTAATTATATTTCAGTGTTTTAGTATCCCTGTATCTCAGGACCATGCCTTTGACAAGTGTTTCTTTAGCGGCATAGCATCTTTCACTGACTCCCATACACACTCTCTCACTTCAGCATTTCAAATTCATTTCTTTGAAGCCTCAGCCTCTATTAACTATGTTTTCTTTTTTTTTTTTTTCTCCCTTAGGTGAGACAAAAAAACTAGAGGGGGCAAGAGTGGGAGGATGCCTTTTTTTTCACTTGGGAGAAGGCTCTAGCCAAGTCCTTTTCTTTGGAGAGTAGGCATTTATGATGAAGAAAGTTTCAGGAATTTCACAATCATCATTCTTATTTTGTTATCACTGGAACCACAGGGTCTTTCTCAATATTCACCTGTTGGGGTTCCTGGAGGTAAAACCAATGAAATTGTGGGATCTTTCCTAAGCCTACGGTTTCTAGGAGTTTTTCACTCTCAGGCTAGTCCACACTTGGCCTACAGAAATTCATCAAAATTGCCAGTTAAGTGTTTGGCTAGTTCGTGGTTCTAGTGATTTCTACTTGCGGTGAGTCTATCTTGGCTGTGTCTCTCTGGAAAAACCTGCCTCTCCAGGTTCCAGGGTGACAATTTGCCCTACAAATTTATTTCTTGATAAGTCCAAGAAAAATCACTAATTTTTAGTTTGTCTAGCTTTTTTGTTGTTGCACAAACAGGAGTGATGACTCCCATGCACTTTACAAATTTGAGCTAAAACCTGCTACTGCTGCTGCTTTTTTTTTTTTTTTTTTTTAACAATCAGGAGAAGTTTAAGGAAAGTTTTCAAAGTTTATATGTTCATGAATAGTATAGAGATGTGTTCTCATCTCAGGATATTTGTGTCTGGTTTCTCTTTTGTCCCTAATTCTCTTCACCATTCCCTTCTTATTCTTAGGTCTCCTCTTAAAAGTTACCTCTTTAGTGATGCAGGGAAGATATGAGATGCTTTGGGCATAGACTCTGTAGTCAACCTGCATGTGTTTGAAAGCTAGCTCCCTTACTTACTAGAGAGTAACCCTTAGCAAGTTACTTATCTAGTCTCTGCCTTAGTTACCTCTTGTGAAATGGAAATAAAAGTAGATTCCTATCACATTAATAAAGCGATTAACATTAAGTTCTTAGAATAGTGTATGGCACATAGTTAAGTGCTCTATAGGTGTTATGTATAATATTAAATAAGTGGTCTACAATGAGGATAGCTTATTATATATCTTTATCAGTTACTTTATTTCAAATCTTCACTTTGAATAATCTGTGAATGATATCTTGGTTTTCTAAATTCTGTAACAGTCTATAGAGCCATTATATTGATGTCCAAAGCTACTTTTTATTCTGATCTTCACAATCCTCTGAGATAGATTGAGTAGACATTGCCTTTCTCATTTTACAGGGACTTCATTGTCTTGCCAAAATCCTACCAGTAAGTAAGCTGTGCTAGAATTTGAGAACTTGAGTCTAAGCCTTCTGACTCAATGTGTAATGTTTGTTCCATATCATGTACTACCTCAGTAGGTTTTAATGAACTTCTAACCATATGCAAGTTGTAGTATAATCAGTGTCCCATTTTCTTTGAGAAAAAATAGCGAAAATGAGAATTAAAAATTATTTTCCTTTTCACCTGCTAATATTACATGCTCTGTGTAAAGCCATGGTTTAATGATATTTTTGTTTTTCTTATTGCAATGCACCTTAAAAATCTCAATATTCATAAAAATTATGGTAATCATACAGGAAATGTAATTCTAACCAGTCTTTCCATTCATAATACCAATGAAAATCAGCTGAATACTTTGAAAGAAACTGAGTTACTATATGATTATCTCAATTCTCATTTCATTTCAATTTGTAATGTTACATAGACGCACTGAAGATTTTATGTTACTGCATTAGAGTTAATGCATAGCTGTAGTGCATTGTAATTGCTTCTTATTTTCCAGATCTATGTTATTATCAACAGTTTATAATATTCTACATTTTATGTCTACTTTCATTACCAAATGTTTTTCTATGTATATTGTCATCATTCTACAAGTTAGCGTCCAGCTATGGTAGATTTTGATGAAGGAAGTAGTTATTACATGGCATAAGGAACGTGTTAAGAGATAGAAGGAGCTATGAACTATTTATTTTACTTTATTTTTATAAACTTATTAGTAAGTCTTTAGTAAGTCTATTTTTACAATTTAAGCTGCTTTATATGTTTTAAGAACAGCATACTGTGCTACTGTTTAAATTGTTAATTGACTCTGGATAGGTCATTGATCCAGTGGTTAGGCATTCTGAAATCCACTGTAATATTTTTGGCTTTTCCTAAATACAAGGCTGGGAAAAGAGAAATTCATAGTTCTAACAGGGAAAATGCTTAGTTGTGCCACCAGCTCTTCTGAAGAATACACGTTGCTTTTGGCAATATGTAATACATACATTTTATTTTACTGTACACAAATAGGAATTTTTCATAGCTTTGTAAACAGACAAACTGTTGTTCAGTCTTGCTGAACACAGTCCATGTTATTAACCACATTTTAAAAAATTTCCACTTACAAAACACTTCCACATATTTTCATTTACAGTGCAGTTTTTATTTTTAAAAGAAAACAACAGAAAATCTCCCTATTAGATCTAGTGATTTTTTTCAATTAATCGTTGAAAATAGTTATTGATTCTCTAAAGGATGGCTGTATTCTCATATTTCATGAAGTAGCAGATTCCAGAACGAGTTCCCAGAGTTCTAGGACTATTAGGAAGTGTGTCAGGGCTATTGCAGGGGGCAGGGAGAGAATCAGAGGGGGCAGGTAACACATAGTAACCAGTTTTCTGCTCTCACCTCAACCTGCTTAGAGGTTATTTGTAATATTTTATTTCATCATTAAGGAAACAAGGATTCCTGTGCTAAAATAACACACATTTGAAGGCCCCTAGTTCTTTATAGGTTGTATTTTGTACAACATTGTTTTTAAAGGATTTATGTTGAGGTATACCATGGTCAGGAAACAACAGTAAAAGTAAGTATGATGGCTTAACTACAGATTTTCAGAACTTTTAATAGGGAATAAAACTTTGAGGAAAATAATAAGGCTGAGAATCTGAAAGGAACAGATTATTTCATATATTTTATGTATGTGAGGATATAAGGACATTGGAATTTCTATTCTGCAAGGCAGCCTGTGAACATCCAGTTGGTCATTATTTTTAAGAATTGTTGTTCAAGAGGTACACACAGTGAGCTAGCCAATCACCCATAAGTGTCCCCTCGATAGCTGTATGACTGTTCGTTTCCAAATACTCAGAAGAAAATATCAGATTTTCATCTTAAATTACTAAAACTTGGGGCAATCATTGAGTTACAATAAGGTAAAGTAAAGAAATTCCAAAAAATAATTTTAGTTCAGTATTTATACAGTCTTACAAGAAATGTTACTTGCCAGCAGATGAATTGTATTGCAGAAGTACAGCTAAGACGTCCATAAAAGTCCAATGTAGGTATTTTTTTTCTCTCCCTTTTGACCCAAAAATCCTTTTGTCATATTTCAACCTTTAACCTTAAACTTCCTTTGACTGTGAGAACTGCCAAATTTTCATCAAAAAGCAGCATATAGATACAAAGGGAAGTATAAATTATTATCATTAATAATCCATCCTGTTCTTCCCCCACCTCATTTAAACTAATGGACCATATGTTGCCATTTTCTTTTAACTGTATCCAAGAACATTTCAGAACAGAAGGGGAGAAGAGGTTGTAAAATATATGACCACAACCTCACATTTATTTTCCAATTAAGAGAAGAAAAGTAATGATAACTGTGATACTTTTTTTTTTATCTGTCTCCATGGAAATATTTCTAGACTAAAAATAGAGTAATCAGATATTTTTTATTTAAGGTTACACAGGAGAAAAATATTTTTGAAAATGTTTCAAGGATTTCTAAAATTTTAAAATGTTTCGAGGATGTTATAATGGACAATCATCAACAAAATTGTTAGTGTATTCTTCATAGCATACCTGAGGCTGATTTTTTTTCCTTTTACTACGCAAATTAATTGGCCGTGTTTTCATTTGTTGGTGAAAAATCTCAACATTTTTATATCCAATCAAAGATATATATAGTATTGGATGAGAAGAAAATGCTGTCCAACCAGTAGGGAAAATAAGAGAAAAGCAGTCATAGTAGTTGAATGTAAATTATTTTCAGGATGCAACAAGTAGTAGAAAGAAACTGAGATGTAGCTTACATAAAGTAGAATAGAGCTTGACATAGGGATTTTGAATATTATAAATCAGGTATGACTGGAGGATTGGGGGAAAACCAGTCTATTGCAAGAGAATTTAGCAAATATAATAGGGAAGATGGTTGAGGCATAAAAATTAGGTTTCAGAAAACTACAAAAGGATAAGTAGGAAAAAGTGATTCTTGGTATGGTGTAGTAGTGACCCAGTCTATCCATGAATTTAAGTCTTGCTCCTGGGGTAGGAGTTCGAAATAACAGCTCTAAGATGTTAGGAGCACAATTGGTGTTACTGTCATTGGGAAAGGGAAATCCCAGACTTCAGCAATGCTATAAGATGATGCTGAGGCATAGTCATCAGATCTCCCAACCTTAGGCTTCGAAGGGTTATTATGTGAGCTGGAATGATTAAGGGTGAGACTCAAGAAAAGCTTTTTTCAATTGTTATTATGACCCCGGGCAGGTCAGGGTAGAAAGCATTTACATATTTTTTCCTCATTGTATTTCTAATAAATAATATATGGAGGAAGCATGATAAACTCTACAATTGTAGAAAACTGTATATTTGACTAAACTCATGCTTGATGACTCATTCAACTTGACCTTGTAGTTTAAAAATTATCCAGTCCACATCAATTATATGCCAGGTACCATGCCAGGCCTCAGCTATAGAGAAATGAAAAAGTGAGGTCCCTGTTCTCCAGAGCTTTTGTTACTGTTTGATAGGATTTTCTTTTTTGAGACTTTTCTTTTACTTTGGTCTCTAAAAAAGATGGACAGGACAAAGGAAAACCAAAAGGACAGAAGGAAAAGTATGGATTGGATAATCTACCATCTGGTCTCCCTATTTCTCCTCTTGCTACCCTTCTAATATTCTCCACAGAGAAGAATCTTTGTGAAGTATAATCGTGTCACCTTGCCCCCAAAAGACATTCAGATGACTTTTCATATGGCTTAAAGAATAAAAGCCTAGCTCCTAAGTCTGAACACTTTACCTCATGCATGTACATTCTAAACTTCAAATATGTTGATCTCTTTCTTCCCTTTTACCCTTCTTGCCTGGCACCTTTGCACTAGCTCTTACTTTGGCCTGAGGAACTACTTGCCTGAATCTTCTCATGGCCACTTCCTCCTTCAGGTCTGGCACCTCTCCAGAGAGTGTTCTTATGACTTCCAAATATAAAGCAGCCCCTCAGTCACTTTCCAGAGGACTCCATACATTATTGTCTTCATGTGAATTCTTACTACCAGCAGTCAGTTGCTCTACTTATTTACTTATTATGTTTTACTCATTCAAATGTAAGTTTTATATGTTTGTTGTACATGTTTAACTACTGAATTGCCGTAGCCTAGAAATAAATTCTTATCTAAGATTTTCATCAAAACTTCTCATGACAATCTCCAAATAAAAGAAAACAAGCTCAGGTAAGAAATGCCAGAGAAAAGCAACAACAACAACAACCACACCCAGTAGCATTCCTGAAAAGGTTGTCCACATACATATTCCAGATCTCTGGAAAATAAATTAAAAAATAAATGATTTTTTTTAAAAAAAAGTGTAACATGACCACAAAGAACTACATTAAATACTGAATCCATTCAGGGTAAAAGGCAAAAAAGTTAGGTAAATTTATCGGTTTATATAAGTGCAAATTCCAGTGATAAGACAAACTTCAGACATGGTTGAATCTGTGTACACTAAGATATTTTGAAAATTCTGTAGCCCTCTATTCACGTCCCCAGTCTGCTTCTGCTGTATTGCCTTGATTCTCAGATAGGCTTTCTCCATATGGTTGGCTACCATCAGCTCAAGGCTTATCATCCTCTAAGGCAGTAACCTTAGGAGAAATAGTTTTTTCCCTAAAAATTCCAGGAAAAAAGTTCTAGAATTAGGTATTATTGAACTGGCTTGGGCCATGTGCTCATTCTCGGCTTAAGTAACTATGGAATATTTTGACCAAAGCCTTAGAGCCACATAAATGCATGAGATTATGTAGGGCATTATGCAATGAGAGGAGAGGTTGTTCTTCAAACAGAGCAGGAGGTTGTCATTTGAGGAAAAAGATGGATTATAAGCTGGTGAAAACCAAAAATATTCACAGCAAAATCCAAAAATGTTTTTGAATGTACTCATTATACAAAAACAATACAGATTATAATATTTGACTATACAAATAGGAAGCAGGAAGTGGAGAGGAAGGACAAACCACCACACTTTATTTCAAGGAAAACATAATTTTTATCATTAATGTTAACCAGATTGATGTGAATTTAGAAATTATTTGAAAAAATTTTTAAGTCATTGACAAATGCATTTATAAAATGAATGGCTATTTTCCAAACTAATGGTACATGATCTACATGGTATATTAGGATCTATTAATTCTTAGCTAGTTGGTGTTGATTTGATGATACAGTACTTTGGTTTTATGTTGCTGTAATATTGGCATGAAAACAATGTATCATCAAGCAATATAAGCAGGGAGAAATTTTTTAATAATGTGATAGGGTATACAAATTCCATGACTTCTTTTCAGTAATGGAGTCGGATGCAAGTCATATTCAATATGAACACTTCAACCTCTGAAACACCATCTATTTCCCCAGAGTGCAGCTCCGAAAGAAATAACAGAGTATACCTAGAGTTGGGAAGATCTGCTAGAACGTTCCCATTTCTGGAAAGCAGCTGAGGCCTGGGTTTCAGAGAGTGTTCAACATGGGAGAAGAGCAGGGATTGAACTCTATTAAAAATGATGATGATGATAATAATAATAATAATAAATAATGTTACCAGAAAACTTTGTACTTGTAATAAGCAAAGTAGTTGTGAGCAGAGATTTTTATTTTTTTAAGACCTTCTCATACAAAAGTTTTCTTTCAAGTATTAGATGACCTGCTAATGTCATGGGTTGAATTGCATATCCTCAAAGTGTATATTAAAGTCCTAATCCCTACTACCTCAGGATGTGACCTTATTGGAAAAAAAAAAAAAAAAACAACCCTTAAACAAACAAATGAACAAACAAACAAAAAGCCAAAAAGAAAGAAAGAAAGAAAGAAAGAAAGAAAGAAAGAAAGAAAGAAAGAAGAAAGAAAGAAAGAAAGAAAGAAAGAAAGAAAGAAAAAAAAAAAAGAAAAGAAAAGAAAAGAATGCTCCTTAAGAGGTAATCAAGTGAAAATGTCATTAGGTTGAGCCCTAATCCAATATGACTGGTATCCTATTAGAAAGGGAGGAATTCTGTCAGAGAGACACTTATAGAGTGAAGAGTATGTGAAGAGACACAGAAAGAAGACAGTGTCTATAAACCACGGAGAGGCCTGGAGCAGATCCTTTCCTTACAGCTCTCAGAAGGATCCAACCCTGGTAACATCTTGATTTTAGGCTTCTAACCTCTAGAACTGTGAGACAATTTGCTTCTTTTGTACAAGCCATCCAGTCTGTGGTACTTTGTTTTGGCAGCCCTAACAAACTAATATAGTCTGTGAATAGAGTAGAAAATGGAATAGCATAGACAAGAGAGAACAAATAAAGACAATGAATGAAGGAAGCCTAGGTCAGAAGTGAAATATTTTGCTCAGCCACGCCAGTATTTTTTTCTTAAAAACAAATTAGAAGTTGATATCATATCTATATTATATACTTGCATACAACCTACAGTTTGTTATGTTTGGTAATGGTCTAGAAAATCACACATAATTCACATTATGGAGGCTGAGTATTCAAAATCATCCATTTTATGATCTTTATAAATATGGAGTTAAATGAGCATCTTTAATATGGGTGAGTTGAAAATATATGTTCCTTGAGAAATAGGTCCCTAGCATTCATTCTATGCTGTTTGGGGGATACAAAGACAAATGCAGTCTGTGATGTGATTTTAGTGTTGCTACTAACATATATGTATGCCTAAATGAGCAAACTAGATTGGTACCACTCTTTAAGGAACAGTAGATTGAAAGAGCTCACTTCTTACCAAGTGTACCCCACTTATATATTTCCACTTTATGTCCGTTTGAATAACAGGCTAAGACTTAATCATGTGCGCAAAAGGCAAATTTAAATGAACAGTTTTGCTTTTAGTCACAGCCTCTGTAACTTACAACATTTAATGTAAAAATGTATATAAAACAAAGATTCTAATTTATCATTGAGTTTATTAGATAATTACCAATTCTTAATCACAGCCTAAAAGTATAATCTAATCAATAGCATTTGAGTTTTACAAAGGGAGAACTACCATTTGAGTGTTATTATTCTTTCATATATATACTTTTTTTTAGTGTAATAAGATAAGCGAACTTTTCCTAAAAGAAAAGTGATTGATTTTCTGAAACATTTTAACATTTTCTGTGATTCTCATTAGTTGTACAGGTTTTGGTTTGGGTTTACACATTGCATGCTAACTTGGATAAATATGAAAATCTCTACATCATTTATCTTACGTTGTTGTTGCATTCTTTTGCTAAAAATTCATATTTTTTAGCCTTTAATTCCCAGGAGCTCATTATTTCGTCAAAAAATCCGTTGTGCCAAATTAATTTTCATGTAATTTATTAAAATAAGTACTTAATCAACCTGAAAAACTGTCAGTACATATGGTTATTCTTTATTTTATTGGGGCATAAATTCATCTTCTATATTTAGAAATTCTGAAAGAAGCAGCAAGCCATATTTATTTTACTTTCATCAGTTTACGAATTTGCAAATAGGTAAGAAACATGCTGATTATTTGAAAAAGTTCTTAACTGTGCTATATATATCATGAAAAGCCAGGGTAAATGTGTAAAACATTAAACAAGTTTTTAGGATTATCTGTTAATGAGGCCTTGTTAAGGAGTCTTCTTTTCTAAGATGTTTACATTTGTAAGTCATTTTTTTAATTAAACTAAATCAGGCACATCTGTGTCCAGTATGTGACCAAAAAAATCCCTGTTTGATACCTCAGCGATTGTACTGCTAATATTAAGTGAAAAATGTACACAGCTCAATTTTCCCCCCCTGAAACAAAATGCCAATTAAATAATCTGGAAAGTGTTACTGATGAGCTGGCGTCTGGCTTCTATACTTAGATTTGACATTAAGCATGCTTTGCCCTTTCACAATGTTTTAATTTTGAAAACTGTCAGGGACAGTTTTGTGTAACAGGAACAGAAATCATTGTGTGAATGCTTAATTCTTTATCAAATTCAACTCACCTGCTCCTACATCATTAGCATTGTTCTGCCACCATTTGGTTGGTTCATTTCAGTTTGAAGGAGAATTGTGAAGTCTTCAGCTTATGGGAGTAGGCTGCCATGTAGGTCAGGTTTATTTGAGAAAGCTTTTTCAGAGCAGAAAAATAAGTGCAGAAAAATACATGAATTTAACCATATAAGGTAAAGCAGGAATATAATGCTGCTTAATAGGTTGAAGTCTCAAATCATTTTTGTCTTTTATACTTTCAGTTTTTCTTTTTCTGATTCTGTTTCCATTTAAGGTGCATCAGAAGAAATAGTTGAAAGATTTATGAAGGTTTTTTTTTATTAAGTACATTCCATTATTTTATTATTCAGTTATATTATTTTAATAATAACAAGTAGCTTGAAAGATCATGCAGAGTTTTGTTGATTGTTTTTCTCAGCAATTCATTGATTTTTCACTGACTGAAATACTAGGTTGTATTTGGCGACATTTATAAAGAGTTCTTTTCAATCGGCTTCCTTTTTCTAAGAAGGAATTTCTTCTATGTATTGTTGTTCTTCTTAATTCAGCTCTGATGGAATCATAGGATGATTTGGGTTTTTAAAATATCTTCATTCTTTATTGTGTCTTTTTTTTTCCATAATAAGAAATAAGTTTTTATTTATTTTTTCAGTGTTTTTTAAATTTTTATTTTAATTCTAGCTAGTTAACATACAGTGTTATATCAGTTTCAAGTGTACAATTTAGTGATTCAGCACTTCCATATAGCACCAGGTTCATCCGACAAGTGCACTCCTTAATCCCCATCACCTGTTTCTTCCATTCCCCACCTTCCCTCTGATAACCATCAGTTTGTTCTCTATGTTGAGTCTGTTTCTTGACTTGTCTCTCTCTCTCTTATTTTTTTCCCTTTGCTTGTTTGTCTTTATTTTCCTTCTACAGATTTAAAGGTGAAATTATGTACTTTCAATTATTTATTTTCTTTTTCAATACATTATTTAAAAAAATAAAACTGACATAAATATTTTGTTGCATTAATTTACAAAGTTTACATAAGACAGGTGCTGAATTCTGTGTCTCCAGATTCCTTAATGTTTAAGTATTTATTGGACCAAAATCATAATATCAGACAAAATTGTTCTAGAGCATTTCTATTGCTAAGTGTGTACATACAGTCATACTTTGAAGAATACTTGATCTTGTCATAAGTCTACATACATCTTGAAATAGAGTTGAAAGCAAAAGTTGTAAAGTAAGACTGCCTGGGTTCAAATTCAGACACTAAAAATTACTGGCTCTGGAAACGTGGGTAAAATTCCTAACCTTTATAACCCTCAGTTTTCTTATATGGAATATGTGGGAAAATAATAGTGTCAAACTCATAGTTCATTGTGAGGAGAAATTGTGATCTATACAAAATGACCCACAAGGTACCTAACAATTTGTGAACACTCAGTACAGGTTGGGTGGGTATTTTTATATTTAAATTTCTTCAATGCTGTCTTTAAATTATGATTAAATTCATGCCATCTTTACAGATTGATTTAAAAGACATCATTTATTGAGTTTCACTAATTCAGTGGTACTAAATACTTTTTACCTCCGACTCCCATTGCCGCACACATTATTTTATCTAACAGAAGGAAGACACAGAGATGCTTTTTCATTCATAAGATGGTCATGCTGGGACTTTTTTACTTTTGGGTAGCCTGTGAGCTTTCTCAGTACATTTTGGAGACTTTATTGGATGCATAGCCATACCATCATGAAAAGACCAAATTAACCTTCAATACAAATGAGAATTTTGGAAGAAAAATTCTGTTGTAGAATATTTATTTAGTACAACAACACTCTTTGTTAAAGGTTAGAGTATATGAATTGCTTTTTTTTCCCAAGTTAAATATATGAAATTTTAGAGCTGTAATTTTACTTTTCTTTCTTTCTTTCTTTCTTTCTTTCTTTCTTTCTTTCTTTCTTTCCTTTCTTTCTTTCTTTCTTTCTTTCTATCTTACAGAGAGAGAGGCACAGCCAGGGAGAGAGGGAACACAAGCAGAGGGAGTGGGAGAGGAAGAAGCAGGCTCTCAGCGGAGGAGCCTGATGCAGGGCTCGATCCTAGAGTGCTGGGATCATGTCCTGAGCCAAAGGCAGACGCTAATGACTGCGCCACCCAGGCGCCCCTGTGATTTTACTTTTCTTGTCATGATGGTTTCATTTTATTCATTCTCATGTTAAATACGAAAGTATATTCAATTAGCAAGTCCATTTTCATTATTATTTTTGTCACAGTGATTTTGAGTGTTCCACATTTGATTATATAAATTAAGTAATAAAGAAAGCATTTTTAAAATTTTAAATTCAAGCAACCATTTCATTTTGCAAGGCATGTTTTACAAATTTTCTCCTATTATATTTCAGAAAAGAATGAGTTACAAGATCTGAACATTTTTATGCCATCTTTAAAAGAAATTTTAAATGTTAGGGGAATAGAACATAGGGATACAAAGGATTCACAATATGACTACTTTTTGTTATCTAGGAGTTAAACATTCTTTGAAAATAATTATATTTCTGTGTTTCGCTGGGGGAAAAGTTGTATATTTTGGCATATTTCCTTGAAATTTTTAGGGAAGTCCCTTTCAAGGGGCTTGTGTACATCAGCTGTCTCTGGCTGCTGTCCTGGTTCAGTAATGACTTCGGTCTTAATGTCTGCTTCTGCTCTATTTAATACCTCAAGTTCTAACTAATCTTGAATGAGTGAGAGTTAAGCAAAGTCGAAGACAATTAGCTTTAATTGAGACAGATGGGTAATTTTATTTTGATAAAAGTTATAATCCCTAATGTAGATATCTTTTATAAACATATATAACATGTGCTATGCTGCCTCAAAAATACATATGTAAAATTGTTAGAAATCAAAAGGAAACTAATATAAAATAATTGCTGAAAATTTTCATATACCTTGATCACTTGACAGGTTTCAAAAGATCAAATATATAAGTACATGGAGAAAATTTGAATGTTATACTTAACGAGGATTAATTCATGCATTAATAAGGTTGATTTTCTGTTCGTCTCTCTTTTCTGTGTAAGACCAAACTTTCTGGTACTAGTAATGGCAAGGAGAATAATTTTGGCAATATTTTATCTGGTTTGCTCAACTGCAGGCCAGCTTATGTAGAACATCAGAATAGTGAACTTTTGTCACTATTTTATAGATTCTTCTCAGTAGTGATGTCAATAAGTATAGCAGACAAGAGTGTGTAACTACATTTCTACCTGTAAAGATTTTGCCAGTTACAGGAACTTATCTCTCTCTCTCTCTCTCTGCCTCTCTCTCTCTCTCTATATATATATACATATTTATGTATATGTGGGTGTGGGTGACACTATATGTAACATTGTATACATATGTTCATGTTACACACAAACATGTTATATATAATATAAAATCTTTCAAATATGTAATATATATAACATATATGGCGTATATAAACCATCTTGATTCATTTGTAACATCCTATATCTCATTTTTTAAAACAAGAAGAATAATTCTTCAGTCAAACAATCTGTCTTAATCTAAAAGCCTACCTCCTACTTAAGGTCAAAGTAAGGCATTGGAAGGACTTTCTTATCACCATAACAACTTAGCAGTGGACTGCAGGTTATATAACATACAACATGCATTTTATTCTTCAGCACATCATATAATCTGTTCTGACACAAGTCAAAAAGAGCCATTTTTTTAAGTAGACTGTTTATCGAGGTAAAATATGCAGAAAATGTACAAATCCAGGTGTCCAGAATGCTAAATTTTCTTAGAGTGTACTTGTGATGTCAGCACTCTGTTCAAGAAGGAAAATGTTACCAACTCCTAAGACATCTCTCTGATTTTCCCTGCTCACCCCAAAGTTTACACACTCTCTTGACTTTTATACCATATATTATTTTGCCAAATGCTGCTATTGATTAGCTACATTTACTTATTAGATAAGGATACTTATGCTTTAGTCATAAAGCAATTGCTTCATCAATTAAAGCCAATAAATTCTGCAAGCAAGAACTAGGTTATAAAAGTTGGAAGCAATATTGAATATGCTAAATATTCTTGTCATATAACTGACAGTACTGATACTATTCTTCATAGGCCTCCCTTCTGATAATAGAACCTCAGACCTGGGAATCTGGCCTCTGCACTCTGTTGAAACTTTATCCTCAACCTATTTTGACATTGGCCATTGGGAGGCTGAAATAAGGAACTCAGATGCTTAGCTCCAGATAGAGAAGATCGTCTTAAGGGGAACTGTGGGATCTGAATTGCAGCAGCAATTGTTGAAATCCTTTTTTGTCTGGCTTTAGCCTTTGTAAATACAATATTCACCTTCACTTTCTCCCAAGGAACATGAATAGCCCTGTATAGGAATTGGTAAATGAGCCATGGAGAATGAGGATGGAATCAAATTGAGTGAAATAATTTCAGCTGCTGGGAACTCTTAATAGGCATGTAAACAAGAAGAGGTTTGTTGTGTGTGAACGCTCTCACAGAGGTGCATGAACTCTTATCTCTTCATGCTGGCTGCATTTGGAGCGGTTCGTGTTTAATTTGAAACAGTCTCCCGATGGTTCAGTTCAATTTGAAACTGTGCTCAGCCCATTATTTTATTATTCTTAGCTTAGAACAAAAGAAAACATTTTGAAATAACAGTCCTTTCAAGTGGTGGGTTGCACAGGACACTTCATATCATTTTTCAAAGTATGCCTAAAGTATTTGGATATGTAGCGAAAGGGTTAGAGGGATTGAATGTGATGCATTTTATTTGAGTGTCAGAGGTAAAAAAAAAAAAAAAAAAGCGAAAAGTAGAGGAATCATGCCCAAGAATAATGCGTGTAGCTGTTTTGTTAACAGATCTGGATCTTCCCTTTGTTTTCTCCATCCCCGATCCCGTATAATGGCATTGCCAATGCATCCTTGCTTTGTGTTTGTTAGAAAAAGAAATGAAAGTAGACCTTTGATCTTCGTCTTCCAAGTCTCACTTCCTAGGGTTATTTTTCATTCCTCGCTGTCATTTTCTAGACTTTTCAGTGCTTGTACCAAAGGACTGTTTCCCATTTTGAGAAACTGAGATGCTTAGGGCATTATGGTTTTATATATGGTTAACAGATAAGCATTTTAATTACACCAACTATTGTAAGAGTAACAGCTTTAGAAAAAATAAAAGACATAAAGAAAAGTCTGCTGTGTCTATGACTAAAATGTTTGCAAATACATATTAACAAGTTTGCATCAGTCAACATATGTATTGAAAAAAAACAATTTCTGAAAGAAGTTCCTTTTTTACTACAATTAACTAAACACATAAGGAATCATATGAGAGTACTAATTTTAATACCCTGTCAACTAAAAGTTATATATTCCTTCAGAACAAACCAATATACTATATTTAGAGATTTTTAAACATGATGGAATTTAACCCCAGTTTTTCAGTGTTTTAAATGCAGACTTAATTGTTGCAAACATCTGACAAAATTAAGTTTAATGATCTCTTCAGTTTTCATTATCGCCACACTGCCTGGGATTTTGCTAAATCCTAAGAAAGGAACAGGAAAAAAAAATCAAATAGCTTTAGTCAAAGATATAAAACCAAGAAATACAATATGTCAATAAATTAATATAAACTGATAATAATATAAGTGAAGTGATCCTATGCTAGATTATTAATTTTGATTTTGAACATCATCCAATTAGGGTTCATAACCAACAAGAGTGTTCAAGGAGAAGTAGCCTGGGAACCACAGAGGTTTCTAACTTCGAATGCAAGCGTGGCTTTGGGTCTGGGTTTTTTTGTGTGTAATTTTGTTCTTCAAAAGATGTCAGGCAGTCACAATGAATCATTGTCACAACACCTCAGGAAGAAATATAAAAGGCAACTTTTTATCTACAGCTTCTAGGTGGGGGAAAAAAATGCTTCAGTGAAATTTAGTTATTTCTGGCCAGAAAAAGGAGCAAAACCAACATCTCTAAGCTTCCCATGTTTTTGTTTTTGTTTTGTTTTGTTTTCCTTATCAAAAACCATTCTTTCCTCCTCCCCAGACCAATTATGATAGAAACATGAATTACGAAACCTGTACTGTTTATATAATTAATTGGTTATATGGTGAAGATGTATCAACTGAATAGTCTTTCAAAAAAAAAAAAGAGAGAGAAAGAAAGACAGAAACATCAATGAGTACAGGTATTATTAGGAACTGGTGGAGACTTTCCCTTATTAGCTCCTATTTTGGAAGAAGGATGGGCCAATACAGTCCTAGGCCCAAATCTGGTCAGCTGCCTGTTTTTGTAAATAAAGTTTTGTTGGAACACAGCCACCCAGATTCATTTACGTATTTACTAAGTCTGCGTTCATGCTTCCACTGTAGCAGAGTTAAGGAGTTGCAATAAAGACCATATGGCCTACAAAGCTTAAAGTATTTACTATACTATCTGTGCTTTAGAGAAAAAGTTTCCAAACCCCTGTTTTAGAAAATAAATACCACACTGCATCTTTGATTATGTGAATCATGCTTAATCACCGTGACTGATTAATTCTATTTTTCTTTATTCAGTACCTAAATCCATGTAAACATCTAGTAATAAAGGTAATAATATCTATCTAGATTTATTCATCACCTAATATGTCTCAGATAGTGTACTAAAATGGGTATTGTTTTAAGCTGTTAAGTTTGTGGTAATTTGTTCCATAGCAATACAAAACTAATAGAGTCGGCATTCCTATTTTGTTGATAAAGACCCTGAGGCACCAAGAGATTAATTTTCCCGATGTGTCACAAGCTAGGAAGTGATAGATTCTGTGCTATGAATACTTTCTACTAGATCTATCTTACTCTAAACTATTGGAAGCTTTTTGGTGTCTCTTGGGAAAATCTCTTCCAGGGCTATTTCCTGTACAGTAGCACGGATCTGTATTTCTAAGAGGTTATTCCTATTCTCACCTGCTGGACAGGATTATTAAAACAAGTAAAATGGAAAGGGAAATGTGGGAATGGATCAAATTATCATTGTATTTTATGTTAGAAGAAACAAACATTGTTTTTAAAATATTGCATGACGTCTGGCTTATTATAAGATCATTTTGTTAGAGCAGTTGGTTGGGCACATCATCATTTTAAAGTGAGACATGTTACGCGCAAAACAAGCCAATCTTATCATTTAAGACATTAGAAAGCAGAGAAATGTAAACCTGTGTTATAAATTTTCAAATATAGGAACAAGATAAAAGAATCAGAAATACAAAATATGACCGTATAATAATCAGGAACAGATCACAATTTTTTCTTTATGGAATTTATTAATATTAATAAAATCAAGGTAAAGTGCATTATAAAGTTCAATCACTTCTTGGGGTTGCAAATTTTCATTGCATTAGGAGCAATGTAAATGTTTATATTTACTCTAGAGGTAATGGAGATACTCAACAATTAATGGAGGAAAAATTATATATTTAAGATGTGACATGTCATGCCAGTCTAGTTATAACGCTCGTTATTCACTAGGGAAGTGTATAAAGGAAGTTGGAGATTTTATCCAGGCAACATCTGGTTACTGTAGGCTAATCAGAAGTTGATAGAACATTCTGGAGAGTCTTCTTCCTCAGTGCACTACACCCATATTTACGGAGAACCGTTAAGACTATTCTTTCTATAGTGTTTCAGAAGCATCACTTGGATGTTGTTCATTGATTTTGTGAAAGGGACTTTACTCAAAATTTCCTAAGCCTGAGAAATTGTAAACCAACTAATCATAGTGTGTGTTTAATATTTAAGGTTAATTCAAAATCTAAAGTAAATTATAAGAGTTTGTAATTAGAGCCAAATGGTGACAATACATCAAAAACCTAAAATAAAACTTTCCACCAACAGCTAGTTCTTTAAAGAATTATGCTTCATGTGTGTGTGTGTGTGTGTGTGTGTGTGTGTGTACATGATAGTGTGCCTGATTTTGGAGTTTTCATTTAGCAACATTTTACTGAAATAGACGCAAGAGTTCAGATTAAAAAGAAAAACTCAGGCCAGATGACTTCCTTTGCTTTTCTGATCTAATTAATAATAAATTATATTTTTATTATAATAAATTCAGGCCCAGATTATGGGAAAGTATAAGACACTAAAAGCTTAATGAATTTTGAAAGAACAATATTACAATATATTTCACAAATTTAACTATGTTTCAGGATACAATTGACATCTTCATTTTGACAGCTTTGAAAAACTAGTATTCAATATTTAGAGAAACTAATCAAGAATATCATAAAACAATATTTTTATTTATTGTGAAAGAGGTCCTTTATATAAAATAAATTGTGTAGAAATGTTTTAAAGATAATTTTACTACCAGAGTGTCTGGGTCACTTAGTTGGTTAAGTGTTGGACTCTTGATTACAGCTCAGGTCATGATCTCAGGGTTGTGAGATTGAGCCCCGAGTCTGGCTCCACACCTAGTGTGAAGCCTGTTTAAGAGTCTCTCTCTCTCTCCCTCGCTCCCTCTGCCCCTCCCCCACCTTCGCACCCCTGCTTGCCACAGGCTGTCCTTCTCTCTCTTAAAAAAAAGATAATTTTACTCCCTATTAATTATAATTACTGATCAATGGCTGCATAAACTATTATGGAGTCAAGATTAGAGACATAAGCCTATATGGAGAAACTTAAGGAGCTATTTAAACAAAGCCTTGTTTTTTTTTTTTTTTATAAGGA
The DNA here is from genome assembly GCF_017311325.1 of Ursus maritimus. NCBI lineage: Eukaryota > Metazoa > Chordata > Mammalia > Carnivora > Ursidae > Ursus > Ursus maritimus. Next base: position 19,588,703 of record NW_024423453.1, on the reverse strand, counting down.
ATTTTCATTTAATTACTAAAAGTAAATAAAGATTATGTGAATAAGCTGAAAATGATTAATCATTGTTTCTCTAGTTGGAAAGTTCCTAAATCAAAATGTGATCTCTCTACAAGATACTGGATGTCTAGTTTATCTTTCTAGAATATTACTGAACACTATCCTAAACTGAATCAAAGTGCATACAGCAGAACTTCATCTGACTGAAATTACAAACTTCCCTTAATTTATTTTTAGTTACCATTTTTATTATTGTACATTTTGCAAAAACTTGGAAGTACCACTGTAGTGTTTGTTCATCTAATGTTCTTTATTTCACTAGAGAGATAAAGAGTGAGAAGGATATGGGATTTGGAATTAAACATGTCCAAATTTGATTCCTGTTTTCACTTCTTATTTGAGTGAATTACATAATCTTTACTTGGTTACTCATATTCAAAATAGGATTAATTGGGGGCACCCCGCTGGTTTAGTCAGTGGAGCACCAAATGCCTAATATGATTCCTCCACTGAAAAATAAATTTAGGAATTCCAAGCAGGATTTATTATATGTACCAGAATATTAGCTCCATGAGGGCAGGGTTTTGGTTTTGCTCACTGTTGTATGCCTAGTTAAATTCGGCATTGTTTAGCTAAATAAAAATAAATAAATAAATAAATAAACAAACAAGTTCTTATTCTGAGTTATAAACTTTCATTATACTGAGCTAAATTCAGTCACTAGAATAGTTCTTCTGAAAACTAGTAATGTGGTTTGACTTTCTATGCTCATTTGTCTCTCATTTGCTTATTCATACAATTTTCATATTAAAGGTTATTTCTAATGATACAAGCCTAGTGGCCTGTTTTAACTGTAGGATTTAGAAAATAGCAACAACAAACTTCTTTCTTTAATCTTCAAGAACAGTTTGGTTTGGCTCAAAACACTCAAATAGAGTTCTCCTTAGAATACCTGAAAATCGGTTTCAAATTACTCAGCTACTTTTCTTCAGTTAAGGCAGCTCTCTGAAAGGATGTGCTAATACAATTTAAAGTTGATTGACTAAGTTAATTTTATAATGATTAAGAAGAGGAAATGTTAGAATCTCAGGTGTGTTTTTCTGGAGACTTCATCTTGTTTCCAAAATCATATGTAGTAATTTAAATCTATTTTTGTATCTTCTTTTCTTCCTTATATACATCTCTCTCTATCTATGTATATATGTATATATATCTATATATATAGATATATATACACAAATATATATATATAACAAAAGATATATATATATATAACAAAAGAATACCATAAAAAGCATAGAAATGCACATACCTAAATAGAAAATAAAAGTCATCCTAAAACTAATATCTAGAGATCAGTACTTTTGACTTTGTGATGTACAGATCTAGTGTTTTTATATTATTATAAAACACATATTTTAAAAATTGGATTATATTTTAAATACTTAATATAATATTTTAAAATGCAAAAATGTACAACAAATGTAGTTTCCTTTAATGTATTTGGTATTGGTTGCATGGTGTTTCACTACATGGATGTTTAGTAATGAATTCGCCTTCATGGTGGAACATTTGGGTTGCTTACAAGTTTTTGGTAATATAAACAGTCCTGGAGAAAACATCGCTGTAACTGTGTCTTTCTACAAGCCATGATTATTTAGTTAGGATAAATTCTAAGAAATGGAATTACTGACTCAAAGTTATACACATTTTTGAGGTCCCTATATGAATTCTTTGGGAATTTGTACCGATTTAGAGTTCTGCCTGATATTTAACGTCCTGTTAGTACGAACCCTCATTAACATTGACTAGCTTTTAATTTTTATTATTTTGTTTTAATATTTGTTAAGTTGAAAATGACACATTATAACTCATTTTTAATTGTATTCCTTTGATTTTTTTAGTCAGTTAAACTTTCCCCCTACTTATTTCAGTCATTTTTATTTATTTTATGTGAAGTTCCTTTCATCTCCTTTGCTATTTTTCTTCTGTGGCATTAGTAGTATTTTCTTAATTTGCAAAATCTCTTTGAAGAGGAAGGAGATAAATATATTATCTGTCATGATTTTTATAGTTTTTCCTTAAATTATATTTATAATATACTTAAATTTATAAGTAAAGTATATCATTTTTAATGTATAGTTTCTGCATTTCATGTTACCAACTTTCTCACAAGAAACCCATACAAGAGAAATGATTCTAGTGTCTGGCAGATAGTAAAGGCTATTTAAGTATTAGCTATTACAATGATTCTCATTGTGATAATGGAGGAAATTGTGGTAGATATGTATATACATCTATATATAGATATATAGATATATATATAATGATCTCAAGGCAACACAGCTGAAACTGTGTACCTAAGTACAAACTCAAGCTGATAGATTCTTAATTATTAAGACTTAAAGTCTTACTTAAGACTCTTTATACAAGGAGTCCTAGTTCCCGTTAGTGGGAAATGGCACTTAAAAATAAAGATCTCAGCTCAAGACTTACATGTTGCTAATGTTGTGTCATTGCTTCTAGGCTCTTCTAGGATCTTCCAGCTCTTTCTAAAGAGCTAGGACACACACACATTCTCTTCCACAGTTCTTCCTGACTTTCACACTGGATGTCTATATCTTCTTTCTTCCACACTGAGTCTTCTGGTTCCTGAGAGTATCGGTATGTTTACATATGTACTCTATTCTATATCACACACAAGGAAGTTTTAGATTTAACTACATTCATACCACAGCAATGAACCAACTGAATACAGTTGACCTTTGAACAACACAGTTTGAAGTGTGCGGTTCCACTCATATACAGGATTTTTTTCAATATAGTTATAGTACTGTAAATGTATTTTCTCTTCCTTATGATTTTCCTAATACTATTTTCTTTCCTCTAGCTTACTTTATTGTAAGAGTGCAGTGTATAATACATGTAACCTACAAAGTATATGTTGATTGACTGTTGATGTTATTGGGAAGGCTTCCAGTCAATAGTAGTAGGCCATTAGTAGTTAAGTGTTTGGGGGAGTCAGTAGTTACATGATTTTCAACTGTGCAGGGGATCAGTGCCCCAACCCCTCATGTTATTCACGTGTCATCTGTAATTCCTTTGTGCTTATTTCTATCCTTAGACTATCTACCACTAAGTGTGTTCTGTCAGAGGACTATGTCCAAAGGTTACTTGAGCTTATTCTATTTCTTATGCATGTTATTAATTTGAAGTGAAGTTTGGTTTATTTGTTTTTGTGTAGATGCAATTGGAGTGACTATTTTATCCTTTCTAATTTTATTTTTCAATATGTGAAATACTAATATGGTTCAAAAGTCAAACGATATAAAAAGTTAAACTCTGTGAATTCTCACTCCCAGCACTATCCCATTAATAACATTACTTCCCACTCTCTCTAATGATTTTTTATTATCCTAATTTAGATTTCCTAGTCTTCTTTCCACAGAAATAACAAGTGCATACGTTGCCTTCTGCTCTGTTTTTCTTTCTTATGAAACAGTAGAGTATGAAGCGTTATTTGCACCTTATATTTTTCATCTAATATGTCTCAGAAACCATTCCATAGTGGTTTATAGAGATTCCACACACATTCATTTATACTTCCATAGAAATACATTATGTTAGGTTGTTTTCAATATTTTGTTACACAAATAATAACTCAGTGAATGAGTTTATTTATGTGATGTTTTATATCTGTTGTCATATCTTCAAACACTAGAAGTGGGATTTTGCCACTTGGCCCTCTCACTAGCAATGTATGAGAAGGTCTCTCTCCACACAGTTTTGCCAGCAGAGTGTGGCAACAGGCTTTTGAATTTTTATGCACTTCATAGATGAAAAATAGCAGTTTTGTGGTAGTTTTAACTTGCATTTCTCTTAATGAGAGTGAAAATGAGTGTATTTTAACATGTTTAAGGATGTTTTGCATATTATTTTTTCCATAAGCTGATCATTAATTTGCCCTTTTTTTATTGAAGTACAATTGACATACAATATCATGTTAGTTTCAGGTGTACATCATAGTGATTTGATATTTATGTATATTCCAAAAGGATCCTTATGGTAAGTCTAGTTACCCCATCACCATTCAAAGTTATTACAATATAATTACTATATTCCCTATGCTGCACATTATGTCCCCATGACAAATGTATTTTATAACTGGAAATTTGTACCTCTTAGTTCTCTTCACTTATTTTGCCTACTCCCTGACCAACAGTTTGTATCCTGTATCTATTTGATTTGGTTTGGTTTGTTTTTAGATCCCACATATAAGAGAAATAATACAGTATTTGTCCTTCTCTGACTTATTTCCCTTAGCATAATGCCCTCTATGTCCACCCATATCTCTTCATGCTGTCACAAATGGCAATATTTCTTTCTCTTTTATGACTAATATCACATCTTCTTTATCCATTCATCTATCAGTGGATACTTAGGTGATGCTTTCCTATCTTGGCTATTGTAAACACTTCTGCAATAAACATAGGGGTGCATATACCTCTTAGAATTAGTATATCATTTTCTTTGGATAAATATCCATAAGTGGAATTCCTGGATTGTATGGTCATTCTATTTTTAATTTTTTGAGGGCTGTCCATACTGTTTTCCCAAGTGGCTGCACCAATTTACATTCCCACCAACAATGTATGAGGGTTGGCTTCTCCACATCCTCACCAACACTTGTTATTTCTTGTTTTTGATAGTAGACATTCTTATAGGTATGAGAATGTGGTTTTGATTTGCATTTCCTTGAATAGTGATGTTGAACATCTCTTCATGTGTCTGTTGGCCATCTGTAGGTCTTCTTTGGAAAAGTGTCTAAAGTCCTCTGCAAATTTTTTGTTTTTTTTTTATATAAATTTGTGTAAGTTTTTTAATATATTTTAAATATTAAACTCTTATCAGATGCACGATTTGCAAATATCTTCTTCTATTCAGTAGGTTGTCTTTTTGTTTCATTGATGAATTCCTTCACTGTGCAAAATCCTTTTAATTTATTTTAGCTTTGTTGCTCTTGCCTGAGGAGACTGGTTGAAAACAAATAGTTAAGCCTAATGTCAAATAATTTACTGCCTATATTTTCTTCTAGGAGTTTTATGGCTTTAGGTCTTATGCGCAAGTCTTTAATACATTTTAAATTTATTTTTGTGTATCATGTAAGGTAGTGGCCTAGTTTCATTCTTTTGCATGTAGCTGTCCAGTTTTTTCCAGCACCATTTATTGAAGAGACTGTCTTTTCCCTATTTTATATTCTTATCTCCTTTGTCATAGAGTAATTGACCATATACACTTGAGTTTATTTTTGGGCTCTCTATTCTCTATGTGTCTGTTTTCATGCTTATATCATACTGTTTTGGTTACCATGGCTTTATAGTATAGTTTGAAGTCAGGAAGACAATAGCTCCAACTTTGTTCTTTCTCAAGTTGTTTTAGCTATTTAGGGTTTGTTTGTTTGTTTTATAGTTCCATACAAATGTTATGATTCTTTGTTGTAGTTCTGTGGAAAATGCCATTGGTATTTTGATGGAAGGTGGATTTAATCTGTAGATTACTTTGAGTAGTATGTACATTTTAATGATATTCTTCCAATCCGTAAGCATGGTATATCTTGAAAGTTTTCGTGTTGTCTTCAATTTCTTTCATTAACATCTTGTAATTTTTAGTGTATGGGTTTTTCACCTCTTTTGTTATAGTCCTAACTATTTTATTCTTTTGATGCAACTGTAAATAGATTATTTCCTTGATTTCTCTTTCTGATAGCTCTTTATTAGTGTATAGAAATGCAGCCAATTTCGGTATGTTAATTTTGTATCCTGCAACTTTACTGAGTTTATTTATTAGTTTTAATAGTTTTCGGTGGAGATTTTATGATTTTTGTATATATTATCATGTCATCTGCAAATAGTGGCAGTTTTCTTTTTTTCTGATTTGGATGCCTTTTATTTCTTTTTCTTTTCTTATTGCTGTGGCTAGGAATTCCAATACTATGTGAAATAAAAGTGGCAAGGATGCACATCTTTGTCTTGTTCTAATCTTAGAGGAAAAGCTTCCAGTTTTTTACCTTTGAGTATAATGCAAGCTGTGTGTTTGTCACATATAGCCTTTGATTATGCTGAGCTACATTCCTTCTATATCCACTTTGTTGAGAGTTTTTATCATAAATGGTTGTTCAATTTTGTCAAATGCTCTTTCTGAATCTATTGAAATAATCATATTATTTTTATCCTTTGTTTTGTTAATGTGGTATATCACATTGATTTATGGATGTTGAACTATCCTTGCATCCCTGGAATAAATCCTATGTGATTATGATGTATGCTTCTCTTACTCTTGCTGAATTTGATTTGATAATATTTTATTGAGGATTTTTGCATCTATGTTCATCAGGGAATATTGGCCTTTTTTGTTGTTCTGTTGTTTTTTGTTTTGTTTTGTTTGGTGTCTTTGTCTAGTTTTGGTATTAGGGTAATGTGGGCCTCGTAAAATGAGTTTGGAAGTATCCCTTCCTCCTCAATATTTTGAAATAATTTGAGAAGGATGCGTACCAACTCTTCTTTAAATGTTTTGTAAAACTCACCTGTGAAGCTGTCTGGTTCTGGATTGTTTTGGGGGGAGTTTTTAAATTACCAATTCAGTTTCATTACTTATAATCAGTCTATTCAGATTTTCTATTTCTTTGTGATTCAGTCTTAGAAGGTCTTATTTTTCTAGCAATTTATCCATTTCTTCTATGTTTTCCAATTTGTTGGCATACTAGTAGTTGTCTTTTTTGATCCTTTTTTATTTCTGTGGTGTCAGTTGTAACTATGCCTTTTCATTTCTGATGTTATTTATTGGAGTCCTCTTTTTTCTTGATGAGTCTGACTGACTAGTTTTACTGAACATTACTTTGTCCTTTTAATAAACTGAGGATTTGGTCTTTTTATTTTCCAGTTTTTAAGAGTCCATTATGTATTAGTCCTTTATCTGTGATATATGTTGTAAATATTTTTTTCCTGTTTTTCAGTTTTCTTTTGACTTTGTTCATGGTATTTTTCCATACGGTAGTTTTTGTTTTCAATGTAATTGAATTTACCAATATTTTCTTTTATTGCATCTAGGTTTTGAGTCATAATTAGAAAGATTTTCCCAAAATAAGTTTATAAAAAATGTGTTTTCTTCTAATAATTATCTTAACAATGCTCATATGAAAGTGGAGCAAGCCCTATTAATAATACAGTTGGCATTTCAAATGTAACACAGGACTGTCCCAGGAAAACAGGGACATATAGTTACTTGTTTATAGCTGTTATCTCATTTTAAACTATAGAGCTAACATGTATATAATTTACCTTATTTTCTTACTTAACTTTAGGTTAAAGCTATACCCGTTCGGCTTTCTCAGTCTAAAATAGTTTATCATCCCCTTATAAATGGCAGTGCTACACTATTAGGCAAAAAATTGCTGTATTTTCAAATATTATTATATTATAGGACAAATATGTATTAAGCATATTCTGACCCTTAAAGCTTCACTGATTAAAGAAGAGGTGCAGCGTGCATTTATTCTGCCTCTCCAGATCTTTATTTTTACTTAATCACTAACAATTATACTCTGTAACAAGAAGTGACTGATCATTTTTAATTTTTCTAAGTGGCAGAAATTCTATATCACTCTTGAAATTCTTCTATAACTGTTGTCATTGGTTAAAAAAAAAAAAAGTAAAAACAACCATCCACGTTAGAGCCAAATTAATTTCAGTGGGGGGAAGGAAATTAATCCCTACTGTAAGTTTAATTTGTACTGATGTTTTTACCTATGTTATTTCAATTAATTCTTCAGAAAGCTTAATATAGTTTACATTACCATCCTCATTTAAGAAGGGCAGAAACAGAGACCCAAAAGTTAACTAATCCACCTAAAGGCAGAAAGAAATAAAGTGAGTATATATACTCAAAAATGAATCACTCCAAAGACCTTACTTTTTCACAATACTTTGTGGTTTCAAATGAGAAACAAATTGCTAAGTTTTCTTGGAATTTCTCAGAGTATAGTATTTGTACATGTTTGACTATCATATGTTAACAATGTAGCTAGCTGTAATCTCCCGTGACGCCCAAATTATCACTCTACTTCACACACAATTTAAAGATGAGCCCCATATTCCAGTGAAATGAAGCACAACAAATCACAGAAAATAAATTCCTATGCGGTCATGCTGATAATCCTCCCAGATCGGCTCTCAAGTGGGTGTTGGCTATCCCTGTGTGCAAGGATATATGCCTCCTTCATTTAGATTTCCCCCCCATTTTGTTGTCATCTTTACAAGAGATGTGTGTTCTTGGGACATGGAGTTTCTTTAAAGGTTTCTTTCAGTAGACCATTGAGGGATGGATTCGCTTCTTCTCAGGGTCTGAGAAATTAAAGGACATGCATAGCCTCAGGCCCTCATTTTGAAAGCACTATCCATTCCTTATAAAATGACAAAAGAAGCAGCAAAGCCAACCTTTTATTTTCCCACCTTGGACTTCGATCTATTTAGTAATGCCATGACATTTCTATCAGGTTTCCTCCATAAGGCCCTTTCAGAACACAAATAAAAGAATGAATACGGGAGCTGAGCTTTCTCCTATTCAACTTTCAGCTCTGTTAGCTTTCAATACCAGAAATGTATTTAAAACTGGATAAGGTTTGTTAACTCTTATATACCACTGTCACTCATCCAGATAGAAAAGAATAAAACTATATATGTGATAAGATTTGCAATTCAAATCAAACCATTTCACTTTGAAAATATAGAGTGTTGTGGTTGGAGGAAGACAGACAGGAAAGGCAAGAATAAAGTTTCGATTTACCTTTGGTAATAATATTGTAGTTGATATTCACAAAACTAGATATATAAATTTGTATATTCTTTAGCAAATATTATAATAAAGGTTTTCCAACCAGGTTATACTTTATATTTGATTCTAATTGCTTTAGCACATGAGCTTTTAGAAAAAAATAAGTATATCTCTGAACAAATTCAGATTTTCAAAACCATGAAAGCCAAAGAAAGCTCCGTTAGAATTTTTCAATATATTTGTGTATTTTAAGTCAGATGTTATAGATCTCATCCATATTTCATACAACTTAGGAAATTTCTTAAAGAAGCACACAAAGAATGGGAATAATTATGTTCTTTTAATACACAAAACACAACAAAACAAGACAAAGAACAAACTCTTTTCATAACAGTTCAGCTAAATTTCACTGCCTGTCACTCAGATAGCATTATTTAAATAATTCCATTAGAAGCTTACTCCAATGACTTCAACTTATTTTTAACTTGAAAAATAAACTCAACACTTTTTAAAATAACATTGTCATCAAAACGTATTGGATTAATTTAAATTGAACTTAAGGATTTTCTGAAATGAAAACATCATAATAAATGTTTCCAAGTTCTGTGCCTTGCGTAGTGATTGTGTGATATATTATAGGTCTTTAGGAAAAAATGTGGTAGCAAAGGAAATAATATGAATTCAGCATATGTCTACTGCATAAATAGACTAGTTTCAGTAGTGGAAAATAAGTTCCATCCCCCACCCCCACTCATTTATAGATGAATCAGATACAAGTAACAGAGAAAAGCTTTGTCAGTGTTATGCTACACCTTCCGAATATAAGAGTTACCTACCTGACACATACAGGTGGTCCATAAGCAGTCAGCTTTGTGCTGGTGACTGCTCCCAGCGTAAGTTGATTTGCCCAGCAGCAGAACACCTGAATCAAGCAGAGCCAATCAGAGTCTTTCTCCCAAAGGTTTGGCGTTTTGATTTGCAGAGCAATATCTGGGTTCTGATTTGTGGCTAAAATAGGGCTTTGATCCTTCTATGAAAAGAACATATGGGAAATTCTACAGTCAATATCTCTAAAATGACTCTTATTCCCACCTTTTCTGAAGCTTAGTAGATGGGCTCATCATTAGATTCTGTGAGGTTATGCAATATCCTTTTAATAATTTTCCTAATTATATTACCTCAACTCTATTAACTGGGAGTGAAAGAATCTTAACAGAAAGTCTCCCTGTTTAAACATTTCCTGGTATACCTCCTTATTTTTAATACCAAACTTTACAGAATCCTCATACCTCTCAATACAATGTTTTGGGTGATGTTAATAAAGAAAAATATATATTAATTTCCAAATGATATACATTTTTTTAAAGATTTATTTATCTACTTTAGAGAGAGAGTGCATGAGTGGGGACAAGGGCAGAGGGAGAAGGAGAGAATCTTAGGCAGACTCCCCGCTGAGTGTGGATAGAGCTAGATGCAGGGCTCAATCTCATGCTCCTTAGATCATGACCTGAGCTGAAATCAAGAATCCCATGCCTAACAGACTGAGCCACCCAGGCGCCCCTATGTTTTTAACAAAATTATGTGTAAGAAAAAATTCTAGAGTTACCTTCTAAATTGACCTCATAGACTATTAGAGTTATTTTTAGACATTTTGAGAAGCACATCCATGTAAAAAATGGGAATGTGCATCTCAGATGTAGCTGCTACTGAGAGAGGTCATTACTCTATATGAAGCCATCTTAACTGATGTTCCAGAAGAAATATTTTAAGTATTTAACATTCTAATGCAGAGCTACCTCATAGTGTTTTAGTTCCATTTTTGGAAACTGGTTGAGTTTTGCTTGATATATGAATTATTCATTTTTTTGGTAAAAAAAAAAATAAGTGGAAAATAGGTTCCATCCTCCAACCCCCTGCCTCCCCCCCCCCCAGTCAGGAATTGCTTAGTAAACTTGAACACGAAATTCCCATCCCTAAATTTGCCTGCAGATACTGGAAGTTTCCGTCTGTTGGATGAGATGACACAAATACAAAGTTGAAAGTGGTGTGCCCCACAAGAAGGGTAAAGAATAAAGCTATGACGATTCCCAGGAAACAGAGGAAATGAGACTTGATATCATGTAAGAGATGTTTGTAAGCCAATCAAAAAGGTCAAGAGTTGAGACTAAGATTTTGAAGCTATTTGCATAGAGATGATAGATAAAAGATTGCCAAAAAAAAGAGATTTTGTTAGAGAAAAGATAGTGTTCTTTGATAATAATTTTTTAAAGATTTTATTTATTTGAGAGAGAGAGAGAGAGTGGGCAGGAGGGGAGGAGGAGGAGCAGAGGGAGAGGGATGAGCAGATTTCATGCTGAGCTCTGAGCCTGAGGTGGGGCTCGATCCCACAATCCTGAGATCACAACCTGACCTGAAATCAAGAGTCAGACACTTAACTGACTGAGCCACCCAGGAGCCCCAAGATAGTGTTCTTTGAGAAGCCTTTTGGATATACTTAGTATTATGGTGAGAGCAGATCTTTGAAATCATGTGCTAACACATGTATGATGTGTGGTTTTCTTAGGAAATGACCAAGACCTTTTATCAAATTCCCCTTCCAACACTCAGCTGGAAATTAAATTAAAATTTTCAAGAAACTTTTATGATTTTTTTCAATTATACTTTCTATAAGAAATATGAAAAGAAAGTTTAAGGTTGTATAAGGAAGGAATTTGACAATATTTTCCAGAGATGTTCGAGTCTAGACCACTTTCTTAGGGAAATATATCAATAGAATGCTCACATAAGCAACAAGATCTTCATCACTGAGTTAAAACATAGAATCAACTCATTTTGAAAGAGCATAGAGATAAACATAAACCTTCAAACCACTTGAAGTAATAATTTCCATACAGGAATGACTAGATTTTTATCTGAATGAAGAATTTTAACATATCTAAAGAAGGAATATAGCAAATAAAAAATCTAAAAGAGGAGGTTAATTTAGGAAGAGAACCCTGGAAAATGATTGCAGTTATAAATATTGATATGTCCCATCCCTTCTTAAACCTGTCCAGGAAGAAGCTAGCCTGATCAAGCCCAAGAACCAAAGCCATTCCCAATGGTCTGTGTCCGTAACTGAAGAACCAGGGCAGTAGGTTATTTTAATCTGATGCCATTTAGCATTTTAAATCATACACCAATCTTTCCTAGTCACACTTTACAATCACCAAACAGCATTTTGATTTTGATTTGTAGCGTTTTGAAGTAATAAGAAATATATACCCCCAGTTCTTGCTAATATTTAGTATTTGACCGCGGTTCCTGATACAGAGCTCCAAAACAATCGTAATTTCCTGAGTGTTAGGAGTATTTGACACAGAGCTCCTAAATCCCTTGCAATTTCCTGGGTGATAGGAACAATCTTTTGTTGTAATGAGGTGACTCTTGGCAGGCTCCTGGATATGGGCTGGTCACTAGAAAGACCAAAATTAGAAGCCTGTAACTTTCAGCCCTCCTTACCTCCCGCCTTTCCCTGCTGCCCTAGCCCAGAGGGCTGGGAAAATGTGTCAATCATGAGTCAATCATGCTGACATGACATGATAAAGCCTCCTTAAAATCCTAAATGTACAGTGTTTGGAGAGTCTGGGTTGGTGAATACATTCACATGCTGGGAGGTTGGTGCACTCCAAGTCCAGAGGGACATAAGCTCCTATGCTTGGGACTCTTCCAGAACTTGCCCTTTGTAGTTCTTTATTTGGCTGTTCATCTGTGTCCTTTATCATATCCATTATTATATAATAAGCCAGTAAATATAAGTGTTTTCCTGAATTCTCTGAGTCTTTCTAGCAAATTATCAAACCCAAGGAGGGGCTCATGGGAACAATAATTTATAGCCAGTTGGTCAGAAGTACAGGTGACAACCTGGGCTTTGTGACTGGAGTGTGAAGTGGGGGCAGTCTTGTGGGACTAAGCCCTTCACTTGCAGAATCTGATGCTAACTGCAGGTGGATAGTGTCATCTATACATAATGTATGACTGAATTGAATTTTAGGACACCAAGCTGGTATTAGAATTGGTCTAATTGGTCTAGAAAACAAACAAACAAAAACAAACAAACAAACCTATCTGGTCACCGAAGTGTTCTGAATGAGTAGTAGAGGAGAAATACAAGAGTTTTTCCTAATAAGCCTATAAGGAGAAAAATGGCTAACTAGAGGATGTAAGGGTCAAATCTTTTAATAGTTATGTTTATTCCTAAAAATAATTGTAGGAGTAACTTGATTATCTATATACCATCTTCCACCATTTCAGAGAATTATAAAAATGTAAAATTCTAAAAGAAAAAAAATTGTTAGAGTCACATGGAAAGACAATATGCTCTGGAAAATAATACAGCCAAAAATATATCAGTGAACAAAAATTCAACCCCATGGCCCATATAGCTGACAGAAGTGAGGATGTAACATCATGGCACAGGATGCAATCAAACAAAGAACAAAAGTACAATCATTTTTATATCACTCAAAAGAATAAGCAAACTGGTTGTTTGGAAGATCTGTTTTTGTTTTGTTTTTCTGTTTCTAAGATCTGGAGTCAATTTCTCTCATGTATTATAATAAAGAGGAAACTCTCATGTGAGAGAATAGGTCTTTTTAACATCTCTAAAGTAGGTATTCTAGCTGAGGAAGTTTATATGAAGCTTTCTTCTGATATGACTCAGTGTAGATCCATAGAATAATGTTGATGTAAGACACAATAAAATGAACCTATAAAGATTTGAAAAAGTATTGTCTATATATGTTCTTCTCAGATTGTTGATTCTCATAAAAGTATAAAATTTGTATTTTTAGAAAAATGTATGGACTTCCATTCTCCATAATTGTTGTTTTTATCAACAAAACAGTAGAAATTATAATCTCTGAAAATTAACTGAAGCGAGTAAGCATTCTGTTTTTAATTAAATGCACTTCATTTCTTTGATAATGCAGAGTAAAGTGTCCTTTATGAAGACTGTAAAATTCTAATTTCAAAATTTGCTTCAATGCATTTATTATGATTTACTCTTACGGTAGACACTACTAGTAATCGTCAATATTTAGTTTCCTTTTCCTTTTTGGATATAAGTGAAGACTATACTTTCCAGTCCCTTTATAGTTAGGTGGGCAGTGTGACCAGTTTAGGCCATTGAAACATGAAAAAACATGATATAAGGAGCTTCTTGGATAAGGTGGTCTAACCCCCTGTAGAGTTCTTAGGATCCTCTCTTCTTTCTTCCTCTACTGTAACAAAAGTGTTGATTTCATATTGAAAAGGCAAAGGCACTAGGATAGAGTCAAAACGTCTTGGATCATAGTTACTCAAAGCAGAGATCTGCTATGGAGAGTCCGGACCTATGGTGGATTATGTGTGAGTGACAAATTTTTATTGTGTTAACCCCTAAAATTTGGGAGCTGTGTGTCACTGCAAAGAAGTCTAGCTTTAGCTTGTCAAGACACTTGACTGCTTCTCTTTTAATTATTATTTTAAGTAACAAGTAATAAAATGACATTCTGGTTTTGTTCTTTGTAACTTTTACCAAGTCACTAAACATTCATTGAGTGCTTATTATATGCCAGGCACTGAACTGAGAGAAAAAGATAATTTCTGACTTTGGGTGATCACAACCACCCAAATAGGGGGGAAAAGGTATTTAAATGTAATTAAAATTCAATTTGGTAAGAGAAATTAAAATACAATTCTGAGGAAGTAAATGTGGTATCCCTTGCTAATTCTGAGGAAGTAAATGTGGTATCTCTTGCTATTTGAACTTGAAGTTGGCATTTTGTAGACTAGTAGATTCACATTATATATATACCACATGCCCCAAACAAATAAATGTAAGATTCAGTAGTGGGTAGTCTAAATTATATGTTGTAAATTCACATAGAACCAAATTCTATTTTTTAAATTTTCATAAAATAAAAAGCCCACTAAAACGTTCTGCTCCTAATTTCCATCTGCTGGTGAGGGAAGGGTTTCCTCACACAAAATTAGCAATTCTCCAGACGTTGTAGGGTGTCCTACAATTTGACTCAATTCTGACGCTATTTACCTGAAAAGGAATCTGCCCCTTCCTCCACCAACTTCAGATGTTAATCGTAAGTCCAGATTGTGACCTGTGCTTCTGACTAACTGGCTATAGACTGGAGATTCCAGTGAACCCCTCTTTGGGTTCCATTAATTTGCTAAAACAGTTCATAGAACTCAGAGAAACATTTCACCCACTAGAATACCAATTTATTATAAAAAGATATAGCTCATGAACAGCCAGATAAAAAATACACAGGGTAAACTATGGGGAAATGGTGTGGGGCATCCATATGCTCTCAAGGTGTGACACTTTCCCCAAATTACCACGTGTTCACCAACCCCTAAAGCTCTCCAAACCCCATCCTTTTGGGTTTTTATGGAGACTTCATTACACAGCCATGATTGATTAAGTGGAAACCAATTCAACCTCTAGATCCCTCTCCCCTCCCCAAAGGTGAAGGGGTGGGATTGAAATTCCCAACCTTCTAATCACATTGTTGGTTCTCTTGGCAACCAGCCCCATCCTCAGAGAGGGTCCAAAATTCACCTCAATAACATAACAAAAGACACCTTTCTTGCTCTCAACATTTAGGAAATTCCAAGGGTTTTAGGAGCTCTGTGCCAGGAACAATAGATGAGTACCAAATATCTGTTTCACAATATCACAGTGACTAAGCCTCATTTATGGGGCTATTTGTGGCCATGCACCTAAGCTGTAATGAAAAGAAATGTCAACAAAATGATGTATATAAATTCTGGATTATACCGTTAAAAGGAACTTGCTTGTCCACCATTTCTCATTCTAATAGCTTAGAATAAAGATACAGTGTTGGTAAGCCATCTTTGACCATGACAATGAAGAAAATATCATAGGATATGTAGAGTCACAGATGGAATATGCCTTGTCCCTAGGTGGAGAAGGTTTTGTCCTCACCACTTGCCCTCTTCACCATTTCAGATCCTTATGTAGGCTAGCCCGCTCCTCTTCTTCCTTTTTGGGAGTGGGCTTACCCACAGAGACAAATATTCTTATTTGTCCTAATCAGTTAGCCAGGGAAGACAGTGATTTCCCAGCCTTGCTTATGTAAGCAGCTATAAGCCTAAAGTTCAATATTTAGAAATACTTGCCCACAGCAGTGAGCCCCTTCCTCAAAAAGGGTTCATGCATTTAGGTTGTTCATGCATTTAGTAAGTTTATATGTGGGTTTCCCCTTTCTGAAACTCCAGTTGCAGTGTTTGATAACTGTGAACATCATTATCTACCTACACCAAGAAATATTTCCACCTACGCCATTTTCCTCTGCTGGAAAAGGAAAGGGTTCCTTTGAGAAAATAATAAGATGCGAATACATACAATGAAATTGTCAGTGAACATACATATAATTTTTACCACACGTGAAATATACAATAGTCAACATATAGAAAATTATGCACCATACGTGAAATTCAGGGCTGATGCTTAGCAGAACTGGAGGACAAAGATGACCCTGGCTGGTTGTAATGGAATTCTTTTTTCAGCCTGTAGTGTCTGAAGTTACTTTTTTATGACCCCATTAATGTTGCTTTGTAATGAGAGTTGAAAGAAGGCTTATTCACTTGATGCCTGTTTGCATTATAGAACCTTATTTGCATAAAAGGATATAATAGTGCTCCCCACTCCCAATATAAAAGCCATTCTATATTAGGAGAGACTTTCAACTCAAATCTTCAACTAAAAGCACACATTTACATATACATCTCTATTTTCTTGTTTCACATTTCCCTTATTTCCCACAATATAAGAATAATATTTTTCTAGGACTGACATACTGTAGCTACAGCTCTTTTATATAAAACTAAGAATTTCATTAATTCTAATTTTTGACCTGCTGTTTTCCAATCAGTACCATTTTTAAATCAACAAAAGAATATAGTTATGTTTCCTTCTCAAGTGTTGCATTTGAAGATAAGTTTGTCCTCAGAGCAATAATAGATGTTATAGTTATGAAAATGAGAGATGATGGGGAATAATAAATACTTACTCTAATATAATTACGAAGTTTCTGATTATTCTACTCTTTAATTCCAGGAGCATATTTTTAGGTAGTGCAAAAGAAAACACTATTTTTAATCCCTGTAGAATAATGTTACCATATTTCCTTTCTACTGTAACATGAACAGATAATATAAACATAATTATTTTACAGTTATATATTATTTTTGTGTGAGGGTGTGCAATATAAAATGCTATTTATATATAGTTCGCTGTCTGCATTCTTTTCTGAAAGCAATTTATCCAGGGCCCAAAAGCATTTAATGAGCACTACTATTCCATGGATGCTGATCGGTACACTGAAGATGTAGCTGTGAACAAAACAGTGGAATTCATATTTCTCCTGGAATTTATTTTCTGAGAGAATATGGGAAGCTAACTAACTTACTTAAGATAAGAAAAAGTGGCATAAATAAAATAAAACAGGGTACCAGAGCCAATAGATAGGTATGCTAGGTTAGATAGGCCTGGCTTTCTGAGGAAGAGATACTTGGGCTGAGACCTGAATGATGAAAGACAGGCAACTATGAGAAAATCTCTGGGAAATGCATTCCAGGCACAGAGAACAGCAAGTGTAAACACTCTGAGGATAAACTTATGCCTGTGAGGAAATCAAGGAAGGCCAATAGGTGATGAATCACAGCTCAAGTGGAGATGAGGTCAAATAAATAGGCATGAAGCCGACCAACGGAGAGAGCTTATATACTATAGATTTTGGAGTTTATTCTCAGAGTCTCTCAACTTATAGCAGTGGTATGTCCTAAAGTATAGTTTTAAGTTTCATTCTGGATACTGTGTAGAAATTACTGAGGAAAAGTGTATAAAAAATATGCCAGCAATAAAAACAAACAACACATACATGAGAATAGACTTTCACTGGGCTCAAGATGGAGTAACAGAGAATGGTTTTACCCATACCTTTGACACAATGAAAACAGAACTAGACAAAATGTATGAAACAATGGTTTTCAAGACATCGGACATGAGGTAATTAAGGTCAGTAATCCCTGAGAGATAATGCGGTAAGCCCTATAATTGCTCACGCCAAGTTGACAGTCTTGAGAGAGTTTCTAGGTTGCAGCACAGAGGGAAAGCAGGTGGGGCAGAGTGGATTCCATTGGTTAAGGAGCCAGAGCTGAGAGTTAGGGGGAGAACAAGCTTATTACAGCTGGCAGGGCAGAGTACAGAAGAGAACAAAACTGGACAGAGAGAAAACTCTGGAGGACTAAAGAGGATACACTCAGGGATTCAGCAGAGTACCAATCAGTGTGTGCAAGAGAGGAAACTACTCAAGGCTACAGACCCACCTCAAAGGATTTGAAATAACAATAGCCAGCCCTCACAGGGAGCTAAAAACAGTGCTGATTTTTTTGTTGTTTGTTTCAAGTCTTTATTTAAATTCTAATTAGTTAACATATAGTGTAATATTGGTTTCAGGAGTAAAGTTTAGTGATTCATTACTTACATATAACACCCAGGGCTCATCACAACAAATGCCCTCCTTAATCCTCATCACCCATTTAGCCCATCCCCCACCCACCTCCCTTCCAGCAACCCTCAATCTGTTTTCTATAGTTTAAAAAAACAAAACAAAAAGAATAGTGCCTATTATCACAGTCAAATGGGAAAACTTCATTGTTCACATGGAGTAGAGCGCTCAGAAAGTGTTCTGTCATACAGTAATTTCCTAGGGCTGTAGCAACAAAATTCCACAGACTACGTGGTTTAAATAAGAGAAATGTATTGTCTTACAGATCTGGCAGTTAGAAGTCTGAAAGCAAGGAGTTGGCAGAGTTGGTTCCTTCTGAGAGTTGTGAGGGGATATCTGTGCATATCACTTTCCTAACTTCGGTTGGCCCCGGGTGTTCCTTGACTCAGGGCAGCATAACTCCTGTACTTTAACATGGCTATCTTATTCCTGTGTGTGTCTGCATCCAAACTTGCCCTTTTTATAATGGTATCAGTCATATTAGGGCCTACAATAGTGACCTCATTTTCACTTGTTTAAATCTGCAAAGACCATAGTTCCCAATGATGTTACATTCTGAGGTACTGAGTATTGGAACTTCACCTATTTTTTTTTAGAAGGGACACAATTAAACCTCAGTAAATGGGAATGATCAGCTTTAGAAGAAAAGCTACTCTCATTCTACCTAAAAAATTCTTAACAGAAATGTCAGAATCAAACTGTTTCCAAGTTGCTTAACTGTGTCCCAGAACAAAACACATGAAGATATATGGGGAAATAAAAAAAAATATCTAGCAACAAACAAGGTTAAATTTACAATGTCTGACATCTAATGAAAATTACCAGGCATGAAAAAAAGGCAGGAAAATATGAAACACACCAACGAAAAAAATTAAACATTTGAAACCAATGCACAGATGACACAGATATTAGAATTAATAGACAAGAATATTAAAATGGGCATTATAATGATATTACATAAGTACAAAAACCTAGAAGATTGAACATGCTAAGCAGAGAGTTACAAAGTATGTATATGTCTTTTAAATATATATATATATATATATATATATATATGTATTCTTATAGATATGTATCTATATCCTTATACATTTTATTCTCTGGAGGTTGACTTCATTTATGGCATTTTGTTATTTTGTTTTTGGGCAGGAAGTACGTGTCATTTAGCAATAGATTCTTGGTACTGTCCTTAGTATGATCACAATGTTTTGTGTGTTCTCAGCACAGGGCTTCTGTTTGAGTAAATATATATTGATGAGGTTGTGGAATATAGGTGAGGTTCAGTGGGGTGGAGTCCGGAGCCGATGACCAAGAAAGAATTCTTGAGATGTCTTTGGTGCAAAATGGTGGTTTATTAAAGCACGGGGACAGGACCGGTGGGCAGAAAGAGCTGTTGGCCTGGGTTGAGAGCGGTGGCTGATTATATACTATGGGATTGGGGGAGGTAAGGAAAAAGGGAGGTTAAGAAAGTAGTTTCATATGTTAAAGAAGACTTACAGGATACCAGAGGCCTTGTTATTTCAAATTAAGGTTGTTTACCCCTCTAGTAAGTCATTAACATGAAGATAGTTGGGGGCTTCCTGGAAGAATGTCACACAGTCCAACGCAGGAGTGGGGGGTGGGGGGAGGTTGCAGAGTATCAGCTTATGCTTTGTCTTCAGCTACCCTTCTGATTCCTCATCATATATAGTGTTATTATTATAATGCATTATTATAATGAAGACATTTTGAGCAAAATGGGGATACTTGATAAAACTATGTGGAGAAAGTTATGATGTCATTTGCTGTCATCAGGTTCTAGATAGTAGACAAAACTTTATGATAGATATATGGATATAAGAGATGAATAACTTTAGTAATTCCATAGTAACTTCAGAGAAGATCATTCATCATATATTAGCATAATATATATTTGTTTTTCATATTACAAAATGATATTCATTTTAGAATATATGGAAAAGAAAGATATTTAAACACAATAAATATAATTATGTAAATTGCATGTTTAGATTATTTTAATTTGATAATGTCCCGTGAGAATTATTCATACTGTTACCATTTAATTTTCTTTTTTAAAAAAAGATTTTATTTATTTATTTACTTGAGAGAGAGAAAGCCCATGCAAGCAGGGCGTGGGGAGGATCCGAGAGAGGGAGAGGGATCCGAGGGAGAGGATCTGAGTGGAAGTCGAGAGTCAGATACACAACTGACTGAACAACCCAGGTGTCCCCCATTTAATTTTCTTTAAAAACATGTTTTCAAATGGTTACATAATATTTCATTATGGAATTTGTACTAAAATGTAAGTATTTCTTTACTTTTGGATATCTTGGCCTTTTGGAGAATGATTTCTCTTAAACAAGTACTTAGCTCTTAATGGAGCTACTGTGAGGTGGTGCAAAACACCAAATGTACAAATCTATCAGTATAAAACAACATGTTGAGAACTATATATAACTGTTGCATATTTTGTAATGACCTGATCATTATCAATTAAAAAAAAAACTTTTAATGTTTGCTGCATGTGGAAGAAAATAAAAACTAAGGCTTTTAACCTATAACAAAATCTGAGAGCTTGGGCTTAATTTCAAATGTACCATTTCCATTTTATGATGAATTGCTGGGCCCATCGGACCATATGACTTGTCAGGACAGGCTTTCCCTGGGTCAAGTACCCATCTCTACTAAGGATCATGCATGCCTGGAGCTGTTTCTCACAAGGTATATAGTTCTCTCCTATGGCCTTGCTCCAGATGCCCAGGGGCCCGCCCTATGATCCTCTTGCTTGCTATAGGTGCCATACTGCAGCTTTTCCCACCACTGGTGCCTCCACACCATAGGGCCTGCTCAATTGTTTGGCCTAAGAGGCAGGGCTGCTTGCACTGTATCCTGGATCAGCTCCAGAGGTTTTTACTACCCTGGGACCAGCTCAGAATTGGCATCCTTCCATTTTACCTAGTATATGGGCTGGGGCAGTATTCCTAGGTATGTGATTTCAAGATCTGAGCAAGCCTACTAGGTAGGCACTGTGCTTCCTTCTTTGTGCTAGGGGATGCAAGAGGCAATAACTTGCCTCTTATTTTAGAGGAGATATGTGGGTAAGCCCTGATTATTGCACTCTTAAAATTTCACTAAAGTGGCAAACCTCTGAATCTTCATAGGTCTTAACATTCAATTCATGAAGCACATATGCCTTACTGAAGTCTCCGGTGTACTAGCCATCTCTTGCTTGTTCTGCTCAATTGGCATGGTGTCATCAATATAACTGATCTGTGGGATACTCTGGCAATATTCAGGGGGTTCAGATCTCTTTGTACTATTTAGTGACGGAGGGCAGAGCATTAACACAGCTCTGAGGAAGACTGTAAATGCGCCGTGTTTGGCACAACAGCAGCAATCAGAGATGTTCCTTGACTAAGCCTGTAGTAGTCTAAAATCGTTCTTAAGGATTCCTAAGTTTCTCCAGTGGCCAGCCTGACAGATTAAATGCAGATATGATTGGGACCATCACCTCTTAATTCATCATTAATAGTGGTGTTAATTTCTGCCATCCCACCCCCTTCTTTACTCCTGAGATGCAATATTCCTTTTTATTTACTATCTTGGTTGGGGGAAGGCAGTTTCATGGGTTTCTTCTTGGCCTCACCTACTATGAGTACTCCTCCCTGTAGGCTAAGGATGTGGGGAATTACTCTAATTGCAAAGTACAAGAATTCAAATTTTACACTTGGGTGTTGGAGAAAGGAACATTTGGTCAGTCCTAGTTGTCCACTGTGACCTGGACTTTAGCCAGGACTCCATTTATTATAGGGTTCCAGTAAGCTCCCACTTTATGCCATGATGATACCTTAATGTCTACTCAAGTCCCAGTTCTCCAGCTGTTTCCATATTCCTCCTACCTCACTGTACAGTGACCTGAGTATATGGCCGTAGCTCCCTTTGAGGGAAGAACTGGGGGAGTCATTACAGTCTGTAATTGCTGCGAGGCTCTTTCTTCCAGGGAGGAGGCCACTTTGTTAGTCAATGGGTTCCAGATTTGAAAACTACCTCAGGGAAATGAAAAAGAGCTCGTTACTTTTTATCCAGGCAATTGCCCTCATCCCTCTGCTCCTGCATTTTTGCCTTTTTTGGTTATAGATGCTAAGCAGCACCCTTCCTGACAGCTCATCTCTATTGTCCCTGGGGATGCAATGCTCTATTAACCATCTCCACAGCTCCCTGAGGATAACACCCCCTTGGTGTCTCCACTGACTTTGCCTTACAATTATTATAATTGCAGCCTCCTGGCTTCTGGAGATTAAATAGTGCCACCTGGCTTCTGTTGGTGGGGAGCATCATCCCCATGGAATTAATGAGCTTGGTTCTGTGACAGTTGAGGCTATCTTCAGCCCCAGCCTGCAGAGGTGAGCTGCCAGCGAACTTCTTAAGGATCCTGAGCTTTGTCACTGGAATGAGATGCATCTCATCCCTCACCAGAGCACACCTAAGGCCCTTGGTGAATGGTATGTCCTCGCATCCCTCCTATGGATGGGTCAGGTAGGTCTCCTTGCCTTTTACCCATATCCAATGTAGCATAGCCACTGACCTCAGCCCTTTATTCCTTTCACTGCCATCTGTTACGTAACTCAGGCATTTCCACTTCACTGAGCAGAAGCCTTGTTTTTCTAAGACTCTGAAAACCATCCTAGTAGGGAGTTTGCTCCATTCCCTGGGGTCCTTTCCAGGGTGTTAAACTCTGTGTCCCTGAAACAATGAGCCCAAGTGAATTCTTTTTTGTCCAGTCTCACATTCTAACCCCCTTAAGTAACCATCCTCAAATTCCAAACCTAGGAGTGTTTTCTTGGCTCCTGCTTGTACAAACTAACAAATTCTTTAAACTCTTTGGTGATATAGTCTGTTTCATCACTTATGAGGCCCAGCACCTCTCCAGACAGGTTAGGAAGCGATATAGCGCTGGAGGAAGCCAGAAAAGGTATTAGGAGAAACTCCTGAGGGCTTCATCTGTTACATAGCAGGAGTGGAAGGGTGGGAGGGTGACCTGTAACATCATTCAGCATGGTAGAAATGCTAGCTGTTAACAAGAGAAGGGTGGGCCACCTCTGTAAACCTAGGGGGGTTTGACGGGTAGGCAGAGCCAACATCCCCAGGTGCATACATCCAAACCTCCCCATCTCATGTTGCAGGATCCCACATTTTCCCTAGCAAGGCTTTGACCTTTATATAACACTTCGGCTGAGTCTATTAGTCAGGGTTCTCTAGGGGAACAGAACCAGTAGGACGTATATCCATATCTGTCTATATGTATAGAGAAATTCATTATGACAAATCGACTCATGCAATTATGAAAGAAGAGAAGTCCCACCATCTGCTGTCTGCAGGCTGGAGACACAGGAAAGCCGGTTAATTTATTTTGAGTCCTGAGAACCAGGCGAGCCAATGATACAGATTCCAGTACAGGTATGAAGGCCTGACAAGCAGGATGCTGAGTGCAGGGGATCAATGTCTGAGCTGAAGCCATCAGGCAGGAAGGGGCGAAATACTCCTTCCATCTTTTGTTCTGTTCAAGCCCTCAACAGATTGGATAATGGCCACCCACACTGGGAGGGCAATCTACTAATTCAAATGCTAATGTCTTTCTGAAACAGCCTCGAAGACACACGCAGCAATAATGTGTAATCTGTGGCCAGTCTAGCTGACACACCAAAGGGATCCTTCATTATTGCATGAGTTCATTTGTGACTATATCTGCGTTCGTCACTTTTCATTGCTTCCACTGGTAACAGACCACACTCAGTCACCACAGTCAGCCCACTGCAAAGCCTCCTACATGTTCTCCCTAATTCCTCCTTTCCCAATGCCCAGTCTATTCTCAACGTAGAAGCCAGAGGGAATCTTGTAAAATTTAAGTCAGATCATTTTCCTCTTCTGAGTGAAGTTCCCCAGTTTCTCACCTCAGTAGCCAAAATCTTACAATATTCTACGAGGACTTACACTTTGTGGTTGTCCATTGCATCTCTGAACTCATCTCCTACTATGCTTTTCATCACTGTAGTTCTGTTGCATTTTCTTCTTTGCATATTCTTGATTATGTCAGGCATCCACTTTAAGAATTAGCACCAGCTGTTCCCTCTGTATGGAATATTCTCCCCCCACAAATCCACCTGCCTAATGCCTTTACCCCCTTCAAATATCTGCTCAAATGTTACCTTTTCAAAAGAATACACCCTGATACTCCATTTAGAATTGAAATACTACTATCCTCATTAGCTTGTTTCATCTTTTTCGCATAAAACTTCTCATCCTCTAACATAGGACATCTTACTAATTGATTACAACTATTCTTTATTTGCTGCCTACTCTCCAGAGAATATAAGCTCTGAAGATGACATTTAATATGAAATGTGAATGACAAGAAGAAAATACGTTACAGGTACAAGTGCTAATGTTAAATCCTTAAGGAAAAATGGGCTAGATGTTTTTGAGGAACCAAAGAAGTTCAACACAATGGGAATTTAGTAGGACCAGTTTTACTCAGGAGTGAGATGATTCATGGAATGTGAGATGTTTTCAGGTTTAAGATGAGAACAGTCTCAGGTAAGACTTGGTGTTGGTCACTGTGATAGGCAGAATTCAAGATATCCCCCAAGAGTCTCACTCCATGGTATACACACACCTTGTCTTGGTTATTCAATCAAACACATAAATCAAACAAATAAAGTAGGTGCTGCTGTGAACCCCCCAATCAGTTGACTCTAAGAAAGAGAGAGTACCTTAGATGGGCCTGACCTAATTAAATGGGCCCTTAAAAAGAATCTAGAAAGATTTCAAGAAGGACAGGTTTTCCTGTCAGCCTGAAAGCAAGCAGGCAGCCATGTTATGACCTGCCTATGCTGGAGTCGCATGGATAGGAGCTGACAGCGGCTTCTAGCAGCTGAGAGCAACACTATGTACCAGCCAGTAAGAAATGGGGAATTAAGTCCTATGACCACAGGGTCTAAATTCTGCCAACAATTTAAATGAATCTGTTAGAGGGCTCAAGCTCCAGAAGAGAACACAGCCCCAGCTGACACCTTGATTTCAGCTTTGTGAAGACCTGATCAGTGAACTTAGTTATGCCGTGCTGAGACCTCTGACCTACTGAATCTGTAAGGTAATAAATGGGTATTATTGTAAGTAGTTAAGTTTGTGACAACTTGTTACATGTAGTAGAAAACTAATACAGTGTCCCGAAGCAAGGAGGAGTTGTTAAGAGAAATTCAGAGGAAAGGCAGCCTCTAGATCATTATAGTTTTTTGTTTTGTTTCGTTTTTTAAGTCAGAGGAAGGAGTTTGGATTTTATTCTCAGTGCTATGAGAAGACAAAAGTTTATTTTAAAATGAGAGGTGCAAGATGAAATATTTTTCCTGACATGCCCATGACCCCTGGATCCTTAAAAGTACTGATGTGTCATATCCTGAATCCTCATCAAGTTCATCTTTCTCATCTCTGTAATACGTGTGTCTCAACAAAGCCCATGATAGTGGGTCAATGTGATGTTTTTTTTTTTATATTATTTTTTATTATATTATGTTAGTCACCATACAGTACATCCCCGGTTTCCGATGTAAGGCTCGATGATTCATTAGTTGCGTATAATACCCAGTGCACCATGCAATACGTGCCCTCCTTACTACCCATCACCAGCCTATCCCATTCCCCCACCCCCTCCCCTCTGAGGCCCTCAGTTTGTTTCCATAGTCCATAGTCTCTCATGTTTCATTCCCCCTTCTGATTACCCCCCCTTTCTTTATCCCTTTCTTCCCCTACTGATCATCCTAGTTCTTATGTTCCATAGATGAGAGAAATCATATGATAGTTGTCTTTCTCTGCTTGACTTATTTCACTTAGCATTATCTCCTCCAGTGCCGCCCATGTTGCAGCAAATGTTGAAACTCAGGTCTTTCTGATAGCTGAGTAATATTCCATTTATAATGGACCACAATTCTTAATCCAGTCATCTGTTGAAGGGCATCTCGGTTCCTTCCACTGATTTAGCTATTGTGGACATTGCTGCTATGAACATTAGTGCATATGGCCCTTCTCTTCACTACATCTGTATCTTTGGGGTAAACACCCAGTAGTGCAATGGCTGGGTCATAGGGTAGCCTAATTTTTAACTTTTAAGGGACCTCCACACTATTTTCCAGAGTGGCTGTACCAACTTGTATCTCCCACCAACAATGTAGGAGGGATCCCCTTTCTCCACATCCTCTCCAACAATTGTTGTTTCTAGCCTTGTCTATTTTTGCCATTCTAACTGGCGTAAGGTGGTATCTCAGTGTGGTTTTGATTTGAATTTCCCTGATGGCTAATGATTTTGAACATTTTTTCATGTGTCTGTTAGCCATTTGTATGTCTTCATTGGAAAAGTGTCTGTTCATATCTTCTGCCCATTTTATGATTTGTTTATTTGTTTCTCGTGTATTGAGTTTGAGAAGTTCTTTGTAGATCTTGGATACCAGTCCTTTATCTGTAGTGTCATTTGCAAATATATTCTCCCATTCCATGGGCTGCCTCTTAGTTTTTTTGACTGTTTCCTTGGCTGTGCAGAAGCTTTTTAACTTGATGAATTCCTATAAGTTCATTTTATCTTTTGTTTCTCTTGCCTTTGGGGATGTGTCATGAAAAAGGTTGCTTTGGCCGATGTCATAGAGGTTGCTGCCTATGTTCTCTTCTAGAATTTTGATGGATTCCTGTCTCACATTGAGGTCTTTCATCCATTTGGAGTTTATTTTTGTGTATGGTGTGAGAGAGTGGTCAAGTTTCATTCTTTTGCATGTAGGTGTCCAATTTTCCCAGCACCATTTATTGAAGAGACTGTCTTTTTTCCATCGGATGTTTTTCCCTGCTTTACCAAAGATTAGTTGCCCAAAGAGCTGAGGGTCCATTTCTGGGTTCTCTATTCTGTTCCATTGGTCTATGTGTCTGTTTTTGTGCCAGTACCATGCTGTCTTTGTGATCGTCAATGTGATGTTCTGTCCAGGTAGTTCAGATCTCTTTGGACTACGTACCATGGGGGAGTTAATACAGCCCTGGGGCAAAACTGTAACTGTATTCTGTTATCTGTTCCATGTGATTATGAAGTTTTAGTGAGACTCATTTACTGATAGTGTTATAGATAGCAAAGAATACATTCACCAAATCAATGGTTATTATGCCATGTCCAGAAGACTGTATAATCTACTCTAGAAAATATACTATACCTGGCAAGGTGGCTGCAGTTGGAGCTATTGCTTGGTTAAGTTTGTCCTGGTCTGTTTAATTCTCCAGTATCTCTCTAATTTATGTAGGAAATAGATTGGTGAACTAGAGATGTGTAGGGACCTACACTCTGGAATTTTTTTTGAATCCTTAATGGTGACACAAATTTCCATCACTCTCCCCCACCTCCAAGGCACTACTGTTTTTGATAGATTCTACTGGCTGAGGGTGGGTTTGGGCAGTTTCAGATGCTGCCACTGGCTTTCACGTGTCTGTTAATTGATCCCACACTTTTTGTTATATTCTTGTAAAGCATACATTGAGTTTAGCCCAATTCAGTTTTATTTTTCTTAATTTTACTATTTTCTCTGTATGTTTCAAACAACTGACAAATTGTGCATTCCTTTCCACTGGCATATTATGCCGATTCACAAGTGAATTTTTAACAACTTAAACCAATGCCTTGTGCCAGGGACTATTCTGTGCTTACCTATCCCAGGTGGTGGGTCTTTGATGCCAGTTTGTGACAAATGATCCAGCTCTGAGACCCATCTGATTGCCTGCTTTCTTGGACCACTCTTGCTATCAGCTCTCACAGATTGGGTCTGTAGGAATCAGACTCTGAGATGAAGTTAAGTATGTAGATATTTTCTAGGGAACAGTCCTGGAAATTAATACTTTTGGAAGGTAGGTAAAAGAAAGGTTGGACAGAGGAAGAAGATGAGCGGTAACAGAGGTCTGACAGCTCAGCCCTACCCCCTCGGAGCTCTGAAGATACAGATGGCCCTTTAGAGTGTCCATCGAAGCAGCTATCATTGATTATTGCACGTTACCACTGAATAAGTCCTCAGTAAGCAGAGGTTTGTTTGATCTTGACATCAGTCATTTTAATGCCTCAGCAGTTCAAATGGCTGGGTATTTTTACTCTTGCCTCCAGCAGTCATTGGATGTAGTTCACTCTGGCAGTGATGTGACCTTGGATAAGACACCTCTCTGTAGCTGAGACAATCCCTAAAAGGGTTGACAACTAAATTTGAGTGTCTGCGGATAGCAGTCCCTACAGTCAGGTCAACAAATTCTTCCATGAAATGGGATTTTGAAAGCATTTATTTGTGTCCATCAAAACAACTGGCATTGTCATAGATTACCAAGGAGTACTAATTGAGGTTATTGTGTTTTTCTTTTCCCCCCATCTTCACATCAGTCATTTTAATGAACAATCAGTATAAAACAAAGTAGGGTTAACTTGGCGACTTCAGGTCTCGGCCCAACTGGTACAGGTCTTGAGTCATTACCACATGACCCAGCACTTCTGACCCTGATGTGAAGTGTGGAGATATGTGCAAGGGATGCTGTGTGGTTCTCTTGGTGACCTATTATGCTCATGGCAGTTTCTGATGATAGGCCTGAGTCTCAGGGGTAGGCCACCCCTCACTTGATGTCCTTGAAGATCAGAAGGCTCTACCAAGTGCCTTCCACACAGGGAGCCCCACACTGCTCGTTCCTCGGTCAGGCTTAGCCTGGGGTCCAGGAGTCTGGGAGAGCAGATGATGTGCTTTTTTGCCTTCCTGGTGTGCTGCTGTTGATTCTTGACAAAACTTGTCTTGAGTATGGAGCTGAGGCTGCCCTTGGCACAGTGGAAGGGCCACTTCCTCGTGTGGAGCTGCAGGGGGTTGAGCAGGTATTCCTTTCATCTGTAGCACTTCTCACAGTCAGGACATGGGAAGGGACTCTCACCTGTATGCAGGGTGTGGAGGCTTCGGGGAGCCAGAAGCACACAAAGGTCTTCCTGCACTCTCGGATACCGGTGGTGCCGGCCCCTCTCAAAGCCTGCTGGTACCTTGCCAGGCACCAGCACTCCTGTGTGCAGTGCTTCCTGTGATTCATATCCAGGTGCAGTAGTGGGGGGACGGGGGAGGGGAGAAGGCCTCCGCTCGATAGCAGAAGCGTTCACCGTCAAAAGGTTTCCAAAACTGAGCAGCTGTGGGTGTGTGGGCGCCACCAGGGGGCGCCACCAGTGGGGGCTTCTGATCGAGGTAGCTACAGCTATGCGGCTGTTCAAAGTCTTACCAGCTAGGCTTTCTGCAATCAGTGCCAGGAGGAGGGCCTCTCTGAGTCTGGGGGTTCACTCTGGCAGCTCAGCTGTGGAGCTTGTCCTGGGGAGGAGAATGCAGGGAGGCAAGTGGCTACACAGCCCCTACATTCATGTGCCTCATCATTCCCGGAGTGTCCTCTGACACGAAGTCTCACTACTCTCTACTCGGGAGTTCTTTTTTTTCCCCATAAAGTATGTACTTTGGGGGCTTGAGCGATTGCTCACACCACTACCAATATCTTTTAGTATATTAATCTCTGCACGGAGTTCTCAATATTCTTGAACCTCTCTCTCCATAAAGAAAGGAAATAACTTTCCCCCTAGAGCCCAGGTCTTTCAAAGTGGGAGGAACATAGAAAAGATGATCGGACTTCTTTGGCGCAAGTCTTTAGCGTCTGCCACAGCCGTCTCAGCACGTTGGTTCTCAGAGCGCACAGGCTCCATTTTAGCACACAGCTGTGTAGTTGGGATGTGTTCCTGTGTATGTGCTTATCAGTGAGGGTTAAGCAGGTGTCACATCCATAACGCATTTTGACATCCTGGCCTCACCCTTCCATCAGCTGAACCAATCTGTCTGGCTTCTCTCACTGGCTCCCTGATGGAGATTTGGCTCGTATGTGGTCTCATTTTGCAAACTGCTCTCCTACTGTCCATAACCAAGGTATTCTATCATGTTTGTTGCAGAGCTAAACCTCTATTTGTGGGTTCAATGTTTATTATTTTTTTAATTTTTAATTTTATTGTGGCATTTTGAAATCAAAGACTATGACCAGATACCTGAGTTATGTATTCCCCAATATTTCATAGTAATTATGAGTCCTAAAGATTTTCTGGCATGTAAGTAGGCTTGTTTGTCCAGAGCAAAGACAGGAACACTACGGGGAACTATTGTCTGATTTCGAAGATTAGGATATTAAAACTCTATCCATATACTAGCCATAAAATGCATACAAGGCAAATTATTGTTAATAGAAAATACATTTTGAAGATCTGTCATTTCAGTATGATGCTAAAACTTTTAACCAAACAATATGAATGGAAGAGTCTCTGTTCTGTGCTTGGTTGTGATGTACTCTCTCCTTTCCTGTCCACTTACTATTTTTACACTGTGTTGGTTTGAGCCTCAATGGTATATTCTATGGATCAGATGTTTTATACTAACTACAACAGCTTATTTTCTCTGATAGTAACTACTTCAACATTAGATGCAAAGAACAGAATTTTTCTCACCTGAGTTTCTGTTATTCTAATAACATTTGTTCCCAATTTGCTAATACAGATATTTCTGATTGGACTTCAAGAAGATCTATGGCCTATTTAATATTTGCAATTTCTCTTCCACTATGAAGTAGAAGAGAGTTCAGGGCATGGAGAAAAAAACACTGACGCTGTAATTATACATCTCTATGTCAACAAGAGTTTTATTTCCCTTGTTATTAAGTAGATTTGAAAAATAAACATAATACTGATAATGGGATGCTCTATAATGATCAAAATAATCCACTATATATTAGTAGCACTTGAACTATAGAGAAGAATCCCTGGAGTGTTTGTGTAAGACATTTTTTTTTTTTAACCTATTTCTCGAGACTCCAATTTAGTAGATTGGGTGGGGTTCAAGAATTGGTGTTTTTAGCAATCATGCTAGGTAATTTTGATGCAAGTAGTGAGCAGTCATCACTTAAAGAGTTATGACAAAAAGCTTTTATGTTCATAAATTAGTTGATATTGTTAGAAGAAAGGAATCTTGGCAAACAACTGTGTATAACATCATAATCTCAAAGATGATAAACTAAAATCTCAAAGTCTTTCACCTTGAAGTCACTGCCAGAACCCAAGCCAGTGCTGTTTCCATCACCACCTTGTAACTAGCATGTCATCAAATAGATGCAAGGTTGGTTTGACAGAATTCAGATTTAAAAACATTACTGAATTCAATAAATTTTACTATGATTCTCATGACAAAGTTGAATCCTTTGCACTTTGATTACTGGGTGATTATATTGATATAAACATTTAACATAGATTCTTAATTTTCTCGGAGATACTTTGATAGGCAGAAATATCACTACATGTCTCCATAGAACTTTGCATGTGAAAAAAATCTTGTTGTATACATTCTTTAGTAAACTCTTGGAGATGTGAATAGAAGTGCCTTTATGCAACATGAAAGCTTGAGATAATATATAGATGTAAGACTCCAACTACATCAACCCAAATCTATTTGGATTGTATATATCCTCTCCAGAGATTCTAAAGAATTTTTAAAAGATGAAAAGACAATTTATCCCTCTTTTCAACTTATATCCTGGTAGATACTGTGGTTTCTTTGGATAGACATTGAAATATAGTTTTAACATATGGCCCATATGCTTTTCTAATTAAAATGTTCAATGTCAGGTACTAAAGATTCTTCTTCCCATAAAATACTTTGCATTTTTCTTGGTTTTCCAAGCTGAGAATTTTTGGAAAATATCATTTGAGTATGTGCTTTCATTGGGGAATCATACTTTTGGCCCAGAGTTGTTGTTATTGATGTTAATTCTTGGCTTATACTAAAAGTAGGAAAGTCTAATTTGCTCAGCAGTACTATTTATGAATCTGGGAGAAAAGTGTAGGCAGTAAACCATGCTGGCATGATAGAGTAGGGAACGGAGTAAGCAGAATGCAGTGATGGAATGTAAAAAAGGCAAATTGGGCTATTTTAGAATTTTTAAATATCATGAAATTATGATAGATTTAGTATTAGATCTGATTGTTGACTTGCATATTTACAATTTGACATAGAAAAAAAGGCACTTAACATACTTCTAATTTAGCCGTGAGCTCTCAACCTTTTGTACCTTATATCTTTTCAACCTGGCTACCTCCAAGAAAAACATACTAACAAAATGCTTATAGCTACATAATTCTTTCAGAAAAGTAGCCTTTTCTTTCTGTTGTTTACAACTATTTGTATGGACATAAAAATTGCAGTGGTAACTTTGAGTGTAAATTGTAATGTAAGTTCTTGGTAATTTTTATAAAAATCTTTTGTTCTACTTAAGCAACTATATCCCACTATTGTAAGAGGAATGGGAGTTGAGAAAGGAGTGGCAAGGTTTAGGAATGCGGTGAAGGATAATTTGAAACAGAAATGGGGAGCTAGAACAAGGCATTCAGGAGGGGCAATAGCCAAAGATGGAGTGAAAATTGTGTCTCATTCATTACTTACAGTAAAATTGAATTTGAAGTTTTAATTTTTTAAAGTTTGTTAACATCCCCCAAGTCAAAAGAGTAACATTAACTTTTGCTCCTGCATTTGACTGAGAATATAGATGCCTGTCTTAGCTTTGAATTTTGGCAGACAGGGATGTGATTCTCTTCCCCTTCACTTTGTCCTATCTTTTTCCAGCGGTCAGTTTTAATGTCACTGCCTTAATTCCTAAAGTAGGTAATTGTTCCCCATAATATATCCCCATCCTGCAATGTGATTTTGTGGCATAGTTTATTATACTTCCTTTAAATTAATTGCTTAATGACTATTCTTTATACCTACATTGTAAGATGCAAGACTTCTCTTTCCTACCTGGCTCAAAATTTCAAATATTACAATCCTGCAATTCATTTGTTTCTTTGTGTTTGTGGTGTGTGTGTGTGTGTGTGTGTGTGTGTTTTGTTTTGTTGTTGTTTTGTTGTTTTGTTTTGGTTAGACCAACTTGTCCAAAATCTGTGTGCTACAAAAAGTCTTTTTTTGTTTTCTTTAAAGATTTATTAGAGAGAGAGCAAGCACACACACAGATGTGAATGTGGGGAGGGGGGTAGAGGGAGAGAATCTTCAAGCCGACTCCCTGTGAGTGATGAGGTACAGGTGAGGTTCAGTGGGGTGGGGTCCGGAGCCGACGACCGAGAAGGAATTCTTGAGACGTCTTTGGTGCAAAATGGTGGTTTATTAAAGCACGGGGACAGGACCTGTGGGCAGAAAGAGGTGCTGCCCCGGGGTTGTGAGGAATGGCCCATTATATACCCTTAAGTTGGGAGGGGTTAGGGATAGCGTAAGTCTCTAAGGAATTCTGGAAGCAAGGTTTCCAGGACCTTGAGGGGGCTAGCTACTGTTGGGAAAGGGTCATTTATTACCGTCTGATAAAACCTTAGTTATGAGGCCCTTCAGATGTATATCGGTGGGCCATATGCTTGGGGATGAGTGCCAACACGTATCTTGGGGGGTTAAAGATAAAGGAAGTTTCCAAAGGAATTTTTATACATTAAAGTAGACTTACAGGATCTTGGTGGAGGGGAGGGGGTCAGGCTAGGACTGCCTTTTGCCCTTAGCAAAGTATTAACATTGAGGCAGCTGAGTTCCTAGAGGAATGTCACCATGCCTGTTTCAAGGACTTGTCAATGGGCTGTAGGTAGTAAGGACTGTTTCTTTGTCCTTTAGGGCAGCCAGGAGAGCCTGAGGAATGTTGCCTACATCCCATGGGGGGGGGGGGGGGGTTGCAAGGTGTCAGCTTCTGCTTTGTCCTCAGCTTGCCTTCCATTCTGTCATCATGAGCATGGAGCCTGATGCAGGGCTCAGTCCCAGGACCCTGAGATGATGACCTGAGTTGAAATCAAGAGTCAGACATTCAACTACCTGAGCCACCCAGGCACTCCCAAAAGGAAAATCTTGGTAGCTTACCATAGGCTGCTACAAAAAATGCTATAATGCCAGGAAGGGATCTTTGCTTGTTGGAAGAGAGTTCTCACTTACTGAAGACAAAGAAGTGGGAAGAGGAGGAGCTAGAAGAACAAGAACTGGCCACGTTCATAGCCCTAGGAAGGATCAGTTAAAAAAAAAAAAAAATCCAAGTATGCCAGTAAAAATGGAGTAGGAAGTCTTGCGCTCTCTTTAAAAAGAAAATACTTCTTGTGATAATTGGTAACAAATTATTTTCGTGACTAAAACAGCAAACTGCAAGGAGAAGGAAAGCTTTCTGCCACCATCAAATACCAGAAAAGAAAAATCTCTTTCAAGTTTTACTCCTCATCATACAGACTATTTAGAAAACTTGTCCTGGGTCTGTGACT
Organism: Ursus maritimus; assembly: GCF_017311325.1. Classification (NCBI taxonomy): domain Eukaryota; kingdom Metazoa; phylum Chordata; class Mammalia; order Carnivora; family Ursidae; genus Ursus; species Ursus maritimus. The sequence continues at coordinate 19,553,921 of NW_024423453.1, read as the reverse complement.
TTGCCTCTACAAGTTCAGCCAGGCCTTTTCCCTTTCTTTTTTGACCCTGACTTGAATTTCCTTAATAGTTTCTGATTCTTTTACTTTTTTTTTTTTTTTACCATGTTTATTCATTATGCTTATTTATTCCACATTTTCCTTTTAAATTTCTTGGAGAAAATGACACAGATAATTTAATGTTAAAAGTTTATATATTTGATTTGAATTACGTGCAAGTCTTTTGCTCATAATGAGTGAGATCCATGACCAAACCAAGTTTTGAAATTCAGTGTAATCTTTAAAGGAAGTGGAGTGTTGTATTTACAAATATGAATATGTATATTAAATCAATGTTTTTGTTATTGCATTAGAGAAAAAGGTTATAAGGAACCAAAGTAGAGGCTATTAATCTTGCATACTGAAATCTGAGTGACAAAGTGCCCTATTTTCTAAGGTGACAAATTCTTCACCTTTATAACTCTACCTCTAATTATAATTTAAATGTAAAAATCAAATCAAACAAAATTCATCATAAAATAAAGATTGGTGGAACTGTGTCTTTATGTTAGGATTCTTTATAAAAACCATCTGTTTGTTGACTGTTTTCCTCTTATTTTTGAGGAGGAGTGGCAGTTTTTTCTTTGCATGTTACAATGAGGGGAAAAAAGTGCTTTGTAAGATTTCCTTCATTTAACACAGTTTTTAAAAAATTGTAATTATATTCCATTTCTATAACTCAGCACAACACTGTGGCTCAAAAAAAAAAAAAAGGTGAGGGAGGATAAATGGGTGTATTCAATGGCGGAAAATGTAATCTAGGTGTTTTTTTTTTTTTCTGATAAAAAATATTTTTGAAGTATGAAATTGCCTGTTGACCACTGACAAATTTTGACAGTGTTTCTATTTACTGTATGTGGAAGGAAACTTGCCACACAAACATTACAAAACAAAACCCAAAACATTGTCTTCATACTATTCTGTGCACGGAATGGAATTAATGGTAGCTAAATAAGTATTCTATCTTAATCAGAAAAACTGTGTTTTTCTCAATTTAACTCCAAATATATCAGCAGCTTGCATATAACAACTTATATTTAAATGGGTATGTGTATCACTCTTTGCTAATGAAAACAAAAAAATCCACGTTATTTTGAAAGTCATTTTTAAAATTACCCCTAAATCTTTTCACCCTGCTAAATATCTCTGCCTTTCCCATCCCTTCACAAATATCTTTGGAAAATCAATTAGTTCCTTGGGCTTCAGTTATATCATATTTCATAAAAAAGATTGTCTTAAACTGAATTATTATTTAGATACCTTCCAGAGGTGTCTGAAGTTCTTGAAGACACAGCTGCAAATCATTCAAAACACATTGTCAAGCAAACATTAAATAAACAAAAAAAAGTTAATTGTAGGTCCTTCTCCCTCCCTTCCTTCCTTCCTTCCTTCCTTCCTTCCTTCCTTCCTTCCTTCCTTCCTCTCTAGCACTCTCTCATTGGCCAACTGAAGGGAAAAATCCTCACAATAACTTTAATTTTTAAAATTCTCTTTATTGAATATGTGTATTATACAATTTTGTCAGTTGCTTCCAGTAATGTTTAGGCCTTTTGCCACAGAATATATAATTTTAAAATATTACAATTATGTCTCAATTATACCTGCTATCTTAAAAAAAAATCATTTCTCTCTTTCTTAGGTAATTTTAATTCCTATAAGTATTTGGCCTACTTTAAAATCTTTACAGCTGTAAGAGGAACAAATATCACCGAAATAAAAAGAGTTGTTTTATCAGTAGTAGTAATAGTGATAATAGTATTAGTAAACAAAAATAATAGCCAACATTGACTGAATACTGGTTATGTTTTAGGTGCTATTATGTTAGATATTTTATATGGACAAGTAGTTTTTTCCTTGCGATGTAAAAAAAGAGAAGTTTCGGGTTAGTATGGTTAAATAACTTATTCAAAATTATACAGCAACTCAATAGCTTTAGAGCCCATTATCAACACCACCATGCTAAAGAAACAAAACAAAATAAGTTTTCCACCATCCTGTCAACGGGAGACAATCTCTGATCAGTTGTCCAGAAGGAGCCTCTGTGCCTAAGGCTATTGTTGGTGCTGTGCCAATGTGAAGGCCATTCTGTGATGTATTCAGTGGGCCCCCTAGAGGGAGGCATCCTTATTCCAAAAATCTGTACTCAATAGCCAAGTAGCAAAGAGACCATCTTTAAAGTATCATTTTTTGGGGATAAATAATTCTCTTTTTAGGCCACTTCTTTTAAGTTCAGATAACCATTAGGATGCTAAGTGCTAAGTGGTTAGTAGTTATTAACACTTTACAAATACTATAAACATGAAATTGAAATGAGCTATCATATATTGATCACTTATGCTTCAGATTCTATGCTAAGCAGTATGTTTATGCATGAGTGTGAGCCTGTGTTTTTGCATTTGTGTGTGCATGTGTCTGTGTGCATGTTTGTATTTTTCATTTTGTCTATAACATAACCAGGTTATGGAGGAAAAAAAAAAATGAGGCTCAGAGTTTGTAAGTAATATGCCAATACTTCCTTGACTGGCTGATGCATGGTAGAAAGGAAATGTAATTTGGAGGTAGATAAAACTGAATTTTAATATTTCTCTGCCCATTTCTAGATATGAACTTGTAGAAGATACTTAGTTCAGTTTCCACAGTAGTAAACTCAGTTATATACAACTGTTATGTTGTATAACATTTAAGTGAGAAAATGTATGTAAAGCCACATAGTACGTTGCCTACAGAGAGGAAGCTGTTTTCCCAAGTTGCCCAAGGCCAACTACTCTGCAGCTGCCAAAAGGATGAGCAAGAAGGTTTATCTTCTCAGTGTACTGAGGGACTTTGCAGGATGAGCTCACAGGACAGATAGGAGACAACAGTGGTGGTGATACATTATTTCCCCAACAGTTAATGTAGGGACGCGTGGGTGGCACAGTCATTTAAGTGTCTGCCTTCGGTTCAGGTCATGATCCCAGGGTCCTGGGACCGAGCCCCAGGTCGGGCTCTCTGCTCAGTGGGGAACCTGCTTCTCCCTCTCCCTCTCCCTCTGCCTACTTGTGTTCTCTCTCTTTGTCAAATAAATAAAATCTTTAAAAACAAACAAACAAACAAACAAACAAACAAACAAA